>NC_091480.1:772500-1100000 GCF_036971445.1 Narcine bancroftii | reverse complement strand
ACCTACCCTCTAACCCTACCCTTAACCCTACCCTCTTAACCCTACCCTCTTAACCCTACCCTCTAACCCTACCCCTCTTAACCCTACCCCTCTTAACCCTACCCCTCTTAACCCTACCCCTCTTAACCCTACCCCTCTTAACCCTACCCCTCTTAACCCTACCCCTCTTAACCCTACCCTCTTAACCCTACCCCTCTTAACCCTACCCCTCTTAACCCTACCCCTCTTAACCCTACCCCTCTTAACCCTACCCCTCTTAACCCTACCCCTCTTAACCCTACCCCTCTTAACCCTACCCCTCTTAACCCTACCCCTCTTAACCCTACCCCTCTTAACCCTACCCCTCTTAACCCTACCCCTCTTAACCCTACCCCTCTTAACCCTACCCCTCTTAACCCTACCCTCTTAACCCTACCCCTCTTAACCCTACCCCTCTTAACCCTACCCCTCTTAACCCTACCCCTCTTAACCCTACCCCTCTTAACCCTACCCCTCTTAACCCTACCCCTCTTAACCCTACCCCTCTTAACCCTACCCCTCTTAACCCTACCCCTCTTAACCCTACCCCTCTTAACCCTACCCCTCTTAACCCTACCCCTCTTAACCCTACCCCTCTTAACCCTACCCCTCTTAACCCTACCCCTCTTAACCCTACCCCTCTTAACCCTACCCCTCTTAACCCTACCCCTCTTAACCCTACCCCTCTTAACCCTACCCCTCTTAACCCTACCCCTCTTAACCCTACCCCTCTTAACCCTACCCCTCTTAACCCTACCCCTCTTAACCCTACCCCTCTTAACCCTACCCCTCTTAACCCTACCCTCTTAACCCTACCCCTCTTAACCCTACCCCTCTTAACCCTACCCCTCTTAACCCTACCCCTCTTAACCCTACCCCTCTTAACCCTACCCCTCTTAACCCTACCCCTCTTAACCCTACCCCTCTTAACCCTACCCCTCTTAACCCTACCCCTCTTAACCCTACCCCTCTTAACCCTACCCCTCTTAACCCTACCCCTCTTAACCCTACCCCTCTTAACCCTACCCCTCTTAACCCTACCCCTCTTAACCCTACCCCTCTTAACCCTACCCCTCTTAACCCTACCCCTCTTAACCCTACCCCTCTTAACCCTACCCCTCTTAACCCTACCCCTCTTAACCCTACCCCTCTTAACCCTACCCCTCTTAACCCTACCCCTCTTAACCCTACCCCTCTTAACCCTACCCCTCTTAACCCTACCCCTCTTAACCCTACCCCTCTTAACCCTACCCCTCTTAACCCTACCCCTCTTAACCCTACCCCTCTTAACCCTACCCCTCTTAACCCTACCCCTCTTAACCCTACCCCTCTTAACCCTACCCCTCTTAACCCTACCCCTCTTAACCCTACCCCTCTTAACCCTACCCCTCTTAACCCTACCCCTCTTAACCCTACCCCTCTTAACCCTACCCCTCTTAACCCTACCCCTCTTAACCCTACCCCTCTTAACCCTACCCCTCTTAACCCTACCCCTCTTAACCCTACCCCTCTTAACCCTACCCCTCTTAACCCTACCCCTCTTAACCCTACCCCTCTTAACCCTACCCCTCTTAACCCTACCCCTCTTAACCCTACCCCTCTTAACCCTACCCCTCTTAACCCTACCCCTCTTAACCCTACCCCTCTTAACCCTACCCCTCTTAACCCTACCCCTCTTAACCCTACCCCTCTTAACCCTACCCCTCTTAACCCTACCCCTCTTAACCCTACCCCTCTTAACCCTACCCCTCTTAACCCTACCCCTCTTAACCCTACCCCTCTTAACCCTACCCCTCTTAACCCTACCCCTCTTAACCCTACCCCTCTTAACCCTACCCCTCTTAACCCTACCCCTCTTAACCCTACCCCTCTTAACCCTACCCCTCTTAACCCTACCCCTCTTAACCCTACCCCTCTTAACCCTACCCCTCTTAACCCTACCCCTCTTAACCCTACCCCTCTTAACCCTACCCCTCTTAACCCTACCCCTCTTAACCCTACCCCTCTTAACCCTACCCCTCTTAACCCTACCCCTCTTAACCCTACCCCTCTTAACCCTACCCCTCTTAACCCTACCCCTCTTAACCCTACCCCTCTTAACCCTACCCCTCTTAACCCTACCCCTCTTAACCCTACCCCTCTTAACCCTACCCCTCTTAACCCTACCCCTCTTAACCCTACCCCTCTTAACCCTACCCCTCTTAACCCTACCCCTCTTAACCCTACCCCTCTTAACCCTACCCCTCTTAACCCTACCCCTCTTAACCCTACCCCTCTTAACCCTACCCCTCTTAACCCTACCCCTCTTAACCCTACCCCTCTTAACCCTACCCCTCTTAACCCTACCCCTCTTAACCCTACCCCTCTTAACCCTACCCCTCTTAACCCTACCCCTCTTAACCCTACCCCTCTTAACCCTACCCCTCTTAACCCTACCCCTCTTAACCCTACCCCTCTTAACCCTACCCCTCTTAACCCTACCCCTCTTAACCCTACCCCTCTTAACCCTACCCCTCTTAACCCTACCCCTCTTAACCCTACCCCTCTTAACCCTACCCCTCTTAACCCTACCCCTCTTAACCCTACCCCTCTTAACCCTACCCCTCTTAACCCTACCCCTCTTAACCCTACCCCTCTTAACCCTACCCCTCTTAACCCTACCCCTCTTAACCCTACCCCTCTTAACCCTACCCCTCTTAACCCTACCCCTCTTAACCCTACCCCTCTTAACCCTACCCCTCTTAACCCTACCCCTCTTAACCCTACCCCTCTTAACCCTACCCCTCTTAACCCTACCCCTCTTAACCCTACCCCTCTTAACCCTACCCCTCTTAACCCTACCCCTCTTAACCCTACCCCTCTTAACCCTACCCCTCTTAACCCTACCCCTCTTAACCCTACCCCTCTTAACCCTACCCCTCTTAACCCTACCCCTCTTAACCCTACCCCTCTTAACCCTACCCCTCTTAACCCTACCCCTCTTAACCCTACCCCTCTTAACCCTACCCCTCTTAACCCTACCCCTCTTAACCCTACCCCTCTTAACCCTACCCCTCTTAACCCTACCCCTCTTAACCCTACCCCTCTTAACCCTACCCCTCTTAACCCTACCCCTCTTAACCCTACCCCTCTTAACCCTACCCCTCTTAACCCTACCCCTCTTAACCCTACCCCTCTTAACCCTACCCCTCTTAACCCTACCCCTCTTAACCCTACCCCTCTTAACCCTACCCCTCTTAACCCTACCCCTCTTAACCCTACCCCTCTTAACCCTACCCCTCTTAACCCTACCCCTCTTAACCCTACCCCTCTTAACCCTACCCCTCTTAACCCTACCCCTCTTAACCCTACCCCTCTTAACCCTACCCCTCTTAACCCTACCCCTCTTAACCCTACCCCTCTTAACCCTACCCCTCTTAACCCTACCCCTCTTAACCCCTTCAGATTTTTATAAAAATAATCCTCATTTCACTCCATCTTTTTCTCTCCATCCATCTACTCCTCCTTTCTGTCCAGTCTCCAAGGCCATACCTGGTAAAGTTGGTTGAGGTTCAATTCCTTCTGGGATGTCACGTGAAAACAGAAAAGGCACACAGAGCAAAAAACCACAACTGCTCCATAAACTAGCAGGTTGTTTTACCACATTTTATATAATATTTCATCACTCCAGTAGTCTTTTAAAATGATCATTTTGCAAAGGGCCAGTTCACAACATCAATTTCATAGCATTAATTTCAAAACATTTCTTTCAGATTCTGTTTGCCACACATCAATTTCAAGACAATAATTTCAAGACAATAATTTCAAGACAATAATTTCAAGACAATAATTTCAAGACAATAATTTCAAGACAATAATTTCAAGACAATAATTTCAAGACAATAATTTCAAGACAATAATTTCAAAACATTTCTTTCAGGTTCTGTTTGCAACACGTCAATTTCAAAAAAATAATTTCAAGACATTAATTTCAGGACATTAATTTCAGGACATTAATTTCAGGACATTAATTTCAGGACATTAATTTCAGGACATTAATTTCAGGACATTAATTTCAGGACATTAATTTCAGGACATTAATTTCAGGACATTAATTTCAGGACAATAATTTCAAGACAATAATTTCAGGACAATAATTTCAAGACAATAATTACAAGACAATAATTTCAAGACAATAATTTCAAAACATTTCTTTCAGGTTCTGTTTGCGACACATCAATTTCAATATATTAATTTCAAAACATTTCAGGTTCTGTTTGCGACACGTCAATTTCAAGAAAATAATTTCAAGACATTATCAAAACATTTCTGGTTCTGTTTGCGACACGTTAATTTCATGACATTAATTTCAAAACATTTCTTTGAGCTTCTGTTTGCGACACGTTAATTTCAAGACAATAATTTCAAGACAATAATTTCAAGACAATAATTTCAAGACAATAATTTCAAGGCATTCATTTCAGGACATTAATTTCAAGACAATAATTTCAGGACAATAATTTCAAGACATTTCTTTCATGTTCTGTTTGCGACTCGTCAATTTCAATATATTAATTTCCAAACATTTCAGGTTCTGTTTGCACACGTCAATTTCAAGAAATTAATTTCAAAGCATTACTTTCAAAACTTTTCTTTCAGGTTCTGTTTGCGACACGTCAATTTCAAGACAATAATTTCAGGACAATAACTTCAGGACATTAACTTCAGGACATTAACTTCAGGACATTAACTTCAGGACATTAACTTCAGGACATTAACTTCAGGACATTAACTTCAGGACATTAACTTCAGGACATTAACTTCAGGACATTAACTTCAGGACATTAACTTCAGGACATTAACTTCAGGACATTAACTTCAGGACATTAACTTCAGGACATTAACTTCAGGACATTAACTTCAGGACATTAACTTCAGGACATTAACTTCAGGACATTAACTTCAGGACATTAACTTCAGGACATTAACTTCAGGACATTAACTTCAGGACATTAACTTCAGGACATTAACTTCAGGACATTAACTTCAGGACATTAACTTCAGGACATTAACTTCAGGACATTAACTTCAGGACATTAACTTCAGGACATTAACTTCAGGACATTAACTTCAGGACATTAACTTCAGGACATTAATTTCAGGACATTAATTTCAGGACATTAATTTCAGGACATTAATTTCAGGATATTAATTTCCAAACATTTCTGGTTCTGTTTGCGACACGTCAATTTCAAGAAAATAATTTCAAGACATTATCAAAACATTTCTGGTTCTGTTTGCGACACGTTAATTTCAAGACATTAATTTCAAAACATTTCTTTGAGCTTCTGTTTGCGACACGTTAATTTCAAGACAATAATTTCAAGACAATAATTTCAAGACAATAATTTCAAGACAATAATTTCAAGACAATAATTTCAAGGCATTCATTTCAGGACATTAATTTCAAGACAATAATTTCAGGACAATAATTTCAAGACATTTCTTTCATGTTCTGTTTGCGACTCGTCAATTTCAATATATTAATTTCCAAACATTTCAGGTTCTGTTTGCACACGTCAATTTCAAGAAATTAATTTCTAAGCATTACTTTCAAAACTTTTCTTTCAGGTTCTGTTTGCGACACGTCAATTTAAAGACAATAATTTCAAGACAATAACTTCAGGACATTAACTTCAGGACATTAACTTCAGGACATTAACTTCAGGACATTAACTTCAGGACATTAACTTCAGGACATTAACTTCAGGACATTAACTTCAGGACATTAACTTCAGGACATTAACTTCAGGACATTAACTTCAGGACATTAACTTCAGGACATTAACTTCAGGACATTAACTTCAGGACATTAATTTCAGGACATTAATTTCAGGACATTAATTTCAGGACATTAATTTCAGGACATTAATTTCAGGATATTAATTTCCAAACATTTCTGGTTCTGTTTGCGACACGTCAATTTCAAGAAAATAATTTCAAGACATTATCAAAACATTTCTGGTTCTGTTTGCGACACGTTAATTTCAAGACATTAATTTCAAAACATTTCTTTGAGCTTCTGTTTGCGACACGTTAATTTCAAGACAATAATTTCAAGACAATAATTTCAAGACAATAATTTCAAGACAATAATTTCAAGACAATAATTTCAAGGCATTCATTTCAGGACATTAATTTCAAGACAATAATTTCAGGACAATAATTTCAAGACATTTCTTTCATGTTCTGTTTGCGACTCGTCAATTTCAATATATTAATTTCCAAACATTTCAGGTTCTGTTTGCACACGTCAATTTCAAGAAATTAATTTCAAAGCATTACTTTCAAAACTTTTCTTTCAGGTTCTGTTTGCGACACGTCAATTTAAAGACAATAATTTCAGGACATTAACTTCAGGACATTAACTTCAGGACATTAACTTCAGGACATTAACTTCAGGACATTAACTTCAGGACATTAACTTCAGGACATTAACTTCAGGACATTAACTTCAGGACATTAACTTCAGGACATTAACTTCAGGACATTAACTTCAGGACATTAACTTCAGGACATTAACTTCAGGACATTAACTTCAGGACATTAACTTCAGGACATTAACTTCAGGACATTAACTTCAGGACATTAACTTCAGGACATTAACTTCAGGACATTAACTTCAGGACATTAACTTCAGGACATTAACTTCAGGACATTAACTTCAGGACATTAACTTCAGGACATTAACTTCAGGACATTAACTTCAGGACATTAACTTCAGGACATTAACTTCAGGACATTAACTTCAGGACATTAACTTCAGGACATTAATTTCAGGACATTAATTTCAGGACTTTAATTTCCAAACATTTCTGGTTCTGTTTGCGACACGTCAATTTCAAGAAAATAATTTCAAGACATTATCAAAACATTTCTGGTTCTGTTTGCGACACGTTAATTTCAAGACATTAATTTCAAAACATTTCTTTGAGGTTCTGTTTGCGACACGTTAATTTCAAGACAATAATTTCAAGACAATAATTTCAAGACAATAATTTCAAGACAATAATTTCAAGACAATAATTTCAAGACAATAATTTCAAGACAATAATTTCAAGACAATAATTTCAAGACAATAATTTCAAGGCATTCATTTCAAGGCATTCATTTCAGGACATTAATTTCAAGACAATAATATCAGGACAATAATTTCAAGACATTTCTTTCATGTTCTGTTTGCGACTCGTCAATTTCAATATATTAATTTCAAAACATTTCAGGTTCTGTTTGCACACGTCAATTGCAAGACATTAATTTCAAAGCATTACTTTCAAAACTTTTCTTTCAGCTTCTGTTTGCGACACGTCAATTTCAAGACATTAACTTCAGGACATTAACTTCAGGACATTAACTTCAGGACATTAACTTCAGGACATTAACTTCAGGACATTAACTTCAGGACATTAACTTCAGGACATTAACTTCAGGACATTAACTTCAGGACATTAACTTCAGGACATTAACTTCAGGACATTAACTTCAGGACATTAACTTCAGGACATTAACTTCAGGACATTAACTTCAGGACATTAACTTCAGGACATTAACTTCAGGACATTAACTTCAGGACATTAACTTCAGGACATTAACTTCAGGACATTAACTTCAGGACATTAACTTCAGGACATTAACTTCAGGACATTAACTTCAGGACATTAACTTCAGGACATTAACTTCAGGACATTAACTTCAGGACATTTACTTCAGGACATTTACTTCAGGACATTTACTTCAGGACATTTACTTCAGGACATTTACTTCAGGACATTTACTTCAGGACATTTACTTCAGGACATTTACTTCAGGACATTTACTTCAGGACATTTACTTCAGGACATTTACTTCAGGACATTTACTTCAGGACATTTACTTCAGGACATTTACTTCAGGACATTTACTTCAGGACATTTACTTCAGGACATTAACTTCAGGACATTAACTTCAGGACATTAACTTCAGGACATTTACTTCAGGACATTTACTTCAGGACATTTACTTCAGGACATTTACTTCAGGACATTTACTTCAGGACATTTACTTCAGGACATTAACTTCAGGACATTTACTTCAGGACATTAACTTCAGGACATTAACTTCAGGACATTAACTTCAGGACATTAACTTCAGGACATTAACTTCAGGACATTAACTTCAGGACATTAACTTCAGGACATTAACTTCAGGACATTAACTTCAGGACATTAACTTCAGGACATTAACTTCAGGACATTAACTTCAGGACATTAACTTCAGGACATTAACTTCAGGACATTAACTTCAGGACATTAACTTCAGGACATTAACTTCAGGACATTAACTTCAGGACATTAACTTCAGGACATTAACTTCAGGACATTAACTTCAGGACATTAACTTCAGGACATTAACTTCAGGACATTAACTTCAGGACATTAACTTCAGGACATTAACTTCAGGACATTAACTTCAGGACATTAACTTCAGGACATTAACTTCAGGACATTAACTTCAGGACATTAACTTCAGGACATTAACTTCAGGACATTAACTTCAGGACATTAACTTCAGGACATTAACTTCAGGACATTAACTTCAGGACATTAACTTCAGGACATTAACTTCAGGACATTAACTTCAGGACATTAACTTCAGGACATTAACTTCAGGACATTAACTTCAGGACATTAACTTCAGGACATTAACTTCAGGACATTAACTTCAGGACATTAACTTCAGGACATTAACTTCAGGACATTAACTTCAGGACATTAACTTCAGGACATTAACTTCAGGACATTAACTTCAGGACATTAACTTCAGGACATTAACTTCAGGACATTAACTTCAGGACATTAACTTCAGGACATTAACTTCAGGACATTAACTTCAGGACATTAACTTCAGGACATTAACTTCAGGACATTAACTTCAGGACATTAATTTCAGGACATTAATTTCAGGACATTAATTTCAGGACATTAATTTCAGGATATTAATTTCCAAACATTTCTGGTTCTGTTTGCGACACGTCAATTTCAAGAAAATAATTTCAAGACATTATCAAAACATTTCTGGTTCTGTTTGCGACACGTTAATTTCAAGACATTAATTTCAAAACATTTCTTTGAGCTTCTGTTTGCGACACGTTAATTTCAAGACAATAATTTCAAGACAATAATTTCAAGACAATAATTTCAAGACAATAATTTCAAGGCATTCATTTCAGGACATTAATTTCAAGACAATAATTTCAGGACAATAATTTCAAGACATTTCTTTCATGTTCTGTTTGCGACTCGTCAATTTCAATATATTAATTTCCAAACATTTCAGGTTCTGTTTGCACACGTCAATTTCAAGAAATTAATTTCAAAGCATTACTTTCAAAACTTTTCTTTCAGGTTCTGTTTGCGACACGTCAATTTAAAGACAATAATTTCAAGACAATAACTTCAGGACATTAACTTCAGGACATTAACTTCAGGACATTAACTTCAGGACATTAACTTCAGGACATTAACTTCAGGACATTAACTTCAGGACATTAACTTCAGGACATTAACTTCAGGACATTAACTTCAGGACATTAACTTCAGGACATTAACTTCAGGACATTAACTTCAGGACATTAACTTCAGGACATTAACTTCAGGACATTAACTTCAGGACATTAACTTCAGGACATTAACTTCAGGACATTAACTTCAGGACATTAACTTCAGGACATTAACTTCAGGACATTAACTTCAGGACATTAACTTCAGGACATTAACTTCAGGACATTAACTTCAGGACATTAACTTCAGGACATTAACTTCAGGACATTAACTTCAGGACATTAACTTCAGGACATTAACTTCAGGACATTAACTTCAGGACATTAATTTCAGGACATTAATTTCAGGACATTAATTTCAGGACATTAATTTCAGGATATTAATTTCCAAACATTTCTGGTTCTGTTTGCGACACGTCAATTTCAAGAAAATAATTTCAAGACATTATCAAAACATTTCTGGTTCTGTTTGCGACACGTTAATTTCAAGACATTAATTTCAAAACATTTCTTTGAGCTTCTGTTTGCGACACGTTAATTTCAAGACAATAATTTCAAGACAATAATTTCAAGACAATAATTTCAAGACAATAATTTCAAGACAATAATTTCAAGGCATTCATTTCAGGACATTAATTTCTAGACAATAATTTCAGGACAATAATTTCAAGACATTTCTTTCATGTTCTGTTTGCGACTCGTCAATTTCAATATATTAATTTCCAAACATTTCAGGTTCTGTTTGCACACGTCAATTTCAAGAAATTAATTTCAAAGCATTACTTTCAAAACTTTTCTTTCAGGTTCTGTTTGCGACACGTCAATTTAAAGACAATAATTTCAAGACAATAACTTCAGGACATTAACTTCAGGACATTAACTTCAGGACATTAACTTCAGGACATTAACTTCAGGACATTAACTTCAGGACATTAACTTCAGGACATTAACTTCAGGACATTAACTTCAGGACATTAACTTCAGGACATTAACTTCAGGACATTAACTTCAGGACATTAACTTCAGGACATTAACTTCAGGACATTAACTTCAGGACATTAACTTCAGGACATTAACTTCAGGACATTAAATTCAGGACATTAACTTCAGGACATTAACTTCAGGACATTAACTTCAGGACATTAACTTCAGGACATTAACTTCAGGACATTAACTTCAGGACATTAACTTCAGGACATTAACTTCAGGACATTAACTTCAGGACATTAACTTCAGGACATTAAGTTCAGGACATTAATTTCAGGACATTAATTTCAGGACTTTAATTTCCAAACATTTCTGGTTCTGTTTGCGACACGTCAATTTCAAGAAAATAATTTCAAGACATTATCAAAACATTTCTGGTTCTGTTTGCGACACGTTAATTTCAAGACATTAATTTCTAAACATTTCTTTGAGGTTCTGTTTACGACACGTTAATTTCAAGACAATAATTTCAAGACAATAATTTCAAGACAATAATTTCAAGACAATAATTTCAAGACAATAATTTCAAGACAATAATTTCAAGGCATTCATTTCAAGGCATTAATTTCAAGACAATAATTTCAGGACAATAATTTCAAGACATTTCTTTCATGTTCTGTTTGCGACTCGTCAATTTCAATATATTAATTTCAAAACATTTCAGGTTCTGTTTGCACACGTCAATTTCAAGACATTAATTTCAAAGCATTACTTTCAAAACTTTTCTTTCAGCTTCTGTTTGCGACACGTCAATTTCAAGACATTAACTTCAGGACATTAACTTCAGGACATTAACTTCAGGACATTAACTTCAGGACATTAACTTCAGGACATTAACTTCAGGACATTAACTTCAGGACATTAACTTCAGGACATTAACTTCAGGACATTAACTTCAGGACATTAACTTCAGGACATTAACTTCAGGACATTAACTTCAGGACATTAACTTCAGGACATTAACTTCAGGACATTAACTTCAGGACATTAACTTCAGGACATTAACTTCAGGACATTAACTTCAGGACATTAACTTCAGGACATTAACTTCAGGACATTTACTTCAGGACATTTACTTCAGGACATTAACTTCAGGACATTAACTTCAGGACATTAACTTCAGGACATTAACTTCAGGACATTAACTTCAGGACATTAACTTCAGGACATTAACTTCAGGACATTAACTTCAGGACATTAACTTCAGGACATTAACTTCAGGACATTAACTTCAGGACATTTACTTCAGGACATTTACTTCAGGACATTTACTTCAGGACATTTACTTCAGGACATTTACTTCTGGACATTTACTTCAGGACATTTACTTCAGGACATTTACTTCAGGACATTTACTTCAGGACATTTACTTCAGGACATTTACTTCAGGACATTTACTTCAGGACATTAACTTCAGGACATTAACTTCAGGACATTTACTTCAGGACATTTACTTCAGGACATTTACTTCAGGACATTTACTTCAGGACATTTACTTCAGGACATTTACTTCAGGACATTAACTTCAGGACATTAACTTCAGGACATTAACTTCAGGACATTAACTTCAGGACATTAACTTCAGGACATTAACTTCAGGACATTAACTTCAGGACATTAACTTCAGGACATTTACTTCAGGACATTTACTTCAGGACATTTACTTCAGGACATTTACTTCAGGACATTTACTTCAGGACATTAACTTCAGGACATTAACTTCAGGACATTAACTTCAGGACATTAACTTCAGGACATTAACTTCAGGACATTAACTTCAGGACATTAACTTCAGGACATTAACTTCAGGACATTAACTTCAGGACATTAACTTCAGGACATTTACTTCAGGACATTAACTTCAGGACATTTACTTCAGGACATTTACTTCAGGACATTTACTTCAGGACATTTACTTCAGGACATTTACTTCAGGACATTTACTTCAGGACATTTACTTCAGGACATTTACTTCAGGACATTAACTTCAGGACATTTACTTCAGGACATTTACTTCAGGACATTTACTTCAGGACATTTACTTCAGGACATTTACTTCAGGACATTAACTTCAGGACATTAACTTCAGGACATTAACTTCAGGACATTAACTTCAGGACATTAACTTCAGGACATTAACTTCAGGACATTAACTTCAGGACATTAACTTCAGGACATTAACTTCAGGACATTAACTTCAGGACATTAACTTCAGGACATTAACTTCAGGACATTTACTTCAGGACATTTACTTCAGGACATTTACTTCAGGACATTTACTTCAGGACATTTACTTCAGGACATTTACTTCAGGACATTTACTTCAGGACATTTACTTCAGGACATTTACTTCAGGACATTTACTTCAGGACATTAACTTCAGGACATTAACTTCAGGACATTAACTTCAGGACATTAACTTCAGGACATTAACTTCAGGACATTAACTTCAGGACATTAACTTCAGGACATTAACTTCAGGACATTAATTTCCAAACATTCCTGGTTCTGTTTGCGACACGTCAATTTCAAGAAAATAATTTCAAGACATTATCAAAACATTTCTGGTTCTGTTTGCGACACGTTAATTTCAAGACATTAATTTCAAAACATTTCTTTGAGGTTCTGTTTGCGACACGTTAATTTCAAGACAATAATTTCAAGACAATAATTTCAAGACAATAATTTCAAGACAATAATTTCAAGACAATAATTTCAAGACAATAATTTCAAGACAATAATTTCAAGACAATAATTTCAAGACAATAATTTCAAGACAATAATTTCAAGGCATTCACTTCAGGACATTAATTTCAAGACAATAATTTCAGGACAATAATTTCAAGACATTTCTTTCATGTTCTGTTTGCGACTCGTCAATTTCAATATACTTATTTCAAAACATTTCAGGTTCTGTTTGCGACACGTCAATTTCAGGACATTAACTTCAGGACATTAACTTCAGGACATTAACTTCAGGACATTAACTTCAGGACATTAACTTCAGGACATTAACTTCAGGACATTAACTTCAGGACATTAACTTCAGGACATTAACTTCAGGACATTTACTTCAGGACATTTACTTCAGGACATTTACTTCAGGACATTTACTTCAGGACATTTACTTCAGGACATTTACTTCAGGACATTTACTTCAGGACATTTACTTCAGGACATTTACTTCAGGACATTTACTTCAGGACATTAACTTCAGGACATTTACTTCAGGACATTAACTTCAGGACATTAACTTCAGGACATTAACTTCAGGACATTAACTTCAGGTCATTAACTTCAGGACATTAACTTCAGGACATTAACTTCAGGACATTAACTTCAGGACATTAACTTCAGGACATTAACTTCAGGACATTAACTTCAGGACATTAACTTCAGGACATTAACTTCAGGACATTAACTTCAGGACATTAACTTCAGGACATTAACTTCAGGACATTAACTTCAGGACATTAACTTCAGGACATTAACTTCAGGACATTAACTTCAGGACATTAACTTCAGGACATTAACTTCAGGACATTAACTTCAGGACATTAACTTCAGGACATTAATTTCAGGACATTAATTTCAGGACATTAATTTCAGGATATTAATTTCCAAACATTTCTGGTTCTGTTTGCGACACGTCAATTTCAAGAAAATAATTTCAAGACATTATCAAAACATTTCTGGTTCTGTTTGCGACACGTTAATTTCAAGACATTAATTTCAAAACATTTCTTTGAGCTTCTGTTTGCGACACGTTAATTTCAAGACAATAATTTCAAGACAATAATTTCAAGACAATAATTTCAAGACAATAATTTCAAGACAATAATTTCAAGGCATTCATTTCAGGACATTAATTTCAAGACAATAATTTCAAGGCATTCATTTCAAGGCATTCATTTCAGGACATTAATTTCAAGACAATAATTTCAGGACAATAATTTCAAGACATTTCTTTCATGTTCTGTTTGCGACTCGTCAATTTCAATATATTAATTTCAAAACATTTCAGGTTCTGTTTGCACACGTCAATTTCAAGACATTAATTTCAAAGCATTACTTTCAAAACTTTTCTTTCAGCTTCTGTTTGCGACACGTCAATTTCAGGACATTAATTTCAGGACATTAACTTCAGGACATTAACTTCAGGACATTAACTTCAGGACATTAACTTCAGGACATTAACTTCAGGACATTAACTTCAGGACATTAACTTCAGGACATTAACTTCAGGACATTAACTTCAGGACATTAACTTCAGGACATTAACTTCAGGACATTAACTTCAGGACATTAACTTCAGGACATTAACTTCAGGACATTAACTTCAGGACATTAACTTCAGGACATTAACTTCAGGACATTAACTTCAGGACATTAACTTCAGGACATTAACTTCAGGACATTAACTTCAGGACATTAACTTCAGGACATTAACTTCAGGACATTAACTTCAGGACATTAACTTCAGGACATTAACTTCAGGACATTAACTTCAGGACATTAACTTCAGGACATTAACTTCAGGACATTAACTTCAGGACATTAACTTCAGGACATTAACTTCAGGACATTAACTTCAGGACATTAACTTCAGGACATTAACTTCAGGACATTAACTTCAGGACATTAACTTCAGGACATTAACTTCAGGACATTAACTTCAGGACATTAACTTCAGGACATTAACTTCAGGACATTAACTTCAGGACATTTACTTCAGGACATTAACTTCAGGACATTTACTTCAGGACATTTACTTCAGGACATTTACTTCAGGACATTTACTTCAGGACATTTACTTCAGGACATTTACTTCAGGACATTTACTTCAGGACATTTACTTCAGGACATTTACTTCAGGACATTTACTTCAGGACATTTACTTCAGGACATTTACTTCAGGACATTTACTTCAGGACATTTACTTCAGGACATTTACTTCAGGACATTTACTTCAGGACATTTACTTCAGGACATTAACTTCAGGACATTAACTTCAGGACATTAACTTCAGGACATTAACTTCAGGACATTAACTTCAGGACATTAACTTCAGGACATTAACTTCAGGACATTAACTTCAGGACATTAACTTCAGGACATTAACTTCAGGACATTAACTTCAGGACATTAACTTCAGGACATTAACTTCAGGACATTAACTTCAGGACATTAACTTCAGGACATTAACTTCAGGACATTAACTTCAGGACATTAACTTCAGGACATTAACTTCAGGACATTAACTTCAGGACATTAACTTCAGGACATTAACTTCAGGACATTAACTTCAGGACATTATCAGGACATTAACTTCAGGACATTAACTTCAGGACATTAACTTCAGGACATTAACTTCAGGACATTAACTTCAGGACATTAACTTCAGGACATTAACTTCAGGACATTAACTTCAGGACATTAACTTCAGGACATTAACTTCAGGACATTAACTTCAGGACATTAACTTCAGGACATTAACTTCAGGACATTAATTTCAGGACATTAATTTCAGGACATTAATTTCAGGATATTAATTTCCAAACATTTCTGGTTCTGTTTGCGACACGTCAATTTCAAGAAAATAATTTCAAGACATTATCAAAACATTTCTGGTTCTGTTTGCGACACGTTAATTTCAAGACATTAATTTCAAAACATTTCTTTGAGCTTCTGTTTGCGACACGTTAATTTCAAGACAATAATTTCAAGACAATAATTTCAAGACAATAATTTCAAGGCATTCATTTCAGGACATTAATTTCAAGACAATAATTTCAGGACAATAATTTCAAGACATTTCTTTCATGTTCTGTTTGCGACTCGTCAATTTCAATATATTAATTTCCAAACATTTCAGGTTCTGTTTGCACACGTCAATTTCAAGAAATTAATTTCAAAGCATTACTTTCAAAACTTTTCTTTCAGGTTCTGTTTGCGACACGTCAATTTCAAGACAATAACTTCAGGACATTAACTTCAGGACATTAACTTCAGGACATTAACTTCAGGACATTAACTTCAGGACATTAACTTCAGGACATTAACTTCAGGACATTAACTTCAGGACATTAACTTCAGGACATTAACTTCAGGACATTAACTTCAGGACATTAACTTCAGGACATTAACTTCAGGACATTAACTTCAGGACATTAACTTCAGGACATTAACTTCAGGACATTAACTTCAGGACATTAACTTCAGGACATTAACTTCAGGACATTAACTTCAGGACATTAACTTCAGGACATTAACTTCAGGACATTAACTTCAGGACATTAACTTCAGGACATTAACTTCAGGACATTAACTTCAGGACATTAACTTCAGGACATTAACTTCAGGACATTAACTTCAGGACATTAACTTCAGGACATTAACTTCAGGACATTAACTTCAGGACATTAACTTCAGGACATTAACTTCAGGACATTAACTTCAGGACATTAACTTCAGGACATTAACTTCAGGACATTAACTTCAGGACATTAACTTCAGGACATTAACTTCAGGACATTAACTTCAGGACATTAACTTCAGGACATTAACTTCAGGACATTAACTTCAGGACATTAACTTCAGGACATTAATTTCAGGACATTAATTTCAGGATATTAATTTCCAAACATTTCTGGTTCTGTTTGCGACACGTCAATTTCAAGAAAATAATTTCAAGACATTATCAAAACATTTCTGGTTCTGTTTGCGACACGTTAATTTCAAGACATTAATTTCAAAACATTTCTTTGAGCTTCTGTTTGCGACACGTTAATTTCAAGACAATAATTTCAAGACAATAATTTCAAGACAATAATTTCAAGGCATTCATTTCAGGACATTAATTTCAAGACAATAATTTCAGGACAATAATTTCAAGACATTTCTTTCATGTTCTGTTTGCGACTCGTCAATTTCAATATATTAATTTCCAAACATTTCAGGTTCTGTTTGCACACGTCAATTTCAAGAAATTAATTTCAAAGCATTACTTTCAAAACTTTTCTTTCAGGTTCTGTTTGCGACACGTCAATTTCAAGACAATAATTTCAAGACATTAACTTCAGGACATTAACTTCAGGACATTAACTTCAGGACATTAACTTCAGGACATTAACTTCAGGACATTAACTTCAGGACATTAACTTCAGGACATTAACTTCAGGACATTAACTTCAGGACATTAACTTCAGGACATTAACTTCAGGACATTAACTTCAGGACATTAACTTCAGGACATTAACTTCAGGACATTAACTTCAGGACATTAACTTCAGGACATTAACTTCAGGACATTAACTTCAGGACATTAACTTCAGGACATTAACTTCAGGACATTAACTTCAGGACATTAACTTCAGGACATTAACTTCAGGACATTAACTTCAGGACATTAACTTCAGGACATTAACTTCAGGACATTAACTTCAGGACATTAACTTCAGGACATTAACTTCAGGACATTAACTTCAGGACATTAACTTCAGGACATTAACTTCAGGACATTAACTTCAGGACATTAACTTCAGGACATTAACTTCAGGACATTAACTTCAGGACATTAACTTCAGGACATTAACTTCAGGACATTAACTTCAGGACATTAACTTCAGGACATTAACTTCAGGACATTAACTTCAGGACATTAACTTCAGGACATTAACTTCAGGACATTAACTTCAGGACATTAACTTCAGGACATTAACTTCAGGACATTAACTTCAGGACATTAACTTCAGGACATTAACTTCAGGACATTAACTTCAGGACATTAACTTCAGGACATTAATTTCAGGACATTAATTTCAGGACATTAATTTCAGGACATTTCTGGTTCTGTTTGCGACACGTCAATTTCAAGAAAATAATTTCAAGACATTATCAAAACATTTCTGGTTCTGTTTGCGACACGTTAATTTCAAGACATTAATTTCAAAACATTTCTTTGAGCTTCTGTTTGCGACACGTTAATTTCAAGACAATAATTTCAGGACAATAATTTCAAGACATTTCTTTCATGTTCTGTTTGCGACTCGTCAATTTCAATATATTAATTTCCAAACATTTCAGGTTCTGTTTGCACACGTCAATTTCAAGAAATTAATTTCAAAGCATTACTTTCAAAACTTTTCTTTCAGGTTCTGTTTGCGACACGTCAATTTCAAGACAATAATTTCAAGACATTAACTTCAGGACATTAACTTCAGGACATTAACTTCAGGACATTAACTTCAGGACATTAACTTCAGGACATTAACTTCAGGACATTAACTTCAGGACATTAACTTCAGGACATTAACTTCAGGACATTAACTTCAGGACATTAACTTCAGGACATTAACTTCAGGACATTAACTTCAGGACATTAACTTCAGGACATTAACTTCAGGACATTAACTTCAGGACATTAACTTCAGGACATTAACTTCAGGACATTAACTTCAGGACATTAACTTCAGGACATTAATTTCCAAACATTTCTGGTTCTGTTTGCGACACGTCAATTTCAAGAAAATAATTTCAAGACATTATCAAAACATTTCTGGTTCTGTTTGCGACACGATAATTTCAAGACATTAATTTCAAAACATTTCTTTGAGGTTCTGTTTGCGACACGTTAATTTCAAGACAATAATTTCAAGACAATAATTTCAAGACAATAATTTCAAGACAATAATTTCAAGACAATAATTTCAAGACAATAATTTCAAGACAATAATTTCAAGACAATAATTTCAAGGCATTCATTTCGGGACATTAATTTCAAGACAATAATTTCAGGACAATAATTTCAAGACATTTCTTTCATGTTCTGTTTGCGACTCGTCAATTTCAATATATTAATTTCAAAACATTTCAGGTTCTGTTTGCACACGTCAATTTCAAGAAATTAATTTCAAAGCATTATTTTCAAAACTTTTCTTTCAGGTTCTGTTTGCGACACGTCAATTTCAGGACATTAACTTCAGGACATTAACTTCAGGACATTAACTTCAGGACATTAACTTCAGGACATTAACTTCAGGACATTAACTTCAGGACATTAACTTCAGGACATTTACTTCAGGACATTTACTTCAGGACATTTACTTCAGGACATTTACTTCAGGACATTTACTTCAGGACATTTACTTCAGGACATTTACTTCAGGACATTTACTTCAGGACATTTACTTCAGGACATTAACTTCAGGACATTAACTTCAGGACATTAACTTCAGGACATTAACTTCAGGACATTAACTTCAGGACATTAACTTCAGGACATTAACTTCAGGACATTAATTTCAGGACATTAATTTCCAAACATTTCTGGTTCTGTTTGCGACACGTCAATTTCAAGAAAATAATTTCAAGACATTATCAAAACATTTCTGGTTCTGTTTGCGACACGTTAATTTCAAGACATTAATTTCAAAACATTTCTTTGAGGTTCTGTTTGCGACACGTTAATTTCAAGACAATAATTTCAAGACAATAATTTCAAGACAATAATTTCAAGACAATAATTTCAAGACAATAATTTCAAGACAATAATTTCAAGACAATAATTTCAAGACAATAATTTCAAGACAATAATTTCAAGACAATAATTTCAAGACAATAATTTCAAGACAATAATTTCAAGGCATTCATTTCAGGACATTAATTTCAAGACAATAATTTCAGGACAATAATTTCAAGACATTTCTTTCATGTTCTGTTTGCGACTCGTCAATTTCAATATACTTATTTCAAAACATTTCAGGTTCTGTTTGCACACGTCAATTTCAAGAAATTAATTTCAAAGCATTACTTTCAAAACTTTTCTTTCAGGTTCTGTTTGCGACACGTCAATTTCAGGACATTAACTTCAGGACATTAACTTCAGGACATTAACTTCAGGACATTAACTTCAGGACATTAACTTCAGGACATTAACTTCAGGACATTAACTTCAGGACATTAACTTCAGGACATTAACTTCAGGACATTAACTTCAGGACATTAACTTCAGGACATTAACTTCAGGACATTAACTTCAGGACATTAACTTCAGGACATTTACTTCAGGACATTTACTTCGGGACATTTACTTCGGGACATTTACTTCGGGACATTTACTTCGGGACATTTACTTCGGGACATTTACTTCGGGACATTTACTTCGGGACATTTACTTCGGGACATTTACTTCGGGACATTTACTTCGGGACATTTACTTCGGGACATTTACTTCGGGACATTTACTTCGGGACATTTACTTCGGGACATTTACTTCGGGACATTTACTTCGGGACATTTACTTCGGGACATTTACTTCGGGACATTTACTTCGGGACATTTACTTCGGGACATTTACTTCGGGACATTTACTTCGGGACATTTACTTCGGGACATTTACTTCGGGACATTTACTTCGGGACATTTACTTCGGGACATTTACTTCGGGACATTTACTTCGGGACATTTACTTCGGGACATTTACTTCGGGACATTTACTTCGGGACATTTACTTCGGGACATTTACTTCGGGACATTTACTTCGGGACATTTACTTCGGGACATTTACTTCGGGACATTTACTTCGGGACATTTACTTCGGGACATTTACTTCGGGACATTTACTTCGGGACATTTACTTCGGGACATTTACTTCGGGACATTTACTTCGGGACATTTACTTCGGGACATTTACTTCGGGACATTTACTTCGGGACATTTACTTCGGGACATTTACTTCGGGACATTTACTTCGGGACATTTACTTCGGGACATTTACTTCGGGACATTTACTTCGGGACATTTACTTCGGGACATTTACTTCGGGACATTTACTTCGGGACATTTACTTCGGGACATTTACTTCGGGACATTTACTTCGGGACATTTACTTCGGGACATTTACTTCGGGACATTTACTTCGGGACATTTACTTCGGGACATTTACTTCGGGACATTTACTTCGGGACATTTACTTCGGGACATTTACTTCAGGACATTTACTTCAGGACATTTACTTCAGGACATTTACTTCAGGACATTTACTTCGGGACATTTACTTCAGGACATTTACTTCAGGACATTTACTTCAGGACATTTACTTCGGGACATTTACTTCGGGACGTTTACTTCAGGACGTTTACTTCAGGACGTTTACTTCAGGACGTTTACTTCAGGACATTTACTTCAGGACATTTACTTCAGGACATTTACTTCAGGACATTTACTTCAGGACATTTACTTCAGGACATTTACTTCAGGACATTTACTTCAGGACATTTACTTCAGGACATTTACTTCAGGACATTTACTTCAGGACATTTACTTCAGGACATTTACTTCAGGACATTTACTTCAGGACATTTACTTCAGGACATTTACTTCAGGACATTTACTTCAGGACATTAACTTCAGGACATTAACTTCAGGACATTAACTTCAGGACATTAACTTCAGGACATTAACTTCAGGACATTAACTTCAGGACATTAACTTCAGGACATTAACTTCAGGACATTAACTTCAGGACATTAACTTCAGGACATTAACTTCAGGACATTAACTTCAGGACATTAACTTCAGGACATTAACTTCAGGACATTAACTTCAGGACATTAAGTTCAGGACATTAACTTCAGGACATTAACTTCAGGACATTAACTTCAGGACATTAACTTCAGGACATTAATTTCAGGACATTAATTTCAGGATATTAATTTCCAAACATTTCTGGTTCTGTTTGCGACACGTCAATTTCAAGAAAATAATTTCAAGACATTATCAAAACATTTCTGGTTCTGTTTGCGACACGTTAATTTCAAGACATTAATTTCAAAACATTTCTTTGAACTTCTGTTTGCGACACGTTAATTTCAAGACAATAATTTCAAGACAATAATTTCAAGACAATAATTTCAAGGCATTCATTTCAGGACATTAATTTCAAGACAATAATTTCCGGACAATAATTTCAAGACATTTCTTTCATGTTCTGTTTGCGACTCGTCAATTTCAATATATTAATTTCCAAACATTTCAGGTTCTGTTTGCACACGTCAATTTCAAGAAATTAATTTCAAAGCATTACTTTCAAAACTTTTCTTTCAGGTTCTGTTTGCGACACGTCAATTTCAAGACATTAACTTCAGGACATTAACTTCAGGACATTAACTTCAGGACATTAACTTCAGGACATTAACTTCAGGACATTAACTTCAGGACATTAACTTCAGGACATTAACTTCAGGACATTAACTTCAGGACATTAACTTCAGGACATTAACTTCAGGACATTAACTTCAGGACATTAACTTCAGGACATTAACTTCAGGACATTAACTTCAGGACATTAACTTCAGGACATTAACTTCAGGACATTAACTTCAGGACATTAACTTCAGGACATTAACTTCAGGACATTAACTTCAGGACATTAACTTCAGGACATTAACTTCAGGACATTAACTTCAGGACATTAACTTCAGGACATTAACTTCAGGACATTAACTTCAGGACATTAACTTCAGGACATTAACTTCAGGACATTAACTTCAGGACATTAACTTCAGGACATTAACTTCAGGACATTAACTTCAGGACATTAACTTCAGGACATTAACTTCAGGACATTAACTTCAGGACATTAACTTCAGGACATTAACTTCAGGACATTAACTTCAGGACATTAACTTCAGGACATTAACTTCAGGACATTAACTTCAGGACATTAACTTCAGGACATTAACTTCAGGACATTAACTTCAGGACATTAACTTCAGGACATTAACTTCAGGACATTAACTTCAGGACATTAACTTCAGGACATTAACTTCAGGACATTAACTTCAGGACATTAACTTCAGGACATTAACTTCAGGACATTAACTTCAGGACATTAACTTCAGGACATTAACTTCAGGACATTAACTTCAGGACATTAACTTCAGGACATTAACTTCAGGACATTAACTTCAGGACATTAACTTCAGGACATTAACTTCAGGACATTAACTTCAGGACATTAACTTCAGGACATTAACTTCAGGACATTAACTTCAGGACATTAACTTCAGGACATTAACTTCAGGACATTAACTTCAGGACATTAACTTCAGGACATTAACTTCAGGACATTAACTTCAGGACATTAACTTCAGGACATTAACTTCAGGACATTAACTTCAGGACATTAACTTCAGGACATTAACTTCAGGACATTAACTTCAGGACATTAACTTCAGGACATTAACTTCAGGACATTAACTTCAGGACATTAACTTCAGGACATTAACTTCAGGACATTAACTTCAGGACATTAACTTCAGGACATTAACTTCAGGACATTAACTTCAGGACATTAACTTCAGGACATTAACTTCAGGACATTAACTTCAGGACATTAACTTCAGGACATTAACTTCAGGACATTAACTTCAGGACATTAACTTCAGGACATTAACTTCAGGACATTAACTTCAGGACATTAACTTCAGGACATTAACTTCAGGACATTAACTTCAGGACATTAACTTCAGGACATTAACTTCAGGACATTAACTTCAGGACATTAACTTCAGGACATTTACTTCAGGACATTTACTTCAGGACATTTACTTCAGGACATTTACTTCAGGACATTTACTTCAGGACATTTACTTCAGGACATTTACTTCAGGACATTTACTTCAGGACATTTACTTCAGGACATTTACTTCAGGACATTTACTTCAGGACATTTACTTCAGGACATTAACTTCAGGACATTAACTTCAGGACATTAACTTCAGGACATTAACTTCAGGACATTAACTTCAGGACATTAACTTCAGGACATTAACTTCAGGACATTAACTTCAGGACATTAACTTCAGGACATTAACTTCAGGACATTAACTTCAGGACATTAACTTCAGGACATTAACTTCAGGACATTAACTTCAGGACATTAACTTCAGGACATTAACTTCAGGACATTAACTTCAGGACATTAACTTCAGGACATTAACTTCAGGACATTAACTTCAGGACATTAACTTCAGGACATTAACTTCAGGACATTAACTTCAGGACATTAACTTCAGGACATTAACTTCAGGACATTAACTTCAGGACATTAACTTCAGGACATTAACTTCAGGACATTAACTTCAGGACATTAACTTCAGGACATTAACTTCAGGACATTAACTTCAGGACATTAACTTCAGGACATTAACTTCAGGACATTAACTTCGGGACATTAACTTCGGGACATTAACTTCGGGACATTAACTTCGGGACATTAACTTCGGGACATTAACTTCGGGACATTAACTTCGGGACATTAACTTCGGGACATTAACTTCGGGACATTAACTTCGGGACATTAACTTCGGGACATTAACTTCGGGACATTAACTTCGGGACATTAACTTCGGGACATTAACTTCGGGACATTAACTTCGGGACATTTACTTCGGGACATTTACTTCGGGACATTTACTTCGGGACATTTACTTCGGGACATTTACTTCGGGACATTTACTTCGGGACATTTACTTCGGGACATTTACTTCGGGACATTTACTTCGGGACATTTACTTCGGGACATTTACTTCGGGACATTTACTTCGGGACATTTACTTCGGGACATTTACTTCGGGACATTTACTTCGGGACATTTACTTCGGGACATTTACTTCGGGACATTTACTTCGGGACATTTACTTCGGGACATTTACTTCGGGACATTTACTTCGGGACATTTACTTCGGGACATTTACTTCGGGACATTTACTTCGGGACATTTACTTCGGGACATTTACTTCGGGACATTTACTTCGGGACATTTACTTCGGGACATTTACTTCGGGACATTTACTTCGGGACATTTACTTCGGGACATTTACTTCGGGACATTTACTTCGGGACATTTACTTCGGGACATTTACTTCGGGACATTTACTTCGGGACATTTACTTCGGGACATTTACTTCGGGACATTTACTTCGGGACATTTACTTCGGGACATTTACTTCGGGACATTTACTTCGGGACATTTACTTCGGGACATTTACTTCGGGACATTTACTTCGGGACATTTACTTCGGGACATTAACTTCAGGACATTAATTTCAGGACATTAACTTCAGGACATTAATTTCAGGATATTAATTTCCAAACATTTCTGGTTCTGTTTGCGACACGTCAATTTCAAGAAAATAATTTCAAGACATTATCAAAACATTTCTGGTTCTGAGACATTATCAAAACATTTCTGGTTCTGTTTGCGACACGTTAATTTCAAGACATTAATTTCAAAACATTTCTTTGAGCTTCTGTTTGCGACACGTTAATTTCAAGACAATAATTTCAAGACAATAATTTCAAGACAATAATTTCAAGACAATAATTTCAAGGCATTCATTTCAGGACATTAATTTCAAGACAATAATTTCAGGACAATAATTTCAAGACATTTCTTTCATGTTCTGTTTGCGACTCGTCAATTTCAATATATTAATTTCAAAACATTTCAGGTTCTGTTTGCACACGTCAATTTCAAGACATTAATTTCAAAGCATTACTTTCAAAACTTTTCTTTCAGCTTCTGTTTGCGACACGTCAATTTCAGGACATTAACTTCAGGACATTAACTTCAGGACATTAACTTCAGGACATTAACTTCAGGACATTAACTTCAGGACATTAACTTCAGGACATTAACTTCAGGACATTAACTTCAGGACATTAACTTCAGGACATTAACTTCAGGACATTAACTTCAGGACATTAACTTCAGGACATTAACTTCAGGACATTAACTTCAGGACATTAATTTCAGGACATTAATTTCCAAACATTTCTGGTTCTGTTTGCGACACGTCAATTTCAAGAAAATAATTTCAAGACATTATCAAAACATTTCTGGTTCTGTTTGCGACACGTTAATTTCAAGACATTAATTTCAAAACATTTCTTTGACACGTTAATTTCAAGACAATAATTTCAAGACAATAATTTCAAGACAATAATTTCAAGACAATAATTTCAAGACAATAATTTCAAGACAATAATTTCAAGACAATAATTTCAAGACAATAATTTCAAGACAATAATTTCAAGGCATTCATTTCAGGACATTAATTTCAAGACAATAATTTCAGGACAATAATTTCAAGACATTTCTTTCATGTTCTGTTTGCGACTCGTCAATTTCAATATACTTATTTCAAAACATTTCAGGTTCTGTTTGCACACGTCAATTTCAAGAAATTAATTTCAAAGCATTACTTTCAAAACTTTTCTTTCAGGTTCTGTTTGCGACACGTCAACTTCAGGACATTAACTTCAGGACATTAACTTCAGGACATTAACTTCAGGACATTAACTTCAGGACATTAACTTCAGGACATTAACTTCGGGACATTAACTTCGGGACATTAACTTCGGGACATTAACTTCGGGACATTAACTTCGGGACATTAACTTCGGGACATTAACTTCGGGACATTAACTTCGGGACATTAACTTCGGGACATTAACTTCGGGACATTAACTTCGGGACATTAACTTCGGGACATTAACTTCGGGACATTAACTTCGGGACATTAACTTCGGGACATTAACTTCGGGACATTAACTTCGGGACATTAACTTCGGGACATTAACTTCGGGACATTAACTTCGGGACATTAACTTCGGGACATTAACTTCGGGACATTAACTTCGGGACATTAACTTCGGGACATTAACTTCGGGACATTAACTTCGGGACATTAACTTCGGGACATTAACTTCGGGACATTAACTTCGGGACATTAACTTCGGGACATTTACTTCGGGACATTTACTTCGGGACATTTACTTCGGGACATTTACTTCGGGACATTTACTTCGGGACATTTACTTCGGGACATTTACTTCGGGACATTTACTTCGGGACATTTACTTCGGGACATTTACTTCGGGACATTTACTTCGGGACATTTACTTCGGGACATTTACTTCGGGACATTTACTTCGGGACATTTACTTCGGGACATTTACTTCGGGACATTTACTTCGGGACATTTACTTCGGGACATTTACTTCGGGACATTTACTTCGGGACATTTACTTCGGGACATTTACTTCGGGACATTTACTTCGGGACATTTACTTCGGGACATTTACTTCGGGACATTTACTTCGGGACATTTACTTCCGGACATTTACTTCCGGACATTTACTTCCGGACATTTACTTCCGGACATTTACTTCCGGACATTTACTTCCGGACATTTACTTCCGGACATTTACTTCCGGACATTTACTTCCGGACATTTACTTCCGGACATTTACTTCAGGACATTAACTTCAGGACATTAACTTCAGGACATTAACTTCAGGACATTAACTTCAGGACATTAACTTCAGGACATTAACTTCAGGACATTAACTTCAGGACATTAACTTCAGGACATTAACTTCAGGACATTAACTTCAGGACATTAACTTCAGGACATTAACTTCAGGACATTAACTTCAGGACATTAACTTCAGGACATTAACTTCAGGACATTAACTTCAGGACATTAACTTCAGGACATTAACTTCAGGACATTAACTTCAGGACATTAACTTCAGGACATTAACTTCAGGACATTAACTTCAGGACATTAACTTCAGGACATTAACTTCAGGACATTAACTTCAGGACATTAACTTCAGGACATTAACTTCAGGACATTAACTTCAGGACATTAACTTCAGGACATTAACTTCAGGACATTAACTTCAGGACATTAACTTCAGGACATTAACTTCAGGACATTAACTTCAGGACATTAACTTCAGGACATTAACTTCAGGACATTAACTTCAGGACATTAACTTCAGGACATTAACTTCAGGACATTAACTTCAGGACATTAACTTCAGGACATTAACTTCAGGACATTAACTTCAGGACATTAACTTCAGGACATTAACTTCAGGACATTAACTTCAGGACATTAACTTCAGGACATTAACTTCAGGACATTAACTTCAGGACATTAACTTCAGGACATTAACTTCAGGACATTAACTTCAGGACATTAACTTCAGGACATTAACTTCAGGACATTAACTTCAGGACATTAACTTCAGGACATTAACTTCAGGACATTAACTTCAGGACATTAATTTCAGGACATTAACTTCAGGACATTAATTTCAGGATATTAATTTCCAAACATTTCTGGTTCTGTTTGCGACACGTCAATTTCAAGAAAATAATTTCAAGACATTATCAAAACATTTCTGGTTCTGTTTGCGACACGTTAATTTCAAGACATTAATTTCAAAACATTTCTTTGAGCTTCTGTTTGCGACACGTTAATTTCAAGACAATAATTTCAAGACAATAATTTCAAGACAATAATTTCAAGACAATAATTTCAAGGCATTCATTTCAGGACATTAATTTCAAGACAATAATTTCAGGACAATAATTTCAAGACATTTCTTTCATGTTCTGTTTGCGACTCGTCAATTTCAATATATTAATTTCAAAACATTTCAGGTTCTGTTTGCACACGTCAATTTCAAGACATTAATTTCAAAGCATTACTTTCAAAACTTTTCTTTCAGCTTCTGTTTGCGACACGTCAATTTCAGGACATTAACTTCAGGACATTAACTTCAGGACATTAACTTCAGGACATTAACTTCAGGACATTAACTTCAGGACATTAACTTCAGGACATTAACTTCAGGACATTAACTTCAGGACATTAACTTCAGGACATTAACTTCAGGACATTAACTTCAGGACATTAACTTCAGGACATTAATTTCAGGACATTAATTTCCAAACATTTCTGGTTCTGTTTGCGACACGTCAATTTCAAGAAAATAATTTCAAGACATTATCAAAACATTTCTGGTTCTGTTTGCGACACGTTAATTTCAAGACATTAATTTCAAAACATTTCTTTGAGGTTCTGTTTGCGACACGTTAATTTCAAGACAATAATTTCAAGACAATAATTTCAAGACAATAATTTCAAGACAATAATTTCAAGACAATAATTTCAAGACAATAATTTCAAGACAATAATTTCAAGACAATAATTTCAAGACAATAATTTCAAGGCATTCATTTCAGGACATTAATTTCAAGACAATAATTTCAGGACAATAATTTCAAGACATTTCTTTCATGTTCTGTTTGCGACTCGTCAATTTCAATATACTTATTTCAAAACATTTCAGGTTCTGTTTGCACACGTCAATTTCAAGAAATTAATTTCAAAGCATTACTTTCAAAACTTTTCTTTCAGGTTCTGTTTGCGACACGTCAACTTCAGGACATTACCTTCAGGACATTAACTTCAGGACATTAACTTCAGGACATTAACTTCAGGACATTAACTTCAGGACATTAACTTCAGGACATTAACTTCAGGACATTAACTTCAGGACATTAACTTCAGGACATTAACTTCAGGACATTAACTTCAGGACATTAACTTCAGGACATTAACTTCAGGACATTAACTTCAGGACATTAACTTCAGGACATTAACTTCAGGACATTAACTTCAGGACATTAACTTCAGGACATTAACTTCAGGACATTAACTTCAGGACATTAATTTCAGGACATTAATTTCCAAACATTTCTGGTTCTGTTTGCGACACGTCAATTTCAAGAAAATAATTTCAAGACATTATCAAAACATTTCTGGTTCTGTTTGCGACACGTTAATTTCAAGACATTAATTTCAAAACATTTCTTTGAGGTTCTGTTTGCGACACGTTAATTTCAAGACAATAATTTCAAGACAATAATTTCAAGACAATAATTTCAAGACAATAATTTCAAGACAATAATTTCAAGACAATAATTTCAAGGCATTCATTTCAGGACATTAATTTCAAGGCATTCATTTCAGGACATTAATTTCAAGACAATAATTTCAGGACAATAATTTCAAGACATTTCTTTCATGTTCTGTTTGCGACTCGTCAATTTCAATATACTTATTTCAAAACATTTCAGGTTCTGTTTGCACACGTCAATTTCAAGAAATTAATTTCAAAGCATTACTTTCAAAACTTTTCTTTCAGGTTCTGTTTGCGACACGTCAATTTCAGGACATTAACTTCAGGACATTAACTTCAGGACATTAACTTCAGGACATTAACTTCAGGACATTAACTTCAGGACATTAACTTCAGGACATTAACTTCAGGACATTAACTTCAGGACATTAACTTCAGGACATTAACTTCAGGACATTAACTTCAGGACATTAACTTCAGGACATTAACTTCAGGACATTAACTTCAGGACATTAACTTCAGGACATTAACTTCAGGACATTAACTTCAGGACATTAACTTCAGGACATTAACTTCAGGACATTAACTTCAGGACATTAACTTCAGGACATTAACTTCAGGACATTAACTTCAGGACATTAACTTCAGGACATTAACTTCAGGACATTAATTTCAGGACATTAATTTCCAAACATTTCTGGTTCTGTTTGCGACACGTCAATTTCAAGAAAATAATTTCAAGACATTATCAAAACATTTCTGGTTCTGTTTGCGACACGTTAATTTCAAGACATTAATTTCAAAACATTTCTTTGAGGTTCTGTTTGCGACACGTTAATTTCAAGACAATAATTTCAAGACAATAATTTCAAGACAATAATTTCAAGACAATAATTTCAAGACAATAATTTCAAGACAATAATTTCAAGACAATAATTTCAAGACAATAATTTCAAGACAATAATTTCAAGACAATAATTTCAAGGCATTCATTTCAGGACATTAATTTCAAGACAATAATTTCAGGACAATAATTTCAAGACATTTCTTTCATGTTCTGTTTGCGACTCGTCAATTTCAATATACTTATTTCAAAACATTTCAGGTTCTGTTTGCACACGTCAATTTCAAGAAATTAATTTCAAAGCATTACTTTCAAAACTTTTCTTTCAGGTTCTGTTTGCGACACGTCAACTTCGGGACATTAACTTCGGGACATTAACTTCGGGACATTAACTTCGGGACATTAACTTCGGGACATTAACTTCGGGACATTAACTTCGGGACATTAACTTCGGGACATTAACTTCGGGACATTAACTTCGGGACATTAACTTCGGGACATTAACTTCGGGACATTAACTTCGGGACATTAACTTCGGGACATTAACTTCGGGACATTAACTTCGGGACATTAACTTCGGGACATTAACTTCGGGACATTAACTTCGGGACATTAACTTCGGGACATTAACTTCGGGACATTAACTTCGGGACATTAACTTCGGGACATTAACTTCGGGACATTAACTTCGGGACATTAACTTCGGGACATTAACTTCGGGACATTAACTTCGGGACATTAACTTCGGGACATTAACTTCGGGACATTAACTTCGGGACATTAACTTCGGGACATTAACTTCGGGACATTAACTTCGGGACATTAACTTCGGGACATTAACTTCGGGACATTAACTTCGGGACATTAACTTCGGGACATTAACTTCGGGACATTAACTTCGGGACATTAACTTCGGGACATTAACTTCGGGACATTAACTTCGGGACATTAACTTCGGGACATTAACTTCGGGACATTAACTTCGGGACATTAACTTCGGGACATTAACTTCGGGACATTAACTTCGGGACATTAACTTCGGGACATTAACTTCGGGACATTAACTTCGGGACATTAACTTCGGGACATTAACTTCGGGACATTAACTTCGGGACATTAACTTCGGGACATTAACTTCGGGACATTAACTTCGGGACATTAACTTCGGGACATTAACTTCGGGACATTAACTTCGGGACATTAACTTCGGGACATTAACTTCGGGACATTAACTTCGGGACATTAACTTCGGGACATTAACTTCGGGACATTAACTTCGGGACATTAACTTCGGGACATTAACTTCGGGACATTAACTTCGGGACATTTACTTCGGGACATTTACTTCGGGACATTTACTTCGGGACATTTACTTCGGGACATTTACTTCGGGACATTTACTTCGGGACATTTACTTCGGGACATTTACTTCGGGACATTTACTTCGGGACATTTACTTCGGGACATTTACTTCGGGACATTTACTTCGGGACATTTACTTCGGGACATTTACTTCGGGACATTTACTTCGGGACATTTACTTCGGGACATTTACTTCGGGACATTTACTTCGGGACATTTACTTCGGGACATTTACTTCGGGACATTTACTTCGGGACATTTACTTCGGGACATTTACTTCGGGACATTTACTTCGGGACATTTACTTCGGGACATTTACTTCGGGACATTTACTTCGGGACATTTACTTCGGGACATTTACTTCGGGACATTTACTTCGGGACATTTACTTCGGGACATTTACTTCCGGACATTTACTTCCGGACATTTACTTCGGGACATTTACTTCCGGACATTTACTTCCGGACATTTACTTCCGGACATTTACTTCCGGACATTTACTTCCGGACATTTACTTCCGGACATTTACTTCGGGACATTTACTTCCGGACATTTACTTCGGGACATTTACTTCGGGACATTTACTTCGGGACATTTACTTCGGGACATTTACTTCGGGACATTTACTTCGGGACATTTACTTCGGGACATTTACTTCGGGACATTAACTTCGGGACATTAACTTCGGGACATTAACTTCGGGACATTAACTTCGGGACATTAACTTCGGGACATTAACTTCGGGACATTAACTTCGGGACATTAACTTCAGGACATTAACTTCAGGACATTAACTTCAGGACATTAACTTCAGGACATTAACTTCAGGACATTAACTTCAGGACATTAACTTCAGGACATTAACTTCAGGACATTAACTTCAGGACATTAACTTCAGGACATTAAGTTCAGGACATTAAGTTCAGGACATTAACTTCAGGACATTAACTTCAGGACATTAATTTGAGGACATTAATTTCAGGACATTAATTTCAGGACATTAATTTCAGGACATTAATTTCAGGATATTAATTTCCAAACATTTCTGGTTCTGTTTGCGACACGTCAATTTCAAGAAAATAATTTCAAGACATTATCAAAACATTTCTGGTTCTGTTTGCGACACGTTAATTTCAAGACATTAATTTCAAAACATTTCTTTGAACTTCTGTTTGCGACACGTTAATTTCAAGACAATAATTTCAAGACAATAATTTCAAGACAATAATTTCAAGGCATTCATTTCAGGACATTAATTTCAAGACAATAATTTCAGGACAATAATTTCAAGACATTTCTTTCATGTTCTGTTTGCGACTCGTCAATTTCAATATATTAATTTCCAAACATTTCAGGTTCTGTTTGCACACGTCAATTTCAAGAAATTAATTTCAAAGCATTACTTTCAAAACTTTTCTTTCAGGTTCTGTTTGCGACACGTCAATTTCAAGACAATAATTTCAAGACAATAACTTCAGGACATTAACTTCAGGACATTAACTTCAGGACATTAACTTCAGGACATTAACTTCAGGACATTAACTTCAGGACATTAACTTCAGGACATTAACTTCAGGACATTAACTTCAGGACATTAACTTCAGGACATTAACTTCAGGACATTAACTTCAGGACATTAACTTCAGGACATTAACTTCAGGACATTAACTTCAGGACATTAACTTCAGGACATTAACTTCAGGACATTAACTTCAGGACATTAACTTCAGGACATTAACTTCAGGACATTAACTTCAGGACATTAACTTCAGGACATTAACTTCAGGACATTAACTTCAGGACATTAACTTCAGGACATTAACTTCAGGACATTAACTTCAGGACATTAACTTCAGGACATTAACTTCAGGACATTAACTTCAGGACATTAACTTCAGGACATTAACTTCAGGACATTAACTTCAGGACATTAACTTCAGGACATTAACTTCAGGACATTAACTTCAGGACATTAACTTCAGGACATTAACTTCAGGACATTAACTTCAGGACATTAACTTCAGGACATTAACTTCAGGACATTAACTTCAGGACATTAACTTCAGGACATTAACTTCAGGACATTAACTTCAGGACATTAACTTCAGGACATTAACTTCAGGACATTAACTTCAGGACATTAACTTCAGGACATTAATTTCAGGACATTAATTTCAGGACATTAATTTCCAAACATTTCTGGTTCTGTTTGCGACACGTCAATTTCAAGAAAATAATTTCAAGACATTATCAAAACATTTCTGGTTCTGTTTGCGACACGTTAATTTCAAGACATTAATTTCAAAACATTTCTTTGAGGTTCTGTTTGCGACACGTTAATTTCAAGACAATAATTTCAAGACAATAATTTCAAGACAATAATTTCAAGACAATAATTTCAAGACAATAATTTCAAGACAATAATTTCAAGACAATAATTTCAAGGCATTCATTTCAAGGCATTCATTTCAGGACATTAATTTCAAGACAATAATTTCAGGACAATAATTTCAAGACATTTCTTTCATGTTCTGTTTGCGACTCGTCAATTTCAATATATTAATTTCAAAACATTTCAGGTTCTGTTTGCACACGTCAATTTCAAGACATTAATTTCAAAGCATTACTTTCAAAACTTTTCTTTCAGCTTCTGTTTGCGACACGTCAATTTCAGGACATTAACTTCAGGACATTAACTTCAGGACATTAACTTCAGGACATTAACTTCAGGACATTAACTTCAGGACATTAACTTCAGGACATTAACTTCAGGACATTAACTTCAGGACATTAACTTCAGGACATTAACTTCAGGACATTAACTTCAGGACATTAACTTCAGGACATTAACTTCAGGACATTAACTTCAGGACATTAACTTCAGGACATTAACTTCAGGACATTAACTTCAGGACATTAACTTCAGGACATTAACTTCAGGACATTAACTTCAGGACATTAACTTCAGGACATTAACTTCAGGACATTAACTTCAGGACATTAACTTCAGGACATTAACTTCAGGACATTAACTTCAGGACATTAACTTCAGGACATTAACTTCAGGACATTAACTTCAGGACATTAACTTCAGGACATTAACTTCAGGACATTAACTTCAGGACATTAACTTCAGGACATTAACTTCAGGACATTAACTTCAGGACATTAACTTCAGGACATTAACTTCAGGACATTAACTTCAGGACATTAACTTCAGGACATTAACTTCAGGACATTAACTTCAGGACATTAACTTCAGGACATTAACTTCAGGACATTAACTTCAGGACATTAACTTCAGGACATTAACTTCAGGACATTAACTTCAGGACATTAACTTCAGGACATTAACTTCAGGACATTAACTTCAGGACATTAACTTCAGGACATTAACTTCAGGACATTAACTTCAGGACATTAACTTCAGGACATTAACTTCAGGACATTAACTTCAGGACATTAACTTCAGGACATTAACTTCAGGACATTAACTTCAGGACATTAACTTCAGGACATTAACTTCAGGACATTAACTTCAGGACATTAACTTCAGGACATTAACTTCAGGACATTAACTTCAGGACATTAACTTCAGGACATTAACTTCAGGACATTAACTTCAGGACATTAACTTCAGGACATTAACTTCAGGACATTAACTTCAGGACATTAACTTCAGGACATTAACTTCAGGACATTAACTTCAGGACATTAACTTCAGGACATTAACTTCAGGACATTAACTTCAGGACATTAACTTCAGGACATTAACTTCAGGACATTAACTTCAGGACATTAACTTCAGGACATTAACTTCAGGACATTAACTTCAGGACATTAACTTCAGGACATTAACTTCAGGACATTAACTTCAGGACATTAACTTCAGGACATTAACTTCAGGACATTAACTTCAGGACATTAACTTCAGGACATTAACTTCAGGACATTAACTTCAGGACATTAACATCAGGACATTAACATCAGGACATTAACTTCAGGACATTAACTTCAGGACATTAACTTCAGGACATTAACTTCAGGACATTAACTTCAGGACATTAACTTCAGGACATTAACTTCAGGACATTAATTTCAGGATATTAATTTCCAAACATTTCTGGTTCTGTTTGCGACACGTCAATTTCAAGAAAATAATTTCAAGACATTATCAAAACATTTCTGGTTCTGTTTGCGACACGTTAATTTCAAGACATTAATTTCAAAACATTTCTTTGAGCTTCTGTTTGCGACACGTTAATTTCAAGACAATAATTTCAAGACAATAATTTCAAGACAATAATTTCAAGGCATTCATTTCAGGACATTAATTTCAAGACAATAATTTCAGGACAATAATTTCAAGACATTTCTTTCATGTTCTGTTTGCGACTCGTCAATTTCAATATATTAATTTCCAAACATTTCAGGTTCTGTTTGCACACGTCAATTTCAAGAAATTAATTTCAAAGCATTACTTTCAAAACTTTTCTTTCAGGTTCTGTTTGCGACACGTCAATTTAAAGACAATAATTTCAAGACAATAACTTCAGGACATTAACTTCAGGACATTAACTTCAGGACATTAACTTCAGGACATTAACTTCAGGACATTAACTTCAGGACATTAACTTCAGGACATTAACTTCAGGACATTAACTTCAGGACATTAACTTCAGGACATTAACTTCAGGACATTAACTTCAGGACATTAACTTCAGGACATTAACTTCAGGACATTAACTTCAGGACATTAACTTCAGGACATTAACTTCAGGACATTAACTTCAGGACATTAACTTCAGGACATTAACTTCAGGACATTAACTTCAGGACATTAACTTCAGGACATTAACTTCAGGACATTAACTTCAGGACATTAACTTCAGGACATTAACTTCAGGACATTAACTTCAGGACATTAACTTCAGGACATTAACTTCAGGACATTAACTTCAGGACATTAACTTCAGGACATTAACTTCAGGACATTAACTTCAGGACATTAACTTCAGGACTTTAACTTCAGGACATTAATTTCAGGACATTAATTTCAGGACTTTAATTTCCAAACATTTCTGGTTCTGTTTGCGACACGTCAATTTCAAGAAAATAATTTCAAGACATTATCAAAACATTTCTGGTTCTGTTTGCGACACGTTAATTTCAAGACATTAATTTCAAAACATTTCTTTGAGGTTCTGTTTGCGACACGTTAATTTCAAGACAATAATTTCAAGACAATAATTTCAAGACAATAATTTCAAGACAATAATTTCAAGACAATAATTTCAAGACAATAATTTCAAGACAATAATTTCAAGACAATAATTTCAAGACAATAATTTCAAGGCATTCATTTCAAGGCATTCATTTCAGGACATTAATTTCAAGACAATAATTTCAGGACAATAATTTCAAGACATTTCTTTCATGTTCTGTTTGCGACTCGTCAATTTCAATATATTAATTTCAAAACATTTCAGGTTCTGTTTGCACACGTCAATTTCAAGACATTAATTTCAAAGCATTACTTTCAAAACTTTTCTTTCAGCTTCTGTTTGCGACACGTCAATTTCAGGACATTAACTTCAGGACATTAACTTCAGGACATTAACTTCAGGACATTAACTTCAGGACATTAACTTCAGGACATTAACTTCAGGACATTAACTTCAGGACATTAACTTCAGGACATTAACTTCAGGACATTAACTTCAGGACATTAACTTCAGGACATTAACTTCAGGACATTAACTTCAGGACATTAACTTCAGGACATTAACTTCAGGACATTAACTTCAGGACATTAACTTCAGGACATTAACTTCAGGACATTAACTTCAGGACATTAACTTCAGGACATTAACTTCAGGACATTTACTTCAGGACATTAACTTCAGGACATTAACTTCAGGACATTAACTTCAGGACATTAACTTCAGGACATTTACTTCAGGACATTTACTTCAGGACATTTACTTCAGGACATTTACTTCAGGACATTTACTTCAGGACATTTACTTCAGGACATTTACTTCAGGACATTTACTTCAGGACATTTACTTCAGGACATTTACTTCAGGACATTTACTTCAGGACATTTACTTCAGGACATTTACTTCAGGACATTTACTTCAGGACATTTACTTCAGGACATTTACTTCAGGACATTTACTTCAGGACATTTACTTCAGGACATTTACTTCAGGACATTTACTTCAGGACATTTACTTCAGGACATTTACTTCAGGACATTTACTTCAGGACATTTACTTCAGGACATTTACTTCAGGACATTTACTTCAGGACATTTACTTCAGGACATTTACTTCAGGACATTTACTTCAGGACATTTACTTCAGGACATTTACTTCAGGACATTTACTTCAGGACATTTACTTCAGGACATTTACTTCAGGACATTTACTTCAGGACATTTACTTCAGGACATTAACTTCAGGACATTAACTTCAGGACATTAACTTCAGGACATTAACTTCAGGACATTAACTTCAGGACATTAACTTCAGGACATTAACTTCAGGACATTAACTTCAGGACATTAACTTCAGGACATTAACTTCAGGACATTAACTTCAGGACATTAACTTCAGGACATTAACTTCAGGACATTAACTTCAGGACATTAACTTCAGGACATTAACTTCAGGACATTAACTTCAGGACATTAACTTCAGGACATTAACTTCAGGACATTAACTTCAGGACATTAACTTCAGGACATTAACTTCAGGACATTAACTTCAGGACATTAACTTCAGGACATTAACTTCAGGACATTAACTTCAGGACATTAACTTCAGGACATTAACTTCAGGACATTAACTTCAGGACATTAACTTCAGGACATTAACTTCAGGACATTAACTTCAGGACATTAACTTCAGGACATTAACTTCAGGACATTAACTTCAGGACATTAACTTCAGGACATTAACTTCAGGACATTAACTTCAGGACATTAACTTCAGGACATTAACTTCAGGACATTAACTTCAGGACATTAACTTCAGGACATTAACTTCAGGACATTAACTTCAGGACATTAACTTCAGGACATTAACTTCAGGACATTAACTTCAGGACATTAACTTCAGGACATTAACTTCAGGACATTAACTTCAGGACATTAACTTCAGGACATTAACTTCAGGACATTAACTTCAGGACATTAACTTCAGGACATTAACTTCAGGACATTAACTTCAGGACATTAACTTCAGGACATTAACTTCAGGACATTAACTTCAGGACATTAACTTCAGGACATTAACTTCAGGACATTAACTTCAGGACATTAACTTCAGGACATTTACTTCAGGACATTTACTTCAGGACATTTACTTCAGGACATTTACTTCAGGACATTTACTTCAGGACATTTACTTCAGGACATTTACTTCAGGACATTTACTTCAGGACATTTACTTCAGGACATTTACTTCAGGACATTAACTTCAGGACATTAACTTCAGGACATTAACTTCAGGACATTAACTTCAGGACATTAACTTCAGGACATTAACTTCAGGACATTAATTTCAGGACATTAATTTCAGGACTTTAATTTCCAAACATTTCTGGTTCTGTTTGCGACACGTCAATTTCAAGAAAATAATTTCAAGACATTATCAAAACATTTCTGGTTCTGTTTGCGACACGTTAATTTCAAGACAATAATTTCAAGACAATAATTTCAAGACAATAATTTCAAGACAATAATTTCAAGACAATAATTTCAAGACAATAATTTCAAGACAATAATTTCAAGACAATAATTTCAAGACAATAATTTCAAGACAATAATTTCAAGACAATAATTTCAAGACAATAATTTCAAGACAATAATTTCAAGGCATTCATTTCAGGACATTAATTTCAAGACAATAATTTCAGGACAATAATTTCAAGACATTTCTTTCATGTTCTGTTTGCGACTCGTCAATTTCAATATATTAATTTCCAAACATTTCAGGTTCTGTTTGCACACGTCAATTTCAAGAAATTAATTTCAAAGCATTACTTTCAAAACTTTTCTTTCAGGTTCTGTTTGCGACACGTCAATTTAAAGACAATAATTTCAAGACAATAACTTCAGGACATTAACTTCAGGACATTAACTTCAGGACATTAACTTCAGGACATTAACTTCAGGACATTAACTTCAGGACATTAACTTCAGGACATTAACTTCAGGACATTAACTTCAGGACATTAACTTCAGGACATTAACTTCAGGACATTAACTTCAGGACATTAACTTCAGGACATTAACTTCAGGACATTAACTTCAGGACATTAACTTCAGGACATTAACTTCAGGACATTAACTTCAGGACATTAACTTCAGGACATTAACTTCAGGACATTAACTTCAGGACATTAACTTCAGGACATTAACTTCAGGACATTAACTTCAGGACATTAACTTCAGGACATTAACTTCAGGACATTAACTTCAGGACATTAACTTCAGGACATTAACTTCAGGACATTAACTTCAGGACATTAACTTCAGGACATTAACTTCAGGACATTAAGTTCAGGACATTAACTTCAGGACATTAATTTCAGGACTTTAATTTCCAAACATTTCTGGTTCTGTTTGCGACACGTCAATTTCAAGAAAATAATTTCAAGACATTATCAAAACATTTCTGGTTCTGTTTGCGACACGATAATTTCAAGACATTAATTTCAAAACATTTCTTTGAGGTTCTGTTTGCGACACGTTAATTTCAAGACAATAATTTCAAGACAATAATTTCAAGACAATAATTTCAAGACAATAATTTCAAGACAATAATTTCAAGACAATAATTTCAAGACAATAATTTCAAGACAATAATTTCAAGACAATAATTTCAAGACAATAATTTCAAGACAATAATTTCAAGACAATAATTTCAAGACAATAATTTCAAGGCATTCATTTCAGGACATTAATTTCAAGACAATAATTTCAGGACAATAATTTCAAGACATTTCTTTCATGTTCTGTTTGCGACTCGTCAATTTCAATATATTAATTTCAAAACATTTCAGGTTCTGTTTGCACACGTCAATTTCAAGAAATTAATTTCAAAGCATTATTTTCAAAACTTTTCTTTCAGGTTCTGTTTGCGACACGTCAATTTCAGGACATTAACTTCAGGACATTAACTTCAGGACATTAACTTCAGGACATTAACTTCAGGACATTAACTTCAGGACATTAACTTCAGGACATTAACTTCAGGACATTAACTTCAGGACATTAACTTCAGGACATTAACTTCAGGACATTAACTTCAGGACATTTACTTCAGGACATTTACTTCAGGACATTTACTTCAGGACATTTACTTCAGGACATTTACTTCAGGACATTTACTTCAGGACATTTACTTCAGGACATTTACTTCAGGACATTTACTTCAGGACATTTACTTCAGGACATTTACTTCAGGACATTTACTTCAGGACATTAACTTCAGGACATTAACTTCAGGACATTAACTTCAGGACATTAACTTCAGGACATTAACTTCAGGACATTAACTTCAGGACATTAACTTCAGGACATTAACTTCAGGACATTAACTTCAGGACATTAACTTCAGGACATTAACTTCAGGACATTAACTTCAGGACATTAACTTCAGGACATTAACTTCAGGACATTTACTTCAGGACATTTACTTCAGGACATTTACTTCAGGACATTTACTTCAGGACATTTACTTCAGGACATTTACTTCAGGACATTTACTTCAGGACATTTACTTCAGGACATTTACTTCAGGACATTAACTTCAGGACATTAACTTCAGGACATTAACTTCAGGACGTTAACTTCAGGACGTTAACTTCAGGACATTAACTTCAGGACATTAACTTCAGGACATTAACTTCAGGACATTAACTTCAGGACATTAACTTCAGGACATTAACTTCAGGACATTAACTTCAGGACATTAACTTCAGGACATTAACTTCAGGACATTAACTTCAGGACATTAACTTCAGGACATTAACTTCAGGACATTAACTTCAGGACATTAACTTCAGGACATTAACTTCAGGACATTAACTTCAGGACATTAACTTCAGGACATTAACTTCAGGACATTAACTTCAGGACATTAACTTCAGGACATTAACTTCAGGACATTAACTTCAGGACATTAACTTCAGGACATTAACTTCAGGACATTAACTTCAGGACATTAACTTCAGGACATTAACTTCAGGACATTAACTTCAGGACATTAATTTCAGGACATTAATTTCAGGACATTAATTTCAGGACATTAATTTCAGGATATTAATTTCCAAACATTTCTGGTTCTGTTTGCGACACGTCAATTTCAAGAAAATAATTTCAAGACATTATCAAAACATTTCTGGTTCTGTTTGCGACACGTTAATTTCAAGACATTAATTTCAAAACATTTCTTTGAGCTTCTGTTTGCGACACGTTAATTTCAAGACAATAATTTCAAGACAATAATTTCAAGACAATAATTTCAAGACAATAATTTCAAGGCATTCATTTCAGGACATTAATTTCAAGACAATAATTTCAGGACAATAATTTCAAGACATTTCTTTCATGTTCTGTTTGCGACTCGTCAATTTCAATATATTAATTTCCAAACATTTCAGGTTCTGTTTGCACACGTCAATTTCAAGAAATTAATTTCAAAGCATTACTTTCAAAACTTTTCTTTCAGGTTCTGTGTGCGACACGTCAATTTCAAGACAATAATTTCAAGACAATAACTTCAGGACATTAACTTCAGGACATTAACTTCAGGACATTAACTTCAGGACATTAACTTCAGGACATTAACTTCAGGACATTAACTTCAGGACATTAACTTCAGGACATTAACTTCAGGACATTAACTTCAGGACATTAACTTCAGGACATTAACTTCAGGACATTAACTTCAGGACATTAACTTCAGGACATTAACTTCAGGACATTAACTTCAGGACATTAACTTCAGGACATTAACTTCAGGACATTAACTTCAGGACATTAACTTCAGGACATTAACTTCAGGACATTAACTTCAGGACATTAACTTCAGGACATTAACTTCAGGACATTAACTTCAGGACATTAACTTCAGGACATTAACTTCAGGACATTAACTTCAGGACATTAACTTCAGGACATTAACTTCAGGACATTAACTTCAGGACATTAACTTCAGGACATTAACTTCAGGACATTAACTTCAGGACATTAACTTCAGGACATTAACTTCAGGACATTAACTTCAGGACATTAACTTCAGGACATTAACTTCAGGACATTAACTTCAGGACATTAACTTCAGGACATTAATTTCAGGACATTAATTTCAGGACTTTAATTTCCAAACATTTCTGGTTCTGTTTGCAACACGTCAATTTCAAGAAAATAATTTCAAGACATTATCAAAACATTTCTGGTTCTGTTTGCGACACGTTAATTTCAAGACATTAATTTCAAAACATTTCTTTGAGGTTCTGTTTGCGACACGTTAATTTCAAGACAATAATTTCAAGACAATAATTTCAAGACAATAATTTCAAGACAATAATTTCAAGACAATAATTTCAAGACAATAATTTCAAGACAATAATTTCAAGACAATAATTTCAAGACAATAATTTCAAGACAATAATTTCAAGACAATAATTTCAAGACAATAATTTCAAGACAATAATTTCAAGACAATAATTTCAAGGCATTCATTTCAAGGCATTCATTTCAGGACATTAATTTCAAGACAATAATTTCAGGACAATAATTTCAAGACATTTCTTTCATGTTCTGTTTGCGACTCGTCAATTTCAATATATTAATTTCAAAACATTTCGGGTTCTGTTTGCACACGTCAATTTCAAGACATTAATTTCAAAGCATTACTTTCAAAACTTTTCTTTCAGCTTCTGTTTGCGACACGTCAATTTCAAGACATTAACTTCAGGACATTAACTTCAGGACATTAACTTCAGGACATTAACTTCAGGACATTAACTTCAGGACATTAACTTCAGGACATTAACTTCAGGACATTAACTTCAGGACATTAACTTCAGGACATTAACTTCAGGACATTAACTTCAGGACATTAACTTCAGGACATTAACTTCAGGACATTAACTTCAGGACATTAACTTCAGGACATTAACTTCAGGACATTAACTTCAGGACATTAACTTCAGGACATTAACTTCAGGACATTAACTTCAGGACATTAACTTCAGGACATTAACTTCAGGACATTAACTTCAGGACATTAACTTCAGGACATTAACTTCAGGACATTAACTTCAGGACATTAACTTCAGGACATTAACTTCAGGACATTAACTTCAGGACATTAACTTCAGGACATTAACTTCAGGACATTTACTTCAGGACATTAACTTCAGGACATTAACTTCAGGACATTAACTTCAGGACATTTACTTCAGGACATTTACTTCAGGACATTTACTTCAGGACATTTACTTCAGGACATTTACTTCAGGACATTTACTTCAGGACATTTACTTCAGGACATTTACTTCAGGACATTTACTTCAGGACATTTACTTCAGGACATTTACTTCAGGACATTTACTTCAGGACATTTACTTCAGGACATTTACTTCAGGACATTTACTTCAGGACATTTACTTCAGGACATTTACTTCAGGACATTTACTTCAGGACATTTACTTCAGGACATTTACTTCAGGACATTTACTTCAGGACATTTACTTCAGGACATTTACTTCAGGACATTTACTTCAGGACATTTACTTCAGGACATTTACTTCAGGACATTTACTTCAGGACATTTACTTCAGGACATTTACTTCAGGACATTTACTTCAGGACATTTACTTCAGGACATTTACTTCAGGACATTTACTTCAGGACATTTACTTCAGGACATTTACTTCAGGACATTTACTTCAGGACATTTACTTCAGGACATTTACTTCAGGACATTTACTTCAGGACATTTACTTCAGGACATTTACTTCAGGACATTTACTTCAGGACATTTACTTCAGGACATTTACTTCAGGACATTTACTTCAGGACATTTACTTCAGGACATTTACTTCAGGACATTTACTTCAGGACATTTACTTCAGGACATTTACTTCAGGACATTTACTTCAGGACATTTACTTCAGGACATTTACTTCAGGACATTTACTTCAGGACATTTACTTCAGGACATTTACTTCAGGACATTTACTTCAGGACATTTACTTCAGGACATTTACTTCAGGACATTTACTTCAGGACATTTACTTCAGGACATTTACTTCAGGACATTTACTTCAGGACATTTACTTCAGGACATTTACTTCAGGACATTTACTTCAGGACATTTACTTCAGGACATTTACTTCAGGACATTTACTTCAGGACATTTACTTCAGGACATTTACTTCAGGACATTTACTTCAGGACATTTACTTCAGGACATTTACTTCAGGACATTTACTTCAGGACATTTACTTCAGGACATTTACTTCAGGACATTTACTTCAGGACATTTACTTCAGGACATTTACTTCAGGACATTTACTTCAGGACATTTACTTCAGGACATTTACTTCAGGACATTTACTTCAGGACATTTACTTCAGGACATTAACTTCAGGACATTAACTTCAGGACATTTACTTCAGGACGTTTACTTCAGGACATTAATTTCAGGACATTAATTTCAGGACATTAATTTCAGGACATTAATTTCAGGACATTAATTTCAGGATATTAATTTCCAAACATTTCTGGTTCTGTTTGCGACACGTCAATTTCAAGAAAATAATTTCAAGACATTATCAAAACATTTCTGGTTCTGTTTGCGACACGTTAATTTCAAGACATTAATTTCAAAACATTTCTTTGAACTTCTGTTTGCGACACGTTAATTTCAAGACAATAATTTCAAGACAATAATTTCAAGACAATAATTTCAAGACAATAATTTCAAGGCATTCATTTCAGGACATTAATTTCAAGACAATAATTTCAGGACAATAATTTCAAGACATTTCTTTCATGTTCTGTTTGCGACTCGTCAATTTCAATATATTAATTTCCAAACATTTCAGGTTCTGTTTGCACACGTCAATTTCAAGACAATAATTTCAAGACAATAACTTCAGGACATTAACTTCAGGACATTAACTTCAGGACATTAACTTCAGGACATTAACTTCAGGACATTAACTTCAGGACATTAACTTCAGGACATTAACTTCAGGACATTAACTTCAGGACATTAACTTCAGGACATTAACTTCAGGACATTAACTTCAGGACATTAACTTCAGGACATTAACTTCAGGACATTAATTTCCAAACATTTCTGGTTCTGTTTGCGACACGTCAATTTCAAGAAAATAATTTCAAGACATTATCAAAACATTTCTGGTTCTGTTTGCGACACGTTAATTTCAAGACATTAATTTCAAAACATTTCTTTGAGGTTCTGTTTGCGACACGTTAATTTCAAGACAATAATTTCAAGACAATAATTTCAAGACAATAATTTCAAGACAATAATTTCAAGACAATAATTTCAAGACAATAATTTCAAGACAATAATTTCAAGGCATTCATTTCAAGGCATTCATTTCAGGACATTAATTTCAAGACAATAATTTCAGGACAATAATTTCAAGACATTTCTTTCATGTTCTGTTTGCGACTCGTCAATTTCAATATATTAATTTCAAAACATTTCAGGTTCTGTTTGCACACGTCAATTTCAAGACATTAATTTCAAAGCATTACTTTCAAAACTTTTCTTTCAGCTTCTGTTTGCGACACGTCAATTTCAGGACATTAACTTCAGGACATTAACTTCAGGACATTAACTTCAGGACATTAACTTCAGGACATTAACTTCAGGACATTAACTTCAGGACATTAACTTCAGGACATTAACTTCAGGACATTAACTTCAGGACATTAACTTCAGGACATTAACTTCAGGACATTAACTTCAGGACATTAACTTCAGGACATTAACTTCAGGACATTAACTTCAGGACATTAACTTCAGGACATTAACTTCAGGACATTAACTTCAGGACATTAACTTCAGGACATTAACTTCAGGACATTAACTTCAGGACATTAACTTCAGGACATTAACTTCAGGACATTAACTTCAGGACATTAACTTCAGGACATTAACTTCAGGACATTAACTTCAGGACATTAACTTCAGGACATTAACTTCAGGACATTAACTTCAGGACATTAACTTCAGGACATTAACTTCAGGACATTAACTTCAGGACATTAACTTCAGGACATTAACTTCAGGACATTAACTTCAGGACATTAACTTCAGGACATTAACTTCAGGACATTAACTTCAGGACATTAACTTCAGGACATTAACTTCAGGACATTAACTTCAGGACATTAACTTCAGGACATTAACTTCAGGACATTAACTTCAGGACATTAACTTCAGGACATTAACTTCAGGACATTAACTTCAGGACATTAACTTCAGGACATTAACTTCAGGACATTAACTTCAGGACATTAACTTCAGGACATTAACTTCAGGACATTAACTTCAGGACATTAACTTCAGGACATTAACTTCAGGACATTAACTTCAGGACATTAACTTCAGGACATTAACTTCAGGACATTAACTTCAGGACATTAACTTCAGGACATTAACTTCAGGACATTAACTTCAGGACATTAACTTCAGGACATTAACTTCAGGACATTAACTTCAGGACATTAACTTCAGGACATTAACTTCAGGACATTAACTTCAGGACATTAACTTCAGGACATTAACTTCAGGACATTAACTTCAGGACATTAACTTCAGGACATTAACTTCAGGACATTAACTTCAGGACATTAACTTCAGGACATTAACTTCAGGACATTAACTTCAGGACATTAACTTCAGGACATTAACTTCAGGACATTAACTTCAGGACATTAACTTCAGGACATTAACTTCAGGACATTAACTTCAGGACATTAACTTCAGGACATTAACTTCAGGACATTAACTTCAGGACATTTACTTCAGGACATTAACTTCAGGACATTTACTTCAGGACATTTACTTCAGGACATTTACTTCAGGACATTTACTTCAGGACATTAACTTCAGGACATTAACTTCAGGACATTAACTTCAGGACATTAACTTCAGGACATTAACTTCAGGACATTAACTTCAGGACATTAACTTCAGGACATTTACTTCAGGACATTTACTTCAGGACATTTACTTCAGGACATTTACTTCAGGACATTTACTTCAGGACATTTACTTCAGGACATTTACTTCAGGACATTTACTTCAGGACATTTACTTCAGGACATTTACTTCAGGACATTTACTTCAGGACATTTACTTCAGGACATTTACTTCAGGACATTTACTTCAGGACATTTACTTCAGGACATTTACTTCAGGACATTTACTTCAGGACATTTACTTCAGGACATTTACTTCAGGACATTTACTTCAGGACATTTACTTCAGGACATTTACTTCAGGACATTTACTTCAGGACATTTACTTCAGGACATTTACTTCAGGACATTTACTTCAGGACATTTACTTCAGGACATTTACTTCAGGACATTTACTTCAGGACATTTACTTCAGGACATTTACTTCAGGACATTTACTTCAGGACATTTACTTCAGGACATTTACTTCAGGACATTTACTTCAGGACATTTACTTCAGGACATTTACTTCAGGACATTTACTTCAGGACATTTACTTCAGGACATTTACTTCAGGACATTTACTTCAGGACATTTACTTCAGGACATTTACTTCAGGACATTTACTTCAGGACATTTACTTCAGGACATTTACTTCAGGACATTTACTTCAGGACATTTACTTCAGGACATTTACTTCAGGACATTTACTTCAGGACATTTACTTCAGGACATTTACTTCAGGACATTTACTTCAGGACATTTACTTCAGGACATTTACTTCAGGACATTTACTTCAGGACATTTACTTCAGGACATTTACTTCAGGACATTTACTTCAGGACATTTACTTCAGGACATTTACTTCAGGACATTTACTTCAGGACATTTACTTCAGGACATTTACTTCAGGACATTTACTTCAGGACATTTACTTCAGGACATTTACTTCAGGACATTTACTTCAGGACATTTACTTCAGGACATTTACTTCAGGACATTTACTTCAGGACATTTACTTCAGGACATTTACTTCAGGACATTTACTTCAGGACATTTACTTCAGGACATTTACTTCAGGACATTTACTTCAGGACATTTACTTCAGGACATTAACTTCAGGACATTAACTTCAGGACATTAATTTCAGGACATTAATTTCCAAACATTTCTGGTTCTGTTTGTGACACGTCAATTTCAAGAAAATAATTTCAAGACATTATCAAAACATTTCTGGTTCTGTTTGCGACACGTTAATTTCAAGACATTAATTTCAAAACATTTCTTTGAGGTTCTGTTTGCGACACGTTAATTTCAAGACAATAATTTCAAGACAATAATTTCAAGACAATAATTTCAAGACAATAATTTCAAGACAATAATTTCAAGACAATAATTTCAAGACAATAATTTCAAGACAATAATTTCAAGACAATAATTTCAAGGCATTCATTTCAGGACATTAATTTCAAGACAATAATTTCAGGACAATAATTTCAAGACATTTCTTTCATGTTCTGTTTGCGACTCGTCAATTTCAATATATTAATTTCCAAACATTTCAGGTTCTGTTTGCACACGTCAATTTCAAGACAATAATTTCAAGACAATAACTTCAGGACATTAACTTCAGGACATTAACTTCAGGACATTAACTTCAGGACATTAACTTCAGGACATTAACTTCAGGACATTAACTTCAGGACATTAACTTCAGGACATTAACTTCAGGACATTAACTTCAGGACATTAACTTCAGGACATTAACTTCAGGACATTAACTTCAGGACATTAACTTCAGGACATTAACTTCAGGACATTAACTTCAGGACATTAACTTCAGGACATTAACTTCAGGACATTAACTTCAGGACATTAACTTCAGGACATTAACTTCAGGACATTAACTTCAGGACATTAACTTCAGGACATTAACTTCAGGACATTAACTTCAGGACATTAACTTCAGGACATTAACTTCAGGACATTAACTTCAGGACATTAACTTCAGGACATTAATTTCAGGACATTAATTTCAGGACATTAATTTCCAAACATTTCTGGTTCTGTTTGCGACACGTCAATTTCAAGAAAATAATTTCAAGACATTATCAAAACATTTCTGGTTCTGTTTGCGACACGTTAATTTCAAGACATTAATTTCAAAACATTTCTTTGAGGTTCTGTTTGCGACACGTTAATTTCAAGACAATAATTTCAAGACAATAATTTCAAGACAATAATTTCAAGACAATAATTTCAAGACAATAATTTCAAGACAATAATTTCAAGACAATAATTTCAAGGCATTCATTTCAAGGCATTCATTTCAGGACATTAATTTCAAGACAATAATTTCAGGACAATAATTTCAAGACATTTCTTTCATGTTCTGTTTGCGACTCGTCAATTTCAATATATTAATTTCAAAACATTTCAGGTTCTGTTTGCACACGTCAATTTCAAGACATTAATTTCAAAGCATTACTTTCAAAACTTTTCTTTCAGCTTCTGTTTGCGACACGTCAATTTCAGGACATTAACTTCAGGACATTAACTTCAGGACATTAACTTCAGGACATTAACTTCAGGACATTAACTTCAGGACATTAACTTCAGGACATTAACTTCAGGACATTAACTTCAGGACATTAACTTCAGGACATTAACTTCAGGACATTAACTTCAGGACATTAACTTCAGGACATTAACTTCAGGACATTAACTTCAGGACATTAACTTCAGGACATTAACTTCAGGACATTAACTTCAGGACATTAACTTCAGGACATTAACTTCAGGACATTAACTTCAGGACATTAACTTCAGGACATTAACTTCAGGACATTAACTTCAGGACATTAACTTCAGGACATTAACTTCAGGACATTAACTTCAGGACATTAACTTCAGGACATTAACTTCAGGACATTAACTTCAGGACATTAACTTCAGGACATTAACTTCAGGACATTAACTTCAGGACATTAACTTCAGGACATTAACTTCAGGACATTAACTTCAGGACATTAACTTCAGGACATTAACTTCAGGACATTAACTTCAGGACATTAACTTCAGGACATTAACTTCAGGACATTAACTTCAGGACATTAACTTCAGGACATTAACTTCAGGACATTAACTTCAGGACATTAACTTCAGGACATTAACTTCAGGACATTAACTTCAGGACATTAACTTCAGGACATTAACTTCAGGACATTAACTTCAGGACATTAACTTCAGGACATTAACTTCAGGACATTAACTTCAGGACATTAACTTCAGGACATTAACTTCAGGACATTAACTTCAGGACATTAACTTCAGGACATTAACTTCAGGACATTAACTTCAGGACATTAACTTCAGGACATTAACTTCAGGACATTAACTTCAGGACATTAACTTCAGGACATTAACTTCAGGACATTAACTTCAGGACATTAACTTCAGGACATTAACTTCAGGACATTAACTTCAGGACATTAACTTCAGGACATTAACTTCAGGACATTAACTTCAGGACATTAACTTCAGGACATTAACTTCAGGACATTAACTTCAGGACATTAACTTCAGGACATTAACTTCAGGACATTAACTTCAGGACATTAACTTCAGGACATTAACTTCAGGACATTAACTTCAGGACATTAACTTCAGGACATTAACTTCAGGACATTAACTTCAGGACATTAACTTCAGGACATTAACTTCAGGACATTAACTTCAGGACATTAACTTCAGGACATTAACTTCAGGACATTAACTTCAGGACATTAACTTCAGGACATTAACTTCAGGACATTAACTTCAGGACATTAACTTCAGGACATTAACTTCAGGACATTAACTTCAGGACATTAACTTCAGGACATTAACTTCAGGACATTTACTTCAGGACATTTACTTCAGGACATTTACTTCAGGACATTTACTTCAGGACATTTACTTCAGGACATTTACTTCAGGACATTTACTTCAGGACATTTACTTCAGGACATTTACTTCAGGACATTTACTTCAGGACATTTACTTCAGGACATTTACTTCAGGACATTTACTTCAGGACATTTACTTCAGGACATTTACTTCAGGACATTTACTTCAGGACATTTACTTCAGGACATTTACTTCAGGACATTTACTTCAGGACATTTACTTCAGGACATTTACTTCAGGACATTTACTTCAGGACATTTACTTCAGGACATTTACTTCAGGACATTTACTTCAGGACATTTACTTCAGGACATTTACTTCAGGACATTTACTTCAGGACATTTACTTCAGGACATTTACTTCAGGACATTTACTTCAGGACATTTACTTCAGGACATTTACTTCAGGACATTTACTTCAGGACATTTACTTCAGGACATTTACTTCAGGACATTTACTTCAGGACATTTACTTCAGGACATTTACTTCAGGACATTTACTTCAGGACATTTACTTCAGGACATTTACTTCAGGACATTTACTTCAGGACATTTACTTCAGGACATTTACTTCAGGACATTTACTTCAGGACATTTACTTCAGGACATTTACTTCAGGACATTTACTTCAGGACATTTACTTCAGGACATTTACTTCAGGACATTTACTTCAGGACATTTACTTCAGGACATTTACTTCAGGACATTTACTTCAGGACATTTACTTCAGGACATTTACTTCAGGACATTTACTTCAGGACATTTACTTCAGGACATTTACTTCAGGACATTTACTTCAGGACATTTACTTCAGGACATTTACTTCAGGACATTTACTTCAGGACATTTACTTCAGGACATTTACTTCAGGACATTTACTTCAGGACATTTACTTCAGGACATTTACTTCAGGACATTTACTTCAGGACATTTACTTCAGGACATTTACTTCAGGACATTTACTTCAGGACATTTACTTCAGGACATTTACTTCAGGACATTTACTTCAGGACATTTACTTCAGGACATTTACTTCAGGACATTTACTTCAGGACATTTACTTCAGGACATTTACTTCAGGACATTTACTTCAGGACATTTACTTCAGGACATTTACTACAGGACATTTACTACAGGACATTAACTTCAGGACATTAACTTCAGGACATTAACTTCAGGACATTAACTTCAGGACATTAACTTCAGGACATTAACTTCAGGACATTAACTTCAGGACATTAACTTCAGGACATTAACTTCAGGACATTAACTTCAGGACATTAACTTCAGGACATTAACTTCAGGACATTAACTTCAGGACATTAACTTCAGGACATTAACTTCAGGACATTAACTTCAGGACATTAACTTCAGGACATTAACTTCAGGACATTAACTTCAGGACATTAACTTCAGGACATTAACTTCAGGACATTAACTTCAGGACATTAACTTCAGGACATTAACTTCAGGACATTAACTTCAGGACATTAACTTCAGGACATTAACTTCAGGACATTAACTTCAGGACATTAACTTCAGGACATTAACTTCAGGACATTAACTTCAGGACATTAACTTCAGGACATTAACTTCAGGACATTAACTTCAGGACATTAACTTCAGGACATTAACTTCAGGACATTAATTTCAGGACATTAATTTCAGGACATTAATTTCAGGACATTAATTACAGGACATTAATTTCAGGATATTAATTTCCAAACATTTCTGGTTCTGTTTGCGACACGTCAATTTCAAGAAAATAATTTCAAGACATTATCAAAACATTTCTGGTTCTGTTTGCGACACATTAATTTCAAGACATTAATTTCAAAACATTTCTTTGAGCTTCTGTTTGCGACACGTTAATTTCAAGACAATAATTTCAAGACAATAATTTCAAGACAATAATTTCAAGACAATAATTTCAAGGCATTCATTTCAGGACATTAATTTCAAGACAATAATTTCAGGACAATAATTTCAAGACATTTCTTTCATGTTCTGTTTGCGACTCGTCAATTTCAATATATTAATTTCCAAACATTTCAGGTTCTGTTTGCACACGTCAATTTCAAGAAATTAATTTCAAAGCATTACTTTCAAAACTTTTCTTTCAGGTTCTGTTTGCGACACGTCAATTTCAAGACAATAATTTCAAGACAATAACTTCAGGACATTAACTTCAGGACATTAACTTCAGGACATTAACTTCAGGACATTAACTTCAGGACATTAACTTCAGGACATTAACTTCAGGACATTAACTTCAGGACATTAACTTCAGGACATTAACTTCAGGACATTAACTTCAGGACATTAACTTCAGGACATTAACTTCAGGACATTAACTTCAGGACATTAACTTCAGGACATTAACTTCAGGACATTAACTTCAGGACATTAACTTCAGGACATTAACTTCAGGACATTAACTTCAGGACATTAACTTCAGGACATTAACTTCAGGACATTAACTTCAGGACATTAACTTCAGGACATTAACTTCAGGACATTAACTTCAGGACATTAACTTCAGGACATTAACTTCAGGACATTAACTTCAGGACATTAACTTCAGGACATTAACTTCAGGACATTAACTTCAGGACATTAACTTCAGGACATTAACTTCAGGACATTAACTTCAGGACATTAACTTCAGGACATTAACTTCAGGACATTAACTTCAGGACATTAACTTCAGGACATTAACTTCAGGACATTAACTTCAGGACATTAACTTCAGGACATTAACTTCAGGACATTAACTTCAGGACATTAACTTCAGGACATTAACTTCAGGACATTAACTTCAGGACATTAACTTCAGGACATTAACTTCAGGACATTAACTTCAGGACATTAACTTCAGGACATTAACTTCAGGACATTAACTTCAGGACATTAACTTCAGGACATTAACTTCAGGACATTAACTTCAGGACATTAACTTCAGGACATTAACTTCAGGACATTAACTTCAGGACATTAACTTCAGGACATTAACTTCAGGACATTAACTTCAGGACATTAACTTCAGGACATTAACTTCAGGACATTAATTTCAGGACATTAATTTCAGGACATTAATTTCAGGACATTAATTTCAGGACATTAATTTCAGGACATTAATTTCCAAACATTTCTGGTTCTGTTTGCGACACGTCAATTTCAAGAAAATAATTTCAAGACATTATCAAAACATTTCTGGTTCTGTTTGCGACACGTTAATTTCAAGACATTAATTTCAAAACATTTCTTTGAGCTTCTGTTTGCGACACGTTAATTTCAAGACAATAATTTCAAGACAATAATTTCAAGACAATAATTTCAAGACAATAATTTCAAGGCATTCATTTCAGGACATTAATTTCAAGACAATAATTTCAGGACAATAATTTCAAGACATTTCTTTCATGTTCTGTTTGCGACTCGTCAATTTCAATATATTAATTTCCAAACATTTCAGGTTCTCTTTGCACACGTCAATTTCAAGAAATTAATTTCTAAGCATTACTTTCAAAACTTTTCTTTCAGGTTCTGTTTGCGACACGTCAATTTAAAGACAATAATTTCAAGACAATAACTTCAGGACATTAACTTCAGGACATTAACTTCAGGACATTAACTTCAGAACATTAACTTCAGGAAATTAACTTCAGGACATTAACTTCAGGACATTAACTTCAGGACATTAACTTCAGGACATTAACTTCAGGACATTAACTTCAGGACATTAACTTCAGGACATTAACTTCAGGACATTAATTTCAGGACATTAATTTCAGGACATTAATTTCAGGACATTAATTTCAGGATATTAATTTCCAAACATTTCTGGTTCTGTTTGCGACACGTCAATTTCAAGAAAATAATTTCAAGACATTATCAAAACATTTCTGGTTCTGTTTGCGACACGTTAATTTCAAGACATTAATTTCAAAACATTTCTTTGAGCTTCTGTTTGCGACACGTTAATTTCAAGACAATAATTTCAAGACAATAATTTCAAGACAATAATTTCAAGGCATTCATTTCAGGACATTAATTTCAAGACAATAATTTCAGGACAATAATTTCAAGACATTTCTTTCATGTTCTGTTTGCGACACGTCAATTTCAATATATTAATTTCCAAACATTTCAGGTTCTGTTTGCACACGTCAATTTCAAGAAATTAATTTCAAAGCATTACTTTCAAAACTTTTCTTTCAGGTTCTGTTTGCGACACGTCAATTTAAAGACAATAATTTCAAGACAATAACTTCAGGACATTAACTTCAGGACATTAACTTCAGGACATTAACTTCAGGACATTAACTTCAGGACATTAACTTCAGGACATTAACTTCAGGACATTAACTTCAGGACATTAACTTCAGGACATTAACTTCAGGACATTAACTTCAGGACATTAACTTCAGGACATTAACTTCAGGACATTAACTTCAGGACATTAACTTCAGGACATTAACTTCAGGACATTAACTTCAGGACATTAACTTCAGGACATTAACTTCAGGACATTAACTTCAGGACATTAACTTCAGGACATTAACTTCAGGACATTAACTTCAGGACATTAACTTCAGGACATTAACTTCAGGACATTAACTTCAGGACATTAACTTCAGGACATTAACTTCAGGACATTAACTTCAGGACATTAACTTCAGGACATTAACTTCAGGACATTAACTTCAGGACATTAACTTCAGGACATTAACTTCAGGACATTAACTTCAGGACATTAACTTCAGGACATTAACTTCAGGACATTAACTTCAGGACATTAACTTCAGGACATTAATTTCAGGACATTAATTTCAGGACTTTAATTTCCAAACATTTCTGGTTCTGTTTGCGACACGTCAATTTCAAGAAAATAATTTCAAGACATTATCAAAACATTTCTGGTTCTGTTTGCGACACGTTAATTTCAAGACATTAATTTCAAAACATTTCTTTGAGGTTCTGTTTGCGACACGTTAATTTCAAGACAATAATTTCAAGACAATAATTTCAAGACAATAATTTCAAGACAATAATTTCAAGACAATAATTTCAAGACAATAATTTCAAGACAATAATTTCAAGACAATAATTTCAAGGCATTCATTTCAAGGCATTCATTTCAAGGCATTCATTTCAGGACATTAATTTCAAGACAATAATTTCAGGACAATAATTTCAAGACATTTCTTTCATGTTCTGTTTGCGACTCGTCAATTTCAATATATTAATTTCAAAACATTTCAGGTTCTGTTTGCACACGTCAATTTCAAGACATTAATTTCAAAGCATTACTTTCAAAACTTTTCTTTCAGCTTCTGTTTGCGACACGTCAATTTCAGGACATTAACTTCAGGACATTAACTTCAGGACATTAACTTCAGGACATTAACTTCAGGACATTAACTTCAGGACATTAACTTCAGGACATTAACTTCAGGACATTAACTTCAGGACATTAACTTCAGGACATTAACTTCAGGACATTAACTTCAGGACATTAACTTCAGGACATTAACTTCAGGACATTAACTTCAGGACATTAACTTCAGGACATTAACTTCAGGACATTAACTTCAGGACATTAACTTCAGGACATTAACTTCAGGACATTAACTTCAGGACATTTACTTCAGGACATTTACTTCAGGACATTTACTTCAGGACATTTACTTCAGGACATTTACTTCAGGACATTTACTTCAGGACATTTACTTCAGGACATTTACTTCAGGACATTTACTTCAGGACATTTACTTCAGGACATTTACTTCAGGACATTTACTTCAGGACATTTACTTCAGGACATTTACTTCAGGACATTTACTTCAGGACATTTACTTCAGGACATTTACTTCAGGACATTTACTTCAGGACATTTACTTCAGGACATTTACTTCAGGACATTTACTTCAGGACATTTACTTCAGGACATTTACTTCAGGACATTTACTTCAGGACATTTACTTCAGGACATTTACTTCAGGACATTTACTTCAGGACATTTACTTCAGGACATTTACTTCAGGACATTTACTTCAGGACATTTACTTCAGGACATTTACTTCAGGACATTTACTTCAGGACATTTACTTCAGGACATTTACTTCAGGACATTTACTTCAGGACATTTACTTCAGGACATTTACTTCAGGACATTTACTTCAGGACATTTACTTCAGGACATTTACTTCAGGACATTTACTTCAGGACATTAACTTCAGGACATTAACTTCAGGACATTAACTTCAGGACATTAACTTCAGGACATTAACTTCAGGACATTAACTTCAGGACATTAACTTCAGGACATTAACTTCAGGACATTAACTTCAGGACATTAACTTCAGGACATTAACTTCAGGACATTAACTTCAGGACATTAACTTCAGGACATTAACTTCAGGACATTAACTTCAGGACATTAACTTCAGGACATTAACTTCAGGACATTAACTTCAGGACATTAACTTCAGGACATTAACTTCAGGACATTAACTTCAGGACATTAACTTCAGGACATTAACTTCAGGACATTAACTTCAGGACATTAACTTCAGGACATTAACTTCAGGACATTAACTTCAGGACATTAACTTCAGGACATTAACTTCAGGACATTAACTTCAGGACATTAACTTCAGGACATTAACTTCAGGACATTAACTTCAGGACATTAACTTCAGGACATTAACTTCAGGACATTAACTTCAGGACATTAACTTCAGGACATTAACTTCAGGACATTAACTTCAGGACATTAACTTCAGGACATTAACTTCAGGACATTAACTTCAGGACATTAACTTCAGGACATTAACTTCAGGACATTAACTTCAGGACATTAACTTCAGGACATTAACTTCAGGACATTAACTTCAGGACATTAACTTCAGGACATTAACTTCAGGACATTAACTTCAGGACATTAACTTCAGGACATTAACTTCAGGACATTAACTTCAGGACATTAACTTCAGGACATTAACTTCAGGACATTAACTTCAGTACATTTACTTCAGGACATTTACTTCAGGACATTTACTTCAGGACATTTACTTCAGGACATTTATTTCAGGACATTAACTTCAGGACATTAACTTCAGGACATTAACTTCAGGACATTAACTTCAGGACATTAACTTCAGGACATTAACTTCAGGACATTAATTTCAGGACATTAATTTCAGGACTTTAATTTCCAAACATTTCTGGTTCTGTTTGCGACACGTCAATTTCAAGAAAATAATTTCAAGACATTATCAAAACATTTCTGGTTCTGTTTGCGACACGTTAATTTCAAGACAATAATTTCAAGACAATAATTTCAAGACAATAATTTCAAGACAATAATTTCAAGACAATAATTTCAAGACAATAATTTCAAGACAATAATTTCAAGACAATAATTTCAAGACAATAATTTCAAGACAATAATTTCAAGACAATAATTTCAAGACAATAATTTCAAGACAATAATTTCAAGACAATAATTTCAAGGCATTCATTTCAGGACATTAATTTCAAGACAATAATTTCAGGACAATAATTTCAAGACATTTCTTTCATGTTCTGTTTGCGACTCGTCAATTTCAATATATTAATTTCCAAACATTTCAGGTTCTGTTTGCACACGTCAATTTCAAGAAATTAATTTCAAAGCATTACTTTCAAAACTTTTCTTTCAGGTTCTGTTTGCGACACGTCAATTTAAAGACAATAATTTCAAGACAATAACTTCAGGACATTAACTTCAGGACATTAACTTCAGGACATTAACTTCAGGACATTAACTTCAGGACATTAAGTTCAGGACATTAATTTCAGGACATTAATTTCAGGACTTTAATTTCCAAACATTTCTGGTTCTGTTTGCGACACGTCAATTTCAAGAAAATAATTTCAAGACATTATCAAAACATTTCTGGTTCTGTTTGCGACACGATAATTTCAAGACATTAATTTCAAAACATTTCTTTGAGGTTCTGTTTGCGACACGTTAATTTCAAGACAATAATTTCAAAACATTTCTTTGAGGTTCTGTTTGCGACACGTTAATTTCAAGACAATAATTTCAAGACAATAATTTCAAGACAATAATTTCAAGACAATAATTTCAAGACAATAATTTCAAGACAATAATTTCAAGACAATAATTTCAAGACAATAATTTCAAGACAATAATTTCAAGACAATAATTTCAAGACAATAATTTCAAGGCATTCATTTCAGGACATTAATTTCAAGACAATAATTTCAGGACAATAATTTCAAGACATTTCTTTCATGTTCTGTTTGCGACTCGTCAATTTCAATATATTAATTTCAAAACATTTCAGGTTCTGTTTGCACACGTCAATTTCAAGAAATTAATTTCAAAGCATTATTTTCAAAACTTTTCTTTCAGGTTCTGTTTGCGACACGTCAATTTCAGGACATTAACTTCAGGACATTAACTTCAGGACATTAACTTCAGGACATTAACTTCAGGACATTAACTTCAGGACATTAACTTCAGGACATTAACTTCAGGACATTAACTTCAGGACATTAACTTCAGGACATTAACTTCAGGACATTAACTTCAGGACATTAACTTCAGGACATTAACTTCAGGACATTAACTTCAGGACATTAACTTCAGGACATTAACTTCAGGACATTTACTTCAGGACATTTACTTCAGGACATTTACTTCAGGACATTTACTTCAGGACATTTACTTCAGGACATTTACTTCAGGACATTTACTTCAGGACATTTACTTCAGGACATTTACTTCAGGACGTTTACTTCAGGACGTTAACTTCAGGACGTTAACTTCAGGACGTTAACTTCAGGACATTAACTTCAGGACATTAACTTCAGGACATTAACTTCAGGACATTAACTTCAGGACATTAACTTCAGGACATTAACTTCAGGACATTAACTTCAGGACATTAACTTCAGGACATTAACTTCAGGACATTAACTTCAGGACATTTACTTCAGGACATTTACTTCAGGACATTTACTTCAGGACATTTACTTCAGGACATTTACTTCAGGACATTTACTTCAGGACATTTACTTCAGGACATTTACTTCAGGACATTTACTTCAGGACATTTACTTCAGGACATTAACTTCAGGACGTTAACTTCAGGACGTTAACTTCAGGACGTTAACTTCAGGACGTTAACTTCAGGACGTTAACTTCAGGACATTAACTTCAGGACATTAACTTCAGGACATTAACTTCAGGACATTAACTTCAGGACATTAACTTCAGGACATTAACTTCAGGACATTAACTTCAGGACATTAACTTCAGGACATTAACTTCAGGACATTAACTTCAGGACATTAACTTCAGGACATTAACTTCAGGACATTAACTTCAGGACATTAACTTCAGGACATTAACTTCAGGACATTAACTTCAGGACATTAACTTCAGGACATTAACTTCAGGACATTAACTTCAGGACATTAACTTCAGGACATTAACTTCAGGACATTAACTTCAGGACATTAACTTCAGGACATTAACTTCAGGACATTAACTTCAGGACATTAACTTCAGGACATTAACTTCAGGACATTAACTTCAGGACATTAACTTCAGGACATTAACTTCAGGACATTAACTTCAGGACATTAACTTCAGGACATTAACTTCAGGACATTAACTTCAGGACATTAACTTCAGGACATTAACTTCAGGACATTAACTTCAGGACATTAACTTCAGGACATTAACTTCAGGACATTAACTTCAGGACATTTACTTCAGGACATTAATTTCAGGACATTAATTTCAGGACATTAATTTCAGGACATTAATTTCAGGACATTAATTTCAGGATATTAATTTCCAAACATTTCTGGTTCTGTTTGCGACACGTCAATTTCAAGAAAATAATTTCAAGACATTATCAAAACATTTCTGGTTCTGTTTGCGACACGTTAATTTCAAGACATTAATTTCAAAACATTTCTTTGAGCTTCTGTTTGCGACACGTTAATTTCAAGACAATAATTTCAAGACAATAATTTCAAGACAATAATTTCAAGACAATAATTTCAAGGCATTCATTTCAGGACATTAATTTCAAGACAATAATTTCAGGACAATAATTTCAAGACATTTCTTTCATGTTCTGTTTGCGACTCGTCAATTTCAATATATTAATTTCCAAACATTTCAGGTTCTGTTTGCACACGTCAATTTCAAGAAATTAATTTCAAAGCATTACTTTCAAAACTTTTCTTTCAGGTTCTGTTTGCGACACGTCAATTTCAAGACAATAATTTCAAGACAATAACTTCAGGACATTAACTTCAGGACATTAACTTCAGGACATTAACTTCAGGACATTAACTTCAGGACATTAACTTCAGGACATTAACTTCAGGACATTAACTTCAGGACATTAACTTCAGGACATTAACTTCAGGACATTAACTTCAGGACATTAACTTCAGGACATTAACTTCAGGACATTAACTTCAGGACATTAACTTCAGGACATTAACTTCAGGACATTAACTTCAGGACATTAACTTCAGGACATTAACTTCAGGACATTAACTTCAGGACATTAACTTCAGGACATTAACTTCAGGACATTAACTTCAGGACATTAACTTCAGGACATTAACTTCAGGACATTAACTTCAGGACATTAACTTCAGGACATTAACTTCAGGACATTAACTTCAGGACATTAACTTCAGGACATTAACTTCAGGACATTAACTTCAGGACATTAACTTCAGGACATTAACTTCAGGACATTAACTTCAGGACATTAACTTCAGGACATTAACTTCAGGACATTAACTTCAGGACATTAACTTCAGGACATTAACTTCAGGACATTAACTTCAGGACATTAACTTCAGGACATTAACTTCAGGACATTAACTTCAGGACATTAACTTCAGGACATTAACTTCAGGACATTAATTTCAGGACATTAATTTCAGGACATTAATTTCAGGACATTTCTTTCAGGTTCTGTTTGCGACACGTCAATTTCAAGACATTAATTTCAAGACATTATCAAAACATTTCAGGTTCTGTTTGCGACACGTCAATTTCAAGACATTAATTTCAAGACATTAATTTCAAGACATTAATTTCAAGACATTAATTTCAAGACATTAATTTCAAGACATTAATTTCAAGACATTAATTTCAAGACATTAATTTCAAGACATTAATTTCAAGACATTAATTTCAAGACATTAATTTCAAGACATTAATTTCAAGACATTAATTTCAAGACATTAATTTCAAGACATTAATTTCAAGACATTAATTTCAAGACATTAATTTCAAGACATTAATTTCAAGACATTAATTTCAAGACATTAATTTCAAGACATTAATTTCAAGACATTAATTTCAAGACATTAATTTCAAGACAATAATTTCAAGACAATAATTTCAAGACATTAATTTCAAGACATTAATTTCAAGACAATAATTTCAAGACAATAATTTCAAGACAATAACTTCAGGGCATTCATTTCAAAACATTTCAGGTTCTGTTTGCGACACGTCATTTTCAAGACAATAATTTCAAGGCATTCATTTCAAAACATTTCAGGTTCTGTTTGCGACACGTCATTTTCAAGACAATAATTTCAAGACAATAATTCCAAGACATTTCGTTCAGGTACTGTTTGCGACACGTCAACTTAAAGAATATAATTTCAAGACATTAATTTCAGGACATTAGTTTCAAGACATTAATTTCAAAACATTTCTTTCAGGTTCTATTTGCGACACGTCATTTTCAAGAAAATAATTTCGACATTAATTTCAAGACAATAATTTCAAGACAATAATTTCAAGACAATAATTTCAAGACAATAATTTCAAGACAATAATTTCAAGACAATAATTTCAAGACAATAATTTCAAGACAATAATTTCAAGACAATAATTTCAAGACAATAATTTCAAGACAATAATTTCAAGACAATAATTTCAAGACAATAATTTCAAGACAATAATTTCAAGACAATAATTTCAAGACAATAATTTCAAGACAATAATTTCAAGACAATAATTTCAAGACAATAATTTCAAGACAATAATTTCAAGACAATAATTTCAAGACAATAATTTCAAGACAATAATTTCAAGACAATAATTTCAAGACAATAATTTCAAGACAATAATTTCAAAACACTTCTTTCAGGTTCTGTTTGCGACACTTCAATTTCAGGACATTGATTTCAAAACATTTCAGGTTCTGTTTGCGACATTATGAAACACACCGGAGGCGCTATTTGCAACCTGATAACTTGGCCAAATTGGGCTTCTTCACTATTCACTGAAACACTTGCCCAAACCTTGAGCCTGGAGCAAAACTGACCCATTCAGCACTCACCTGCTCAAATTCTGTCCTCTCACGCCAAATCACCTCCTTGTCCCTGCAACAGAAAGGGACCAACCAACACCCACCCCCATTGTTGTTTTCATTCAACACAAATTTCACATCTCAGGAAGGAAAAGTTTTTTTTTTTTATAAATACTGAAAACTCACTGGCCCCACCAAGTACCACCTTGGTAACTTGAGCATTTTCGTTAACTGCACATGCTGTGTGACATCCTTTTCCTTTGCACCTTTGAGGAGGACATCCAATTTACTCCACATTACAAATCAAATGACACCTTATGGTTAGCATTAGGGTTACAGCTGCAACACATCTGATCCTCCATGCCCAGTTTCTAGATAATTCTAGTCTGATTAGCTTGTTCCAGCCACTGTGTAAATTAATATGTTTGGATGGTTCAAAGAGAAAAGTTGAACAATCCCTACCTGGTTTCCTGTGAAGCGTCTGTTTACCGAGAAGTCTTGGTTGGAAGCCGTCAAGTTGCACACTCAAGCAGGTCCACTCTCACCATCACTGCTGCACTTCAGACTCCTTTTGTTTGAATGGAAATAGTCACCTCCTTCATTTTACTCACCTTTCCCAGTGCAGTCTCCTCCCCTCACTTTCTCCAAATCTCACAGGTCTGGAAAAGGTCCTTGAAAATCAAAATGATCAAATTACAAATTTATATTTTGACATGCTGAACATGAAACAGTCACCTTGTTCATTGCACTCACCTTTCTCTCCAATCTCCTCTCCCTCCAAATTCCACAAATCCAGAAATGTACTTTTAAAAACTAAATTATGAAATGAGTTCTTTTTTCACATCATGCACATCACATGCTTTCTAAAAGGCGAAGCCAACTCAACTTCAATTACAAAGTCTGCAAACCATTTTGGTAAAAAAACACTTCAGTCTAGACACCATGTGCCTAAGCATCATCGGCATTTTTCCCAAAAATTGTGCTGTTTTCCGAGATTGTTTGCACATTTAATGCAGCACACCCTTGGGTTTTGTTTTCTCTTAATATACAAACAGGTTTTTTTGCCCATTTAAGGGTTTGTGAGAACTTGAGAACTTGTGTGCACTGAGTCGTGCACTCATAGAAGAACCTTGCAGGTGCAATTTGTTACACTAGGTCATGGACTCGTTTTGAATCACCTTGCAGGTGCAGTTTGTTACTGCCTTTTTTTAGTTTGACTCAGTCGTGCACTCATTTTGAATCAACGTGCAGGTGCAGTTTGTCACCATTTGTTTTTAATTTGACTGTCACGCACTCATTTTGAATCACCTTGCAGGTGCAGTTTGTTCCTGGTTTTTCTTAGTTTGACTCGGTTGTGCACTTGTTTGGAATCACCTTGAAGGTGCAATTTGTTACTGGTTTTTCTTTTCAATTTGACTCGGTTGTGCACTCGTTTTGAGTCACCTTGCAGGTGGAGTTTATTTCTGTTTTTGTTTGTGCCCTCGTTTTGAATCACCTTGCAGGTGCACTTGGTTAACTTTTTTGGGTTTGTCTCGGTCGTGCACTCATTTTGAAACACCTTGCAGGTGCAGTTTGTTACTGGCTTTTTTTAGTTAGACTCAGTCATCCAATCATTGTGAAACACCTTGAAGTTTCAGTTTGTTACTGGTTTTTTAGTTCAACTTTGCCATGCACTCATTGTGAAACACCTTGCAGCTGCAGTTTGTTACTGGTTTTTCTTTTTAGTTTGACTCGGTCGTGCACTTGTTCTGAATCACCTCGCAGGTGCAGTTTGTTAATGTTTTTTTTAGTTTGACTTGGTTGTGTACTCATTTTGAATCACCTTGCAGGTGCAGTTTGTTACTGTTTTTTTTAAAGTTTGACTCAGTCATGCACTCGTTTTGAATCACCTTGCAGATGCAGCTTGTTACTGGTTTGTTTAACTGTCGTGCTCTCGTTGTGAAACACATCACAGGCACTATTTGCAACGTGATAACTTGCCAAATTAGGCTTCTTCACTGTTCACCAAAACACTTGCCCAAACCTTGAGCCTGGACCAAAAACTGACCCATTCAGCACTCAACTGCTCAAATTCTGTCCTCTCTCAGCGTATTACCTCCCTGTCCCGGCAACTGAAAGGGACCAACCAACACCCACCCCCTGATTCAACACAAATCTCACATCTCAGGAAGGAAAAAGGTTTTTTTCAATAAAAATACTGAAAACTCACTGGCCCCACCAAGTACAACCATGGTAACTTGAGCATTTTCGTTAACTGCACATGCTGTGTGACATCCTTTTCCTTTGCACCTTTGAGGAGGACATCCAATTTACTCCACATTACAAATCAAATGACACCTTATGGTTAGCATTAGGGTTACAACTGCAACACATCTGATCCTCCATGCCCACAGTTTCTAGTTAATTCTAGTGTGATTGGCTTGTTCCAGCCACTGTGTAAATTAATATGTTTGGATGCTTTAAAGAGTAAAGTTGAAAGGATCCCTACCTGGTTTCCTGTGAAGCATCTGTTTACTGAGGAGTCTTGCTCGGAAGCCTACAAGTTGCACACTCAAGCAGGGCCACTCTCACCATCACTGCTGCACTTCGGACTCCTTTCGTTTGAATGGAAATAGTCACCTCCTTCATTTTACTCACCTTTCCCAGTGCAGTCTCCTCCCCTCACTTTCTCCAAATCTCACAGGTCTGGTAAAGGTCCTTGAAAATCATAATGATCAAATTACAAGTTTATATTTTGACATGCTGAACATGAAACAGTCACCTTATTCAATGCACTCACCTTTCCCTCCAATCTCCTCTCCCTCCAAATTCCACAAATCCAGAAATGTACTTGTAAAAACAAAATTATGAAATTAGTTCTTTTTTCACATCATGCACATCACATGCTTTCTAAAAGGTGAAGCCAACTCAACTTCAATTACAAAGTCTGCAAACCATTTTGGTAAAAAACACTTCAGTCTAGACGCCACGTGCCTAAGCATCATCGGCATTTTTCCAAAAATTGTGCTGTTTTCGAAGATTGTTTGCACATTTAACTCAGCACATCCTTGGGTTTTTTCTCCTAATGTACAAACAGGTTTTTTTGCCCATTTAAGAGTTTGTGAGAACTTGTGCACTCAGTCGTGCACTCATAGAAGAACCTTACATGTGCAGTTTGTTACACTAGGTCATGAACTCGTTGTGAACCACCTTGCAGGTGCAGTTTTACTGGTTTTGTGACTATCATACACGCATTGTGAAACAACTTGCAAGTGCAGTTTATTAGCAGCTTCGTGACTCGCTCATGCACTAGTTTTGAATCACCTTGCAAGTGCAGTTTGTTGATGCTTTTTTTTTAGTTTGACTCGGTTGTGCACTCATTTTGAATCACCTTGCAGGTACAGTTTGTTACTGGTTTGACTCGGTTGTGCACTTGTTTTGAATCACCTTGCAGGTGCAGTTTGTTGCTGCTTTTTTTTTTAGTTTGACTCGATTGTGCACTCGTTTTGAATCACCTTGCAGGTACAGTTTGTTACTGGTTTGACTCGGTTGTGCACTTGTTTTGAATCACCTTGCAGGTGCAGTTTGTTACTGGTTTTTCTTTTTAGGTTGACTCGGTCGTGCACTTGTTTTGAATCACCTTGCAGGTGCAGTTCCTTACTGGTTTTTGTTTGACTCTGTTATACACTCGTTTTGAATCACCTTGCAGGTAGTTTGTTACTGGATTTTTTTTTAGTTTGACTCAGTCGTGCACAGGTTTTGAGCACCTTGCAGGTGCAGTTTGTTACTGTTTTTTTTAAAATTTGACTCGGTCATGCACAGGTTTTCAATCACCTTGCAGGTGCAGTTTGTTACCAGTTTCTTTCAGTTTGACTCGGTCGTGCACTCGTTTTGAATCACCTTGCAGGTGCACTTGGTTAACTTTTTTGGGTTTGTCTCGGTCGTGCACCTATTTTGAAACACCTTGCAGGTGCAGTTTGTTACCAGATTTTTTTTTTTATTTTTTTAAATAAATTTGACTCGGTCGTGCACTCATTTTGAATCAACTTGCAGGTGCAATTTGTCACCGTTTGTTTTAATTTGACTCTGTCATGCATTCGCTTTGAATCACCTTGCAGGTGGAGTTTGTTAACGTTTACTTTAAGTGTGACTCAGTCGTGCACTAGTTTTGAATCACCTTGCAGGTGCAGTTTGCAACATAACTTGGCCAAATTAGTCTTCTTCACTGTTCACTTAAACACTTGCCCAAACCTTGAGCCTGGAACAAAAAATGACCCGTTCACTCACCTGCTTAAATTCTGTTGTCTCTCACTCCAAATCATCTACCTGTCTCTGAAACAAAGATATCAACCAACACCCACCCCCGTTGTTGTGTTTTCATTCAACACAAATCTCACATCTCAGGAAGGAATTTTTTTTTAATACAATACTGAAAATTCACTGGCCCCACCAACTACCACTTACTAACTTGAACATTTTCATTAACTGCACATGCTGTGTGACACCCTTTTCCTTCGCACATTTGAGGAGGACATACCAATTTTCCCACATTACAAATCAAATGGCATCTCAGGATTAGGGTTAGTGTTACAGCTCCAAGACATCTGACCCTACGTCCCCACTGTTTCTAATTAGTTCTAGTGTGAAGTTCCAGCCACTGTAAATTAATGTATTTGGATCCTTTAAAGAGAAAAGTTGAAGGATCCCTACCTGGTTTCCAGTGAAGCATCTGTTTACCGAGGCATCTCACTCAGAAGCCTCCAAGTCGCACACGCAAGCTGGGCCACTCTCACCATCGCTGCTGCTTTGGACTCCCTTTGTTTGAATGGAAACAGTCACCTTCATTTTACTCACCTTTCCCAGTGCATTCTCCTCCCCTCACTTGCTCAAAATCTCACAGGTCTGGTGAAGGTCCTTTAAAATCAAAATTGTCAAATTACAAGTTTATATTTTGACATGAACACTAAAGAGTCACCTTGTTCATTGCACTCACCTTTTCCTCCAATCTCCTCTCCCTCCAACTCCCACAAATCCAGAGATGTCCTTGAACAACAAAATTACGAAATAAGTTCTCTCTTTATGCACAGAACATGCTTTGTAAAAAATGAATCCCCCTCTCGAGTTCATTTACAAAGTTTGCAAACCATTTGGGGGAAAACAAAACACTTCAGTCCAGACACCACGTGCCTAAGCGTCATCGATAATTTTCCAAAAATTGTGCTGTTTTCCAAGACTGTTTGCATATTTAACTCAGCACACCCTTTGGATTTGTTTTCTTCCTAATTTACAAACAGGTTTTTTTTTTGCCCATTTAAGAGAGTTTGTGAGCAGTTGGTTTGACTCAGTTTTGCATTTGTTGTGAAAAACATTGCAGGTGTACTTGGTTTCCAGTTTTATTTTAAAAAGAGGTGATTCATTTTAAAAGGTCAGATTTCAGATTTATTGTCAAAGCACACACCTGGTATCATATACAGTCTCTCCATTCCCTTTGCCTCCAGGCACAGCAAAAATTCCACTAATTAGTTGTGCCACAAGTAAACTACATAGTATCAACAGAACTGGAAACAGTAAACAACCAACTGCAATCCAGAGAACAAAAAGAAACCTCAATCAGGTCCTCAAATCAGACTCAGTTTTTCATTGAAGGGCAGCAGCTGTTCCTGAACCTGGTTGTTCGATTCTTGTGGTCCCTGCACCTCTTTCCTGATGGGAGCAGCAAGAACAGAGCATGTGCTGGGCTTTTGATCATTGCTGCTTCCCTCTGACAGCCCCGTTCCCTGGAGAATTAGGGTGAGGGTAGAGTTTTGGCTGGAACGTCTTGGCCTGTGTTCACGACCTTTTGGAGGGCTTTTCATTCAGGGTTTTTAATGTTCCCATACCAGACTGTCATGCAGCTGGTCAGCACTTTGCACCACACCTCTGTAGAAATATGCCAGGGTTTCTGATGTCAAACCACATTCCAAGCCTCAACTCAGTGGTTCTCAACTTTTGATTCACTCAGTGTGATAGTACAGACCTATCACCAATGTATATAGTTACAGTATCTAGAGTATGTAATGACTGTGCTGACAGCAATTGGCTGAGAGCTCAGCCACACCTACTGTCTGGGCCTTAAAGGGTTGTGTCCCTAACCAGGTCGGATCATTCCAGACTGGACGGCCACCTGTGAAGAACTCCTGTCTTCTTCTAATAGAAGCCTTAGTTTAGATCAACAAGTCTTTGGTTCTTTTGACGATCTCTGCACTCAGCTCAGCAGGCCTCATGCCATCAGTCTCTGTGATAAGTATGGAATTATTTCAGGTGGAAAGAGAAAGTTTGAAAACCACTAATCTTATCTCATTGACACGTGATGTGCACCGTTTCATAACTCCAAAGGAAATAGGCCAATGACAATTTTTCTCAAGCAAAATATTTCAGTAACATTTGGGTCCAGAGCAGTTATCCTCAACCTTCCCTTGCCACTCACATCCCACCTGAAGCAATCACAGAACACCAATAGCCAAGGGAATACTTAGTGGTAATGTGAGTGAAAAGAAAAAGCTTGGGAACCACTGAATTAAGTGGTTAATGTTACCATTCTTAACAGTGCAGAATGACACAGGGACCTTGGTGTTCAAATACTATCTCTCAAGCTTGTCACACAGCGAGTCATTCAGAAAGCTTGTGGCCTGCTGGCCTTCATCGAGTTTAAGAGCCAAGGTCATGTAGCATTTCAACAAAACTGAGAACAAGTTGGAATATTGTTCTGTTCTAGATAAGATGCATTATGGAAATGATGCAGAAGTTTGTTGAACTCCAGGTCACTGAGGCTTGAGGGATGAATGGCAGAAGTTTCCACAATACTATCTCACCAACAAGGTTGGAGGAAGGTAGATTAGTGAGAATCAGGAGAAGGAAAGGGAACAGGCTGTCAATGCAGGGCTCTCCTGTGGCTGTTCCCTTCAATGACATCCCATTTTGGATCATGTTGAAGGACAAACTATCAGGGACAAGCCATGGCTGTCAGGTCTCTGGAATAAAGCCTGGCCTTGTGGTAAAGATGAGAAGGGAGGGTGGGAAGAGGAAGGTTGTGTTCAGAGGAGATGACAGTGAGGTGGGGGAAGGATGGAGTTAAGAGGTTCTGTGGAAGAGAGGATCCCAGGTGGTTTGTTCCCAAGTGGATGAATAAATCACCTGGGATGACCCATGACACAGATAGGAATGATGCTGAAGTCCTGCTAAGATTTCATGGAGCTCGGAGTGAAGTGGAAGCTCAGGACCCCCAGGGTTCAAATCTTGGGTTCACTTCCTGTGCCATGAGCTGGAGAGGTTAGAAATGAGGATAATGCAGCTTAACATGTGGCTTCAGAAATGGGGCAGGAGGAAGGACCCGATTTCTGGATTCATTCAGGGAAGGTGGGACCTTGACCAGGACAATTTGCATCAGAACTGTAAGAGGGTAAATATCCTCACAGCAAAGTTGGTGATTTTCAGTCTGGGTGGGTGGTGGTGGAAAGGTTTTTGCAAATTGCTTGAACTTCTGAGCAAGGACAGATAGTGGGAGGGTGGGGGATGGGAGCATCACCATATGGGAGGAATGCCAATATACAATTCTCTTAAAGAGGTCACATCATCAGAGGAGTGAGGATTCAGATAGGTTTGTCCCACTAAGACAAGGAACAAATGGTAAGAATGGGGAATCATGGCTGATGAAACAGGTCAGGCAACTCGTCAAGAGGGAGGAAGCAAACATTAGATATAGGAAGCTGGAAACAGGAAGAGCTCATGAGAATTATGTGGAATTGGCAGAGCTGGAAGAGGACACAAGGTGGCCTTGGCACAGAGAATCAAGAAGACCAAAGCCATCTCTGGCTATTGTTAGGTCTGCTTTGTTCATGAATGAGTGAGACAAACACCAGGCTGAGTCGAAATCAGGGTTCTTTGTTCTTTATTACCGGATTGTAACACTTGCGACTAACAAAGTTAGTCGGAGAATGCATTCTGCCGTTATCAGCAAAATGGTGATTTTTTATACCCTTGGATACATGCTTAGAACATCATCATATCATTACTTGTCCAATGACTAAAACTGTTGCTATCCTTTCCCTGCTAGCTTCCTGCCTCTCAATCCATCAATGTCTCTCTTATCTTGTAAGTACAAGGATGCATTTACATCTTGTTACAGCCCTGTACATTCCCATCTCATGATGTTTTACCTAACAGGAGTACAAGGACACCTCCCCTTCTTGTTACTGCCCTGTACAGGGTAACTCCCTACACATTCCCATCTCATGATGTTTTACCTTACACTATGCAAAGAACAGAAGGATGATGAGAATGAAGGTGGAGCCACTAAAGGATAAGGGAGTCAATGTGCTGAGGAGGTCCTGAATGAAAAGTTAATATTCACAAGAAAAGGACCTTGGTCAAAGTGAGCTTGAAATTGAACAGACCTGTGTGTTCAACAGTGTGTAGATTGAGGAAGAGGAAACATTGGATCTTCTCAAAAAATATCAAGATTGACGAGTCCCCAGGGGTGGACATGATATACCCAGGCTACTGTAGGAATTTAGAGAAAAAATAATTGGGGTAGTAGCAATAATCTTTGAATCCTCTTTGGCCACAGGGGATGTGCTAGAGGTTTGGAGAACGACAAACGTAGTCATCTTGTTTTGAACATAATTAGGTGAATCCTGGGAATTATCGACCATTATCATATCGATGAGCATTTGTAGAAGTACAGACTCAAGAATTTGACAAGACAATCATTTCGTACGAGATCAGGGTCATATCATCTTGTAGGAAAAAAACATGGAGTGCCACTAGAATCTATTCTGGGACCCCTGTACTTGATTTTCATAAATGACCTGGATAAAGAGAAAGGAGGATGGGTCAGTCATAGAAATGTGATGTAAAGGAAAAAGTTCAAGGTTGCCAAAGGTTACAAGAGAATATAGACAGAATGCCAAGTTAGACAAAAAGGTAGCAGATGGGTTTCAATCTAGTTAAACAGGAGGTGATGCAGTTTGGAAAGACAACCCAGAAAGACATGTACTGGGTTAATAGTGAGTTGCTTAAGAGTGTGAATGAACAGAAGGACTTTGGGGTTGCCACATAATTTAATAGTTAAAAACATCAGTAGGACACTGGGTTTTTTCCCCAAAAGGAGATTGAATTCAGGTGAAAAGAGATCACATGACAACTCTACAAATCACTTGTGAGACCACATTAAGGGTATTGTGTTCAGTTCTGGTCACCTCATTATAAGGATGAAGAGTGAGCAGTTAAAATCTAGGAGAATGTTTCTTTTCAGTGTAGAAAAAGTAAGTTTTTAAAGAAGTCTTTAAGGTGATGGCAGGTATAAACTTTTAAACACATACATGGATAAAAGAAAAATAGGGGCTATGATTTAAGATACAGGTCAACACAGTATTAAAAGCACAGGTACCTGGACTAGTATATTGTTTTACTATATCTTACTAATACTTTTCACAACAAATTATGGACAAGTCCAAAACAACAAATCACAATAAAACCATGTTTCCTACCTAGTTGCAGTTACAAAGTTCTACAACTGAGCCAACCTCCCCTGTTTTAAACCCATGAATTCCTTGTCACCTGATCAGTCCCTTAATTGAAGCTGCCTTGCAATTGGCTGGAACTGTGGAGGTAGGAGGCATCCCCTTGCTGGAATGTCCAGCCACAATGATCTCCCAGGTGTTCCTTGTGAGAGGTAATGATCATTCACATTCCAGCAAGGGGCAGCCTCCTGCCTCCACAGGTGTGACCAATAGCAAGGCAGCATCAATTAAGGAATTGGGAGGCTGGTTTATCAGCTGGATTAAAAACAGGAGAGTTTTACCATGGTTCCTGTTGAAAATATACCTGCCAGCAAAGGTGAATTGACTCTAGTTTATTTCCAAAGCTTTTGTTTTAATTTGCTAATTAAAAACTATTAAAGTTGTTAGAGACTGAAATGATTTAATACTGGGAGGACAATTTTAAAATAAATTTATATTCCACTTTCATTGTTTCCTCTGTCAGAAGTAGTTTCTGTTTAATTGGGTGTTGAGTGCAAATAAAAAGATTTAAAATAGGTTATATTTTTATTTTATTAATCTATAGATTTTTTCTGTTTTTCTTTCACTCCTCTATTTGTTTAAAAGTCTTTTAAATGCTTTCATGCAAGGAATTCTAAGCACCCATGGCTATTTAAAAGACGAAAATCTGTCCCTGATGTCTCCTCTGGACTTTTCTCCCTTCACTTTGTTGAGATGTCATCTGAGATTTGCTCATCCTGGCTCGAGGAAGCAAGTGCTGAAAGTCTACCTTATCTCTTCCTCTTGTAATGTCGAAGGTTTGGACTTCTATTTCACTCATGTCCACTTTGAGTAGTTCCATGATTTTTAAAGGGGATGTGAATAAAAATGTTTTGGGACAGACTCTTTCAACAAAGTCACATTGAAGGTAAGATACTTTAAGAAATTTATTGCTAAAATTATTGGAGACTAATAGGATTTTTTTTAATTTAGATTGAAAATATGATGGGAGCAAGAATTGAATATACTAATTTGGATAAAATTTAGTCAAAATTATATTGTAATGGAGTTATAACACAATAAATTAGTTCAATATAATTTTCATTATTTGTATTGTACTCCACATAGGATGAATGGTCTTAATCCTAATTGTATATGGTGATATCTGTGAAAGAAAGTGGGACTGTTTGCATTCAGTGTGGTCTTGCAATGAACTGAGTTTATTATTAAGGTAGATTATTAAGATCAAGGATCCAAGAATATTTTTACTTGGGTAAAGGATGTAAATTTGAAATTGACAAATACCAAGGAAATTTTTATGTATTGCAACAGCAGTGCTAAGAAGTATCTAGTGATATCTTGGAAAAATGACAGAAGTGTTATTAAGTGGATGGTATAATGAGATGAGAAACTGTAAACCTCAGGAAAATGTGTGGAGTTTAAGGAATAGTTGATATTTTTAATATAGTATTTGAAAACCATCTATGGATTTTCTGAATAATTTTCCAACCACTTAGCCTTTCCTCTTAATAACTTTTAACAATCAATGAATGTCTATGCTAATATTATTGTGGCAGCTCGCCACAAGGCAGGCAAACAGGCCCTGATTGTAAGCCACATGACAGAACAGCTGGCCAAAATGGCAGTCTTTCTTCCAGCTTGGGGACCATGTGATGCCCAGATGATGTCAGCAAGGTCCAAGCTGGGAGTAGAAGTGCATCCCAGCAGCCTGCAATAATTCACTGAGCTCAATCTGTCTGTTTGCATGTTATTGCAGGAGCAGTGCAGCTGCCACTTCAGGTGTTTCTTTTCTTTCTTGACCTTTGAGTGGGAGGGGAATGGGAATGTGACAGTATTTAGAGATGGGTTGGGAGAAATTGTTAGAGTGGCTTGCACACACAGTTTAAAACAAGACATTTGCAGGACGCAACAAAGCATCAACAGTCACTTGCCTGGACAAGCATATGATCTTCACAGGCAGAGAAGAGCTTTGCTCTCATAGCAAGGGTGTGAAACAATTGTCCATATCACCATATACAGCACAGAACAGTCCATACCGGAACAAATCCCCACCCTCCAATCCTCTCCCCTCCATGTAATTATCTAGTCTTTCCTTAAATGTAAATAAGGTCCCTGCTTCAACCACCTCTGCTGGAAGCTTATTCCACATCCCAACTACCCTTTGTGTGAAGCAATTTCCCCCTTGCAATCTCAAACCATGGCCTCTGGTTTGAATATCCCCCACTCTTAATTAAAAAAGCCTATTCATGTTGACTCTCTGTCCCTTTTAAAATCTTGAACACCTCCATCAAATCCACCCTCAATTTTCTACGCTCCAGAGAAAAAAGCCCCAGGCTGCTCAACCTTTCTCTGTCACTCAAACCCTGACATCCTGTCAACATTCTCATGAACCTTTTCTGCACTCAGAAATGCTTTCCACAAAGGCAAAGCTGGCTAACTTTTGGAGGCTGTCTGGTCCAAGGAGAAGACTGGCAATCTGACGGGTGACCTCAGAAGGGGACAAGTTTTGTTAGCAAGGCTGATTGAGAAGGAATCGCTCTGAAAACCAGCAAGAACCCTCCTGAGTGGTCAACATTTGCCTGTTCAGTAGCAAAGATGAGTGAACTTTGTTCATGATAACTTTTGTTGTCCAAAGTACTTTTCTAATCTTCAATATACATTACACACACCTGTGCTTGGTATTAGAGGGGATAAAGTAGTTGGGTAAGTTCAGTAATAAGTTAGTTTGTTTTCTTGCTGAAATATAATTAAAACCAACTTTTTGCCCATGTTGTGATCCTCTGGACTCCGTCACAGGAGAAAATATACATGGACTTTTTTTTGTCTCATTGTTTATTGATATTTGATTAATTTTTTTCATTTTCACCTGTCATGATGCAAACAATTAAAGAAAATAAAAACAGAAGATCAAGTCCCCAGGGGTGGCCTTGATTGGCCTCAAGCTGCTGTGGGAAAGGAGCTCTGATCTTTGAATCCTCTAGCTGCATGGGAAGTGCTGGAGGATGGCAAATGCAGTCGGCTTGTTTGAAGATCAAGGAGAGATTCTTGGGAATTGTAGACCAGTATCTGATTGATGAGCATTTGGAGAAATACTGACTCCAAGGACAGTCAGCAGAGCTCTGGGAAGGGTAGATCATGTCTTATGAGTCTAACTGAGTTTGTTTGAGGGAGGTAAGAGGAAATGAATGAGGTTAGGGTGGTTGATGTGGTCTCCATGTAATTTAGCAAGAATTGGACAAGACACTTGTCCAGAAAGCCATTTGGAATGGGATCAGGGTCACTCTGGCTGGGGATAAAAAATTTCTTCGATGAAGAAAGCAGTGGAGTGCCACAGGGATCTGCTCTTGGTGATTTTTATAAATGACCTGGATGAAGGGAGGGGTCAGAAAGTCTGCAAATAATGCCAAGGTTGGAGGAGTTGTCAGAGTTGGGTAGGAAAAACCACAAGGCTGGGTACAGGGTAAATTAACATATTTGTAGAACTCTTTTGGATTAGTTTTCACTAAAACATAAATTCAACATCTAAATAAACAATCCTCAACAACACTGGCTCTTAATATCATTATAATGTTTTATATCTCAGTCATTATTTCAAAATTAAACCAGTTCAATCATCATTTATTTTTAATCTTACTCAAAAAATTATGATCAATGTAAACAATGCTTCATCCTATAGCAGCATAAACACATTCTTCAACGTGTTGCAGAGCTAATACAAGGGACAAAAATTATTTTTCAGTAGCAGAATAATTCTTTTAACTGTTTATTCAATGTCTGAGATACAGAGGCCACTGGATTTTTAATACAGCACTGATCAACTGCTAAAGCACGTGGCTTCTCACAGTCAAGCGAATGAAGCGCAAGTTTGTAGCAGATGCTTTCTGTTTGTCAAATGGCTGTTCAAATAAACTTTTCTCTATTTAAAATATTAGTCAAGTGAAGAGTGATATCAACAAAGCTTTCCGAGAAACCCGTCGGCTGATCTCAGAGCTCCCGAACAAAAGAAAATAAAGGATGTTGAAGATCCCCAAAGAAGGAAGACAATTAAGGAAATGAATAGAAGAGAAAGAAAAAAGGGAAAAGAACAGAGGTTTTGAGGCTGACCAGGAGCCGAACAAGATTTTCCTGATAGGGAGAAACAATGAGGTTGGATCTCAAGGGGGACGGGGAAGGATGCATCTGAAGTGGGAGTACTGTTGGGTGCAGGAGATGTGGAGGCCAAGCGGAGGCTGGGTTGGTGGCACTCTCGGGCATGGAAGAAAAAGTTGATAGTTACCTGGTAAGGTTGGTCCAAAACATCAGAGAGCGTTCGAGACATGGGGGATACCAGGAGCAGTGTGGCCAGAGGGGGATGGGTGGGAAAGTAATATGATGTGGCAGCCTGGAATCAGAAAATGAGGTGGAGGAAGAACAGTATAAAAGGGACATAGGGCCTGATCCCTTTCGCTAGTGAGATACTGGAGGCCATTGGCCAAATAAAAGGAACTTTGAAAACACTAATTTGCAGGGTAGGGGGCAATTGAAACAGAAGAGAGAGAATGAAATGGATGCATGGGGTAAAGATGTGGGAGAACATGGATTCCTTTTAAAACATCAGCAGGAGGAACTGTTTACAATTGTGGGGGTGAAGGAGGGGAGAGAACAATTGAGAAATAACTTGGAAATAGAATGGGCCATCAGTCTCTCCATCCACCCACCCCCCCCCCTAACTGGTGCCAAATCAATGGCCATGCTCTATCCTGATACGGTTTCTTAGCTACTAGGATAGGGTGAGGTTTTCTGGGCAGTGTTAGTCTGGTGGAATATGTGGGGGAGAAGGTTGGATTCAACAGTGACATGAGCACAGTGCTATTGAAATGGAGGAGGGAATTTGTCCTGCATAAAAAGAGCCTGAAGCAAAATCAACTCCAGTTTTCCCCTCCTTCACCCAGCGATACTGAAGTTAATAAGGACCTAAGAGAGGGAATGGAGCTTGTAAGAACCCTTCTACCACTTGGGATTAAATATAAATGAGGTGGGGATAGAGAGATTGTAATTGTGAGGAATAGGAGGGGGATGTTTGAAGAAAGAATACAGGGGAACTTGAAAAAGGGAGGGAGATGAAAGTGGTAGATGAGTGCTAACAGCTTGGTTCTTTGTGCCAGGGTGGGGAGTTTTCCATTTTGCTACTGAGATAATTTAATTGATGGTCCTTTCAACAGCACAAGGAGTGGGATAAATAAAGACTGTAAAAAAAGATTGTTTGTTTAGTATGAAAAATAAAATATTCAAATAAAAAACAATGCTTTAACAGAACTTCTTGTAATATCCAACCATTCCTCAAAAAGACCTTTCCATAATTTTCTTAACCGTGAGCAGAGGAAATTCAAGTTTTCTGAATTTTACCCTGAACATGCTCAACAACTGAACCAAGATAACCCACTTGAGCATGACAAAATTCAATCTTTCCTAAATTAACATTAAAACTCTTGAGATACGACAACAGCATTTTAAACGGTGTCCAGCTTATTTACCTTGGATGTTATCTCCTTGTGCCCAGAAAATCTTGCTCTAAGATCATTAGACATTGTTGAGAACACAATTACCACTTTTTCTCCTGCTTCAAAACTCCTCTGTCTTGGTATTCTGTCATTCCAGACTTTCATCTTGGATTCCCTTCAGCTATCTTCCAAATTAATTCCCCAGTGTTCTTTAAACTTTGAAGCACACCCCAACAAATTCAACTGTATATCCTCATTAACCCACTATCCTTTTAACAAAATTAAATGTCCCCAAACTTCAAACAAAAATAAATTAATTTCCTTGACAAGAAGTCCTCATTGGAACCTCTCTGAGATTCTGGGTGCTTTGCAGACCATGCAATTTGATTTTTTACTATAATGATAATTTCATTACTTTGTAAATTATTTTCTTCAAATTAAACGTGGTATCTAACCTCCCATTCCCCCAACCTAAAAAAGAGTGATTGTCAAGAACCAAGTGTTTTAACAAAAAAATTGATATTTATGTGGAAGATTATTAGTAACCTTCTCTCGTGGTAAACAACTACAAAGTTCTGCGAGCCATCTTTCAGGCCAAAATCTATTTCTGACTTCCATAATCTTGCAGTAGCTACTAAGGGAAGTGAAATAAGGAGATGACTTGGTCAGCCACTTGCACTTCCAATGGTTTTTATTTGAAAAGCCTGCATGGCACCTTTTAAAGAAGCTCACAAGTCCCGCACATTTAAACTCAAAAGCTTAAAACATAACAAGCTGAAAGAACGGTATTGGCTTCAAGGAATTCTAAGAGCAATTATACCGAACTGGGAACGAAGATGACATAAATTAGTTTCTAGCTAAAATTGAACTACCGAAATTGCAAGGAGAGGAGCAAAACAAATTGATAGAGCCATTCGAAAGAGAGGAAATACAGGATATATTAAAGAAGCTACCAAACAATAAAATGGCTGGAGAGGACGGACTCCCAGTGGAATTATATAAAACATTTAAATACTTATTAATTCCTCCTTTCCTGGAAGTAATGAACCAGATTGAAGAAACACAAAACATGGGAGATTCATGTAAAACAGCAATACCAAAGATGAGGAATGATCCAATAACACCAGCATCGTATAGACCAGTATATCTACTTATAACCATTTACGGAGCAAAAACAGGCCAGGTTAGCCTTTGGAGTCCGCACTGGTTCACTGATTTTGTGCGCCCTCTTCAGGCATTGTTCCAGGTAGATATTCATTCAATGCCGGTGGAATCAGATCATAGCAAAACTATAAGCAAACAGATTGGCCAACTGTGTACCAAGAATAGTAAAACTTGACAAAACTGGATTTATTAAGAAAAGACGAACAATGGACAATATCTCTAAGTTCATGAACTTAATCCATGCAGTACAAGGAAAGAAGACTCCAACAGTGGCGATTGCTTTTGATGCACAGAAAGCCGGTGACAGGGTAGAATGGAATTATTTATTTAAAGTACTACAGAGGTTCAACCTACCAGAGAAATATATGAATTGCATTAAACCGTGATATAAGGGACCATTGGTGAAGGTGACAGTAAATGGATATATAATTGAACCAAGGTCAACTTGGCAGGGATGTCCACTATCTCCCTCACTGTTTGCTTTAGCTCTAGAACACTTCGCAGAACTGATAAGAACAGAAAATAAAAGGAATATAAAATCAGTCTATTTACATAGGATGTCATAGTATTCTTAACAGAACTATCAATAAAAGAATTACATAAAAAATTGAAGGAATATGAGGAAGTATCAAGGTACAAGATCAACGCAAATAAAAGTGAAGCGATGCCAATGAGTAATGCGGATTTCACCAAGTTTAAAGATTTACCATTAACACTGATAGGAAGGGTAAATTGCATTAAAATGAATATATTCCCAAAGATACAATACCTATTTCAATCATTACCAATTCCCTTTACAGAAAAATACTTCACTGAGCTAAATAAAATAATAAGGAAATTCTTTTGGAAAGGTGGAAACCGAGGATAGCGGTAGATAAATTAACAGAATGCTACAAACAAGGGGGCTTACAGCTCCCAAACTAAGATTTATTGTGGACCAGGTTAGAGCTAGATAAAATAGGGGAGGAGTTACCAGAACATAAACTTGATAAGTGGGATGAAAAACTGGTGCAACATAGAAGTTCACCAGCACTGCACCATCTACTCAACATTTGGAAGAAAAACAAATGACCAACTACCAAAATTATTATTGATGCAAAATCAACTAATCCCTTTCACAATAGGTAACCTTTCCTTCAGGGAATGGGAGAGAAAAGGGATCAAAAGAATATAAATTTTTTTTTGGAAACAAATTATTTTCCTTTGAACAAATGAAGGATACATATAACTCACGATACAATGTTTGCATACCACCAACTGAAAACCTACTTGAAGAACAATTTGGGAAGCAGACTGAGGTTACCAGAAGGAAGCAGCTTTGAATATGTAATTACAGACACATTTGAGTAATTAAAAGATTTATAACAAACATGTACATCAAGCTGCAAGAGAAAGAGAACAATGAAATAAGTTGTAAACCCAAACAAAAGTGGGAACAAGATCTAAACATAAAGATAAAAAATGAAAAATGGGAAAAGCTATGCTTTGAAACTATGAGAAATACAATAAACACAAAGTTACGCATGATACAATATAATTGGTTACACAGGCTCTATACCATGCCCCAAAAGTTAAATAAATGGAACCCAACAGTATCAGACAGATATTTTTGCTGTAAGAAGGAAACGTGAACAACAGTACATGCAATTTGGGCATCTGAGAAAGTAGAAAGGTTTTCAGAATATCTAAAACAGGTATTAAATAAAATCACAAAAAGCAATATCCCAAAAATTCCAGAGATCTTTCTTCTAAGTAATGAACCAGGCCTCAATTTGGATGAAGCACAAAAAAGATTTATTATGACCACCTTAGCTGGAGCAATAAAATGTATAATGTCAACCTGGACATCAGAAGAGAGCACGAGAGAACAGCAATGGTACATAAAAATGAATAAATGTATTCCATTCAAAAATATAACATTACAGTATTCAAACTAATTTGGGAACTGTACATGGAACACAACAGAGAGGGCCTACCATCGACCTCCACCTCCTAAAATGACAGAATGATAAAAAAACAAAATGAACTGACCCAGTCTGTAAAAGTAGATGACACAATTTTCTTGTTTATTTTCATTGTGTGATAACATTGTTTAATAGGTAAGGAGGGAGGAAAGGTGGAGAAAATGACTGCGTATATTCAAAAGGAAAATGGATGCGTGTATTTTGGGTAATATGGTTCATAGCATGAAAAATTTAAAATTTTTTTAAAAAAGATTAATCTGTTCCAAACATTCCCAATTCCCATCACCGAATTTTTATGGAACAGTAAGTAATTAAGAATAGTGCAAGAAAAATTAAAATGTATATACAAACACCGAGGGCTACAGCTACCAAACTTCACAAATTATTATAGGGCAGTGCAGCTAAGATATTTATCAAATTTTCATCAGAGAGAAGAAAAACTAAACTGAACTAGGATAGAATTAGCTGAATAGGGAGAAGATGTCCCAGAACATGAACTTTACATATGGGATCAAAAGTTGGTGCAATACAACAATTCACCAGTATTACATCATATACTTAATTTATCTTTTTCCCTTCCATGTGTATTCTCTTCCATATTTTATCAAAAACCAAAAATGCTATTGACACAAAACCCATTCATTCCTTTTACAATAGATTATTCATTTTTCAAGGAATAGGCAAGAAAAGGAATCAATAAAATAATAAATTATTTCCCAAAAAGCAATCTTCTAACATTTGAGCAATTAAAAGATAAATATTGAATTTCACTCGGTCGTGCACCTTTCGTGAAACACCTTGCATGTGCAGTTTGTTACCGATTTGTTTGACTCGGTCATTCACTGCTCGTGAAACACCTTGCAGGCGATATTTGCAATCGAGGCTTCTTGAAACACTTGCTCCAAACCTTGAGCCTGGACCACATACTGATACGTTCAGCAATAAACCAGCTCAAATTCTATCATCTCTCGCTCCAAATCACCTACCTGTGTCTGGAACAGAAAGATACCAACCAACACCCACTTTCATTGTGTTTTCCCTTAACACAAATCTCACATCTGGGCAAGGTAAAAAGTTTTAAAAATACTGTATATTCACTGGCCCCACCAACTACCACCTTGGTCACTTGAGCATTTTCATTAACTGCACATGCTGTGTGACATCCTTTTCCTTTGCACGTTTGAGGAGGACATCCCATTTACTCCACATTACAAATCAAACGGCACCTTATGGTTAGCGTTAGGGATACAGCTGCAACACATCTGACCCTCCATGCCCACAGTTTCTAGTTAGTTCTAGTGTGATTGGCTTGTTCCAGCCACTGTGTAAATTAATGTGTTTGGATGCTTTAAAGAGAAAAGTTGAAAGGATCCCTACCTGGTTTCCTGTGAATCGACTGTTTGCTGACGACTCTCGATCAGAAACCTCCAAGCTGCACACTCAAGCTGCGCCACTCTCACAATCACTGCTGCACTTCTGACTCCCTTCGTTTGAAGGGAAATAGTCACCTTGTTCATTTCCAGCGCAGTATCCTCCTCTCACTTGCTCCAAATCTCACAGGTTTCGTAATGGTCCTTTAAAATCAAAATGATCAAATTACAAGTTTATATTTTGACATGCTGAATACGAAACAGTCACCTTGTTCATTGCACTCACCTTTTCCTCCAATCTCCTCTCCCTCCAACTCCCACGAATCCAGAAATGTCCTTTAAAAACAAAATTATGAAATGAGTTCTTTCTTCACATGATGCATATAACATGCTTTCTAAAAAGTGAATCCACCTCTTGACTTCATTTAGAAAGTCTGCAAACCACTTTGGTAAAAACAGAATACCATTCCAGACACCACATGCCAAAGCGTCATCGACATTTTTCCAAACATTGTGCTGTTTTCCAAGATTGTTTGCACATTTAACTCAGCACATCCTTTGGATTTGTTTTCTTCCTAATTTACAAACAGGTATTTTTGTGCATTTAATAGAGTTTGTGAGCAGTTGGTTTGAATCGGGCGTGCATTTGTTGTGAAAACCATTGCAGGCGTAGTTGGTTTCCAGTTTTATTACTTAGACTCGGTCATGCACTCGCTGTGAAACGCATTGCAGGAGCAGTTTGTTGCTGGTTTGTTTGACCCGATTGTGCACTCACACCTCACAGGTGCAGATTGTTACCAATTTTTTTGATTCGCTTGTACACTCACTGTGAAACAACTTCTAGGTGCAGATTGTTACCGGTTTGTTTGACTTGGCTTTGCACTCGAGCAACAACTTGCAGGTGCCGATTGTTACCGGTTTGTTGGACTCAGCCGTGCACTCGCTGTGAAACACCTTGCAGGTGCAGTTTGTTACCGGTTTGTAGGACTCGGCCGTGCACTCATTGTGAAACACCTTGCAGGTGCAGTTTTTTACTGGTTTGTTTGACCTGGTCGTGCACTCACACCTCGCAAGTGCAGTTTGTTCCCAATTTTTTTGACTCACTCGTGCACTCGCTGTGAAACAACTTGCAGGTGCAGATTGTTACCTGTTTGTTTGACTTGGTTTTGCACTCGAGCAACAACTTGCAGGTGCAGATTGTGTTAGGTCTGCTTTGTTCATGAATGAATGAGACATACCTAACAATTTGGTGACACCGATGTGATGGGTGAGTGGACACTGGACGACGGTTTCTGTTTTTCTTGGCCTTCACGTCCAAAGGCAGGCTGTGTGCTCGTAGAAAGTCTGCGCCGAGAGGTGATGTGTCCACAGTGGCTCGAATGAAATTCCACTAGAAATTTTCTCTGCCGAGTTGTTTTTGGACATTGTGCATGACAAAGGTCTTGATGGCAGTCTTTTTTGTCGCCCAGAGGGTGGGACCTTGTGGGTATGTTCGTCTCTTCAGGGCGATTGGTGGGATGACACTGAGTTCAGCATCCGTGCCGGCCACTAGCCTTGTCAGTAATGTTCAAGAGGCTATTGGTGAGGTCAGCCACCTTGTCCATGAGCGGCGGCTGGCCTGGGCATTTTCTGAAAATGAGCAGGGCTGGCTGCATCTTCACGCTCGAGCCCATCGATGTTGCTGATAAAGACACCAGCTAACGTTCAGTGCCTCTGCTAATTTGGTGGGGGGCGGTTGTGCTCGGTTCGGGTGGGATCAGTTCTGCTGCCCCACATGAGGATGAGTCAATCGGTTCATGGCGGACTCATTTTCATGTTTCATGTGCCACAGCGCACCAGCTCTGGCCGTGACCTTACGTGGGTCTGAGAAATCTTCGTCCGTCAACGGCAGTTGTATGTCATCTGGCATCTGTTCCAAGAAAGCCTACTCAGACATGAGGCATGACTTGTGGCCCTCTGCTCGTGCGACCATCTCATCCATTAGGGCACATGGTGTTCTGTCTCCTTAGCTGTGCAGGTGCATCAGCCTGGCAGCGCACTGTCGTCTGAACAGGCCGAAAGCCCTCAAGAGGAGTTTGTGAAGGGCTGGGTATTTCCTTCCTCTGGGGATCGTGTATCAGGTCGTCCACCCTGGCCACGGTCTCTTGGTCCAGGGAACTGACGACATGGTAGAACATTGTCGAGTCAGACGTGATCTGCCGGAGGTGAAATCGTGCTTCCGCTTGCCTGAACCAAGTGCGTGGGCGAAGCATCCAGAGGTTGGCAATTTCATAGCCACTGCGTTGACTGCTGCAGCATCCATGGTGTGGAGTCCAGAATCGTCTGGACTCGTTGGGGTCACCAATTGTAGCGGTAGCTACAAGGAGAAATGGAATAAGATGACTCTGTTAGTCGCTTGCACTTCCAACAGTTTATATTATCAGGTGGCCCGTAAGTGCCGCCCACACAGGGGTGGTGATGTAACGACGCAGCCAAGTGCATCTGCATGGCCCATTTGAACTGGGGAGATGATGCGCCCAGCAGTACCATCTTGACACGGCTACACTGCTGCTGCGGCCGTAACAGTGCAGAGCCGATTCGACTGCGTCTCGATGTGTGCCCGCCAAACTGAGAGGCGCCAAGATGCACGGTTTGAGGCGATATCGGCCCACTGGCGGTGGTCAATGTGGAAGGCACCAAGAGATTTCTTTAGGCAGTCCTTGTACCTCTTCTTTGGTGCACCTCTGTCTCGGTGGCCAGTGGAGAGCTCGCCATATAACACGATCTTGGGAAGGCGATGGTCCTCCATTCTGGAGACGTGACCTACCCAGCACAGTTGGATTTTCAGCAGCGTCGGCCTCTGCCATCTCGAGTACTTCGATGTTGGAGATGAAGTCGCTCCAATGAATGTTGAGGATGGAGCAGAGACAACGCTGGTGGAAGCGTGATGCCGGAAGAGGACCCATGATTCGGAGCCAAACAGGAGTGTGGGTATGACAACAGCTCTGTATATGCTAATCTTTGTGAGCTTTTTCAGTTCGTTGATTTTCCAAACTCTTTTGTGTAGTCTTCCAAAGGCGCTATTTGCCTTGGCGAGTCTGTTGTCTATCTCGTTGTCGATCCTTGCATCCGATGAAATGGTGCAGCCGAGATAGGTAAACTGGTTGACCATTTTGAGTTTTGTGTGCCCGATGGAGATGTGGGGGGGCTGGTCGTCATGGTGGGGAGCTGGCTGATGGAGGACCTCAGTTTTCTTCAGGCTGACTTCCAGGCCAAACATTTTGGCAGTTTCCGCAAAACAGGACGTCAAGCGCTGAAGAGCTGGCTCTGAATGGGCAACTAAAGCGGCATCGTCTGCAAAGAGTAGTTCACGGACAAGTTGCTCTTGAGTCTTGGTGTGAGCTTAATATTACTCGGTAAAAATAACATGAAGGCCTGTGAAAATTACGTACCCCAATCCAAAATTGTCTAACTTTAGGACATTGCCAAGTTGAATGCAAAAATGTTCCAATCTCAGGTCCACATCGAAAACATTAATCCGATACGGCAGGATTTAATCTATTTGATTTTTGTGGAGTCAAATAGAACTGATGTAAAAAATTATATTGAACCAACCTATATCTTAGTCATATTATTTACACAAATCCATCCAATCCTTTTCGCTTATTTGAGAATTTAAATCTATTTCCCATCTTCATCTAGATTTATTCACTCCAGTTTTGGGGGCCTTAGATTGAAGCAAGTTATACATTACTGAAATAAATTTTTTTCCAGTAGGATAACAAATCAGTAATTCTAATTCACTTTGATTAGGTAACATCAAAGTAAGACCTATTTTTACAGATAAAAAAGCTTTAACTTGGTAATAACAAGATAATTCTTTCAAAGATTTCAATCTCACATCCTCAAAACTAATTTTCTTAATACCCTTCCATCTCCAAATCTTCCAGAATTGGTTGTCTATTGAAAAAGGAAAATGCCTATTTCAATATTAAACCTTTCATGCCAATTTCATTATCAACTCAATCAAATGTTTCAAAATAGATGATTCCCCACTTCCAAATAAAGCTTAGGATTCCATTTGTAAATAAAATCTTGGGGATCCGTATTCCCTATTGCATTAAATTCAACAGAAACCCAAGCTGGAATATCATCTAAATTATACAATATATTTATAAATCTCAATTGAGCTGCTTTTTAAAATTCTTAAAATGAGGAAGACACAAACCACAACCACCCCCCCCCCCCCCACCCCCACCAACTCATATTTCCAAGTCAATTTTTCCAAAGAAACCCTGGGCATTTTATCTTTACATAATTTCCGAACCGCCATATTTAAATCCTGACAATGCAATTTGTTGAGCTCCTTGTTTATAAACTAACGGTTGAAATACATCTGACATAAAATTCTTTCCCTGATCTGATTTCAGTTCTTGAGGCAAACCAAACCAATTGAAAAAATTTTTCTCGAGCCCCAGACACAGTTTTTGCTTTAATGTTCTCAAGTGGTATGGCTTCTGTACACCTGGAAACATCCAAGCTAACTCATCAAGAATACAGATACAATATTTTACTTCAGTAATTTAATTTACTAAGACATTTTTATATACGAGAAATATTAAATTAATATTAAAGGTTAACACAACTCCGTGACATATCTGAATAGTCAAGGTATTAAAGGTGAGTGGGAGAATGGATCAGTTCATGATGGAATGGACACAATGGGCCAAATGACCTACTTCTGCTCCTGTATCTTATAGTCTCATATTTTACAAAGCACAGATTTTTTTTCAACCCCAATTTGTAAATCACAGTTTTGGCTTTTGAAATGAAAATTGCACACATTTTTGCACAGCAAAGATGTCGGTTTTGACCCAAAAACAGGACATAGTTTGAAAAATACAACTTTTGTCCCTTTTTAGCAAAACACTCCATACTTTCCTTCAAAACACAACCTTCAGTTTTTGTTTATTAGAACCTCCACTTCTCCCAAAACAACCATTGTACACAAATTCTCCAAAACACCACAACCATTCCTTAATTGGGCAACACTTCTCCTAAATATTGGCAACATTTATGCTGGCATTGCTCGGACGCCCTAATCAGAGTGACCCACGGTCGCCAGAAGTGGGTGCTGCCACGCGAGCCATCATTCAAGTAAATGGCTCGCGAGACTATCTAGTAACTTGAAGTCAAGCTGGTGTAAATACGATCAATAACTCTCTCTCTGTTTTGTGCAAAGAATCTTGCATATAAGAACGAAAGAGAGTTGGAGTGTGGTTTGGTGAAACTCTGTGTCCTTCATTAATTCTCTGAGTCAACTCAAAGTGGGAGTTCGATTCCTCATCTACGTGTGCAGCCCAGACAGTTTGGGCACAGTTACACAAGGTGTACACATTGCCCAAAGCCTTTGGGATCAGCATTGTGGTGCACACAATAATCACGTCAAATAGGATGGAGTGATTAAACACCTTCAATGACCAAAAAACCTGAGCATTACTGATACACGACTGGGCCAGGTTCCATGAACAGAAGCAAGAGGGGGCAAGTCCGGGAAATCCAGGGTGGAGCTAAGGGAGAGGTTGGAGAAGGTCAGGTAGATATGGACTGGCCAGTCCATACATCTATATCAAAGCCTTTCACCACTTCTTTGAGATAAAACTCAACAAGGTGATGTGGCGACACAGAGCACATACTGTACTTTATGACATACATAGTTCATAGTGTCCATCACAAGTTCAGCCTGTCGGGTGGTCTTGTAATCCTCTGTGGCTTCCGAGGCACTGGGCCCTCCCAATTTTGTGCCAGCTCCCCTTCTCGCTTCAGTCTGTGTACGGACCTGAATCATTAACTGACCATCTCTCTCCATGGACACTGCCTAACCTGCTGAGTTCCTCCAGCTTCATTCTTTATTCCTCATTCTGGTGGTCCTTCACCTAAAGGCAGAATAGGCTCACGGGGAGAAACAGCCTCCTGCTCCTCCTTTGTTCTGTGTTGGGGAAAACCTATTCTAAATCCTCGTTCACTCCTTGAGGTGATCGGTCCTTGGCATCTGTTGGCCCTTGTACAGAACAAAGGCCACTCTTCTGCCTCTCACCCTGAAAGGACTCAGTTCAACCTTGTGCCATTTGGGGGATTAGCATTGGGGGAGTGGGTTTGTTGGGGGATAAGGGATAAGTTAAAGGTTATCTGCCCTCTCATTTCAACTGAATCCACACAGACCTGCATCATTCTGTGTCGTATTAAGCCCTGACCACACAAATCCCCCCATTCACTTTCCAATTTGATGAAGGGTGCAGAATATTAGCTGGATTTGTTCTGATAATTCTGATGAAGACATCATCACACAGATTTTGCCAGGAAGCTAGGAGAGAGAGTGACCAAGGACATTTCAGACAGGAATCAATTCTCAACTCCTCGACTGAGTCTCATATCCTAATGCCTGCCTCATCTCTAAAACAATAGTGCGAATTGACTACAGCTGGAGCCACTTTCAGCTGCATTCTACGTCAAGAATCAGTCTGCAGAAGCAGAAACAGCCCTATGGAATGTTCTTTCAGATGGCAGCCTGAAAGGGACAGCTGCAGGAGAGGCGCCTCAGAGCGCACTCCAGTTCCTGTCAGCGCAGGACATCAGGGCAGGTGCGGCTTGCACAGGATGTTGGGGCAGGGGAGGCTGTCAGGCAACAGTGATGTGTGGTGTCGGGCGCGGTGATGGGGGCTCTCGGGTGAGGTGAATGGGGCTGTCGGACGCGGGAAGGGTGGGTTGACGGGCACGAGGAGGGGGGCTGTCAGGCACGGGGATTTGGGTCCCTGGCTGATTATCATCAGGCGGCTGCATTCAGGGTCCTCGGGGGTATTGCTCAGACACGGAGATCACACCTCCCGAAGGAAGATTGGTAAGTACCCCTCCGAGCCGCATCAGGCTCTTTCACATGGCCTCCTTACAGCCGCATTCGGGTAGAATATGTGACTTTACATCGGGGGTATTCTGGCCACCTGAAGGAGGCTCATCAGGTTTGATCCAAAGGCTGCAAGAAGCCTTCAGCACCACTCAGTCCCAGAATGGCAGTTTCTGCTTTGAACTGTTAGCCACCATTGTCAACTTCAAGAATTAAAAATTCCTATGAAATTAGACAATTACATGTGTAAATTGGAAACCAGAAATCAGACAGGCAGAGAATGATTTCCAATGTGTACTGTGAGCAACCCTTCCAGATTTCTGTTGAAATTTTGTAGACCAGAAGGATGTTCTTAATTATAATGGGCACATGAGATTAAATTGCCAACAACAAATCCTTTCTATGTCTTGAGGAAGAGGATGTGCAAAATGTAAAGCAGAAGCTGTACTAATACCTTCCAAGAAATGTTATCCAATTTGTTGGCAGGAAAATGTCTTAAAAGCTCTACCATGTGACGGTGTTCTTTAACTGCCGTTCAAACATTGATAGTGAGGTGAGTCTGTTCACCCACCACTGGTACCCCTCATTCCTGCTGGCATGACTCAATAAAGACTGTGTTTTAGAGTTTGTGGTTTGTTACTGTACCTTTTTGTACCTTGACAGGAAATCAACTTCAACAAGGGTGAGAAAAAAAAACACTCAAACCCCTTACATGGTGACAGATTTGAACCTGGGTCACTGTCACTAAGAACATTCTTCCAAACATGCCAAGATCAAAATTCAATTGATTGTCATGGTATAAAGTGCAATATGACACAAAATTCACTTCATTCAGTCATAAAGCAGACAGAATCAGATTAGCAGGAAGTCAGACATAGTGTTCCTTGCAGTCAAGAGGAAAAGAGAATTCCCTGAGTCCCCTACAGCCCCCAAACCCAGCCCTTGCCCACAAACACCCAGCCCCCTGCCCCCAAAATCCAGCTCAAACCATCAAATGCAGTCGCCTTGTTTAGAAAAGGTAATGGGGAGAATCTTGGGAATTATAGACCAGTATAGGATCTATGAGCATTTGCAGAAGTACAGACTTCTCAAGGACAGTCAGCATGGCTTTGTGATGGGAAGGTCATGCCTCGTGAGTCTAAATGAGTTTTATTTGAGTGGGGTAACAAAGGAAATGAATGAGGGTCGTGTGGTAGATGTGGTCTACATGGATTTTAGCAAGAATTTGACGAGACTCATCAGAAAGCAATTAGGCAAAGGATCAGGGTAACTTTGGCTGTGGATAAAAAAATGTCTTGTTGGAAGAAAGCAGAGAGGAGTGGAGTGCCACAAGGATCTGTTCTGGGACCCCTGCTCTTGATGATTTTTATAAATGAACTGGATGAAGAGGCAGAAGATGGGTCAGTAAGTCTGCAGATGATGTGAAGGTTGGAGGAGTTGTGGATGAAGCTGAAGGTTGTCGAAGGATAAGGATTTCAATCCAGGTAAGTGTGAGGTGATGGATTTTGGAAGGACAAACCAGAAGGCTGGGTACAAGGTTACCAGTCGGTTACATGAGTGAGGATAAACAGAGGGACTTTGGGGTTCAAATGCAAACATCCCTCAAGGTTGCCGCTCAGGTTGATAGGATAGTTATGAAGGCCAATGGGATGATGAGCATCATTAAACTTTTCTACGTGGTCGTGCGTGAAAGTGAGGCCATTTTGGCAAGAAAGCGCAGAAAAATTAACCACGATCACAGCAGTGACCTCCACGTGAGACCTGGAGCAATCTGTTCATTGAAACAAGCGACAACTTGACCAAATATCTAATCTCATTTATAAAAATAGCACTGGCCTTCGCGAAGAGATGTATCACGATCAACTGGATGTCCGATAGCACGCTGGGCTGTGGAAATGAACTGCAGTTACCTACGGAAAAAAAAAATCACATAAACGTGACCCTTTGGTAAAGGTCTGTCAGCTGTACCTGGTCCACATAGGGGCCCAGACACTAATATAAATGAACAATAAAAGGAGTTAAAAGTAACCATTATATAGAGCAAAACCAAGTTTCCCCAACTGGACTCATCTACTTGTAATCTCTGAAAATGTGGAAATGAAAACAAACTGCAATAGAGAGAGAAAAAATTCAAAGTGCAAAAGGGAGACTCTTTAAATGAGTCCCTGAATGTGTGTTGAGTCTCGTGGTGAAGGGGTAGCAGCTGTTCCTGAACCTGGCTATACCTCTATCCTGATGGGAGCAGTGAGAACAGAGCGGGTAATGTGGATCCTTGATTTCTGCTGCTCTCTGACAGCAGCGTTCCCTGCAAATGTTCTCAATGGTGGAGGGTTTTTACCTGAGATGTCCAGGGTGGTGTCCATACTTTTGCAGAGCTTTTTGCTCAGGGGTATTGGGGTCACAAGACAATAGCTCAAACCTACTACAAACTGAACCTTTATCCACTCACACCCGTAACCCACTATTTTTCTTGCATCAATGTGCCTGTCTAAATGTTAAAGGTCGCTATTATTCCAGACTCCACTATCCTGCCCGGCCATGCGCTCCAGGCATCCGCAGCCTTGTGGGTCCCGGTCCCCGTCCCCGTCCCCACTCAGCCTTCTGGGTCCCCGTCGCCCCTCAGCATTCTGGGTCCCCGTCCCCGTCTCCGTCCCCCCTTAGCCTTCTGGGTCCAAGAACCGTCCCCCCTCAGCCTTTTGGGTCCCCGTCTCCCCTCAGCCTTCTGGGTCCCCGACCCCCCCTCAGCCTTCTGGGTCCCCGTCCCCCCTCAGCCTTCTGGGTCCCCGTCCCCCCTCAGCCTTCTGGGTCCCCGTCCCCCCTCAGCCTTCTGGGTCCCCGTCCCGGTCCCACCTCAGCCTTATGGGTCCCTGTTCCCCCTCAGCCTTCTGGGACCCCGTCCCCGTCCCCCTCAGCCTTCTGGGTCCCCGTCCCCCTCAGCCTTCTGGGTCCCCGTCCCCCTCAGCCTTCTGGGTCCCCGTCCCCCTCAGCCTTCTGGGTCCCCGTCCCCCTCAGCCTTCTGGGTCCCCGTCCCCCTCAGCCTTCTGGGTCCCCGTCCCCCTCAGCCTTCTGGGTCCCCATCCCCCTCAGCCTTCTGGGTCCCCGTCCCCCTCAGCCTTCTGGGTCCACGTCCCCCTCAGCCTTCTGGGTCCCCGTCCCCCTCAGCCTTCTGGGTCCCCATCCCCCTCAGCCTTCTGGGTCCCCGTCCCCCTCAGCCTTCTGGGTCCCCGTCCCCCTCAGCCTTCTGGGTCCCCGTCCCCCTCAGCCTTCTGGGTCCCCGTCCCCCTCAGCCTTCTGGGTCCCCGTCCCCCTCAGCCTTCTGAGTCCCCGTCCCCCCTCAGCCTTCTGGGTCCCCGTCCCCCCTCAGCCTTCTGGGTCCCCGTCCCCCCTCAGCCTTCTGGGTCCCCGTCCCCGTCCCCCCTCAGCCTTCTGGGTCCCCGTCCCACCTCAGCATTATGACTCCCCGTCCCAACTCAGACTTATGGGACCCCGTCCCCGTCCCCTTCAGCCTTCTGTCCCCGTCCCCCCTCAGCCTTCTGGGTCCCCATCCCACCTCAGCCTTCTGGGTCCCCGTCCCCCCTCAGCCTTCTGGGCCCCCGTCCCCCCTCAGCCTTCTGGGTCCCCGTCCCCCCTCAGCCTTCTGGGTCCCCGTCCCCCCTCAGCCTTCTGGGTCCCCGTCCCCCCTCAGCCTTCTGGGTCCCCGACCCCCTCACCCTTCTGGGTCCCCGACCCCCTCACCCTTCTGGGTCCCCGACCCCCTCACCCCTCTGGGTCCCCGTCCCTCTCCCCCCTCTGCCTCGCGGGTCCCGACACCCCTCAGCCTCGTTGGAGCATTCCCCCCTCAGCCTCGTGGGCCCCGACCCCCCACAACAACACGGGACGCGACAGCCTAGCGGGCAACGACCCCCCTCAACCTCGCGGGCCGCGACCCTCCTCAGCCTTCTGGGTCCCCGTCCCCCCTCAGCCTTCTGGGTCCCCGACCCCCTCACCCTTCTGGGTCCCCGACCCCCTCACCCTTCTGGGTCCCCGACCCCCTCACCCTTCTGGGTCCCCGTCCCTCTCCCCCCTCTGCCTCGCGGGTCCCGACACCCCTCAGCCTCGTTGGAGCATTCCCCCCTCAGCCTCGTGGGCCCCGACCCCCCACAACAACACGGGACGCGACAGCCTAGCGGGCAACGACCCCCCTCAACCTCGCGGGCCGCGACCCTCCTCAGCCTCGCGGGTCCCCGATCCCCCTCAGCCTCGCAGATCCCCCTCCCCCCCACAGCCTCACGGACCCCGACCCCCACTTCAGCCTCGCGGGTTCCCGACTACCACACACCCTAACGCCACCCCGACCCAAACTCCCTCACGGTACCCCGGCCCCACCTCACAACCATCCCCCTGCCCGTTCCCCTCCGAGCTCCGGTCGCTCCAGACCCAAAGGGCGACCCGTGGAAACTCCGTCCTCTCTGGTCTCGCTCCCAAAATGCCCCGATTCCCACCCGTGAGGAACCGACACGAACCTCTCTACCCCTCCCGCTCGCGACCAACTCCTCCAAAGGCGGGAAAGATCAACAACATGGCAGCCACCAGGGGTCGCTCTCGCGAGAGCTTGATCCACCCCTCCACGGGATCTCCTCTCCACCACCCCGAGCCCCTGGATGGAGCCCCAGGGCTCGAGGTCCAGCCCTTTGGAGCCCCCTCTCTCCTGAGAACCTCGTCCCACTGGGGAAGGGTCCGAGAGCTGCCTCGGGCCTCCAGTCCATCTCCCCTTCAGGCTGCACATTTCCACACCAGGACCTGCCCCACATTCTCCCCCAAGATTCCAATCCATCCCACCTCCACCACCTTGGTCCAAAGCTCATTCCACGCTCCCACCCCCCTCTGAGGGAAGAAAATCCCCCTTCAATCTCAATCCATGTCCTCCTCTTTGAATCTCTTCCACTCTCCTTGGAAACAGCCTGTCCCCATGGACACGATCCGTCCCCCCTCACAATTTTCAAATCTTCCTCAATCTTCTACGCTCCAGGGAATAAAGTCCCAGCCTGTCCAACCTTCCCCTGGAACTCAAACCCCGAAAGCCAGACCACCTTCTTGTCCCTCTCCTCGACGCGCTGTCTCATTCCTATCCTTCCTCTCCTCCGACCACCCAAACGACACACAATGTTCCCAAGTTGGCCTCACCCATGCCTCGTCCAACTTCCTCGTGGCCTCCCACCTCCTGCACTCAATCCTCTCATTTCTGAAGGCCAAAATACCAGAAACTTTCTTCACTCCCCCCCACCCCCCCATCTCTACAAGGGACTCCACTTTCGGGCAGTTCTGTACCACAGTTCCTCAATCCCTTTGTTTGACAACACTCCTCAATGGTCTGCCATTTAACATTCAAACTCTTACGTTTTAAGAATCAATTGCAGAGATCCATGGATGTGAGAAGTCAGGAGGGTTAGGGACTGGGTGCAGGTCGATGAGACTGGCAGAATGATATTTCACCATGGACGAGAAGGGCCGAAGGGTCTCTTTTCTTTGCTGTGGAGTTTCTAGGGTAGAGTTCACACCATTCTCAGGAAGGAGAATGAGCAGACAGATGTCATGGTCCACGGGTAGGAAAGGTGATGATATCCTGCCAGGAGAGATGAGGGAGTTAAGTGCACAACCAAGGGGTCTCTCTCTGTCAGTCTGTGTGTGTCTCTATCTCTCTGTGTCTCTCTCTCTGTCTGTCTGTGTCTCTCTCTCTGTCTGTGTCTCTCTCTCTGTCTGTGTCTCTCTCTCTGTCTGTGTCTCTCTCTCTATCTGTGTCTCTCTTTGTGTCACTCTGTGTCTCTCTTTGTGTCACTCTGTGTCTCTCTGTGTGTGTCTCTGTGTCTGTGTGTCTCTCTCTGTCTGTGTGTGTCTGTCTGTGTGTGTCTCTGTGTGTGTATGTCTGTGACTCTCTCGCTGAGTCTCTCTCTCGCTGTCAGTGTCTCTCTCACTGTCTGTATGTGTCTCTCTGTGTGTCTGTATATCTGTCTCTCTGTGTCTCTATATCTGTCTCTCTGTGTCTGTGTGTGAGTGTGTCTGTCTGTCTGGGTATGTGTGTGTGTGTCTCTCTCTGTCTGTGTCTCTGTATCTGTCTCTGTGTGTGTGTCTGTCTCTGTGTGTGTGTCTCTCTCTGTGTGTGTGTCTCTCTCTGTCTGTGTGTCTCTCTCTGTCTGTGTGTCTCTCTCGGTCTGTGTGTCTCTCTCGGTCTGTGTGTCTCTCTCGGTCTGTGTGTCTCTCTCGGTCTGTGTGTCTCTCTCGGTCTGTGTGTCTCTCTCTGTCTGTGTGTCTCTCTCTGTCTGTGTGTCTCTCTCTCTGTCTCTCTCTCGCTGTCAGTGTCTCTCTCTCTGTCTGTATGTGTCTCTCTGTGTGTCTGTGTCTGTATATCTGTCTCTCTGTGTCTATATATCTGTCTCTCTGTGTCTGTGTGTGAGTGTGTCTGTCTGTCTGGGTATGTGTGTGTGTCTCTCTCTGTCTGTGTCTCTGTATCTGTCTCTGTGTCTGTCTCTGTGTCTGTGTGTTTCGGTGTGTGTGTGTGTGTCTGTGTGTGTGTGTCTGTGTGTGTGTGTGTCTCTCTGTCTGTGTCTCTCTGTCCATGTCTCTCTCTCTGTCTATCTCTCTCTCTGTGTCTCTCTCTCTCTCTCTGTCTGTTTGTGTGTCTTTCCCTCTCTGTGTCTCTGTGTGTGTCACTGTCTGTGTGTGTCTCTCTCTCTGTCTCTCCCTCTGTGTCTCAATGTGTGACTCTCTCTGTGTCTGAATGTGTGTTTCTCTCTCTCTCTCTCTGTCTGTGTGTGTGTGTGTCTCTCTGTGTCATGTGTGTGTGTGTCTCTCTGTCTCTATGTGTATCTCTCTCTCCATCTGTGTGTGTCTCTCTATCTGTCTGTGTGTGTCTCCGTCTGTGTGTGTGTGTCTCTCTCTCTCGCTGTCAGAGTCTCTCTCTGTCTCTGCCTGTGTGTGTGTGTGTGTGTGTGTGTGTGTGTGTGTGTGTGTGTGTGTGTGTCTGTCTGGGTATGTGTGTCGCTCTCTATCAGTGTCTCTAATATTTGCTTATTCATTACCCACCATTAACCATCCCGACTGGTGGTGCGGGCTTTGTTCCCCAAGGCATCCGTATTGGCTGTCCATGGACCATATCTGCCCCAACGCATTCCTCGGTGTCACCTGCATTAAAATCAAGATGGCATCAGCACATTTTTGGGCACTTTTAGCCATATTTCCTCAGTTGTTCTGGCAAGTTTTGTGTTTCGTTCACACATTCCTGCTTCCTGGGGTTCACGGCACTCGTGGAAGATCGCCAGTTCCTGAAACAATTCTTCATTTATCTTATTTGTAACATTTTTACATTTAATTTAACATATGCATTAAAAAACTTAAATTTCTTATTTGAAAATAAGATAAAATTAATGCATAGTGATTTAAAAAGTAACCCCTCCCACAGCTGCCCAATAGAAAACAATAAAGAGAGGAAACATCTAGATAGTATTCATAAAAATTGAGCAAAACTCTCAAATAAAATCTTGCTTTTCTTGGTTTTAGGAGTCAGAAAGTTCGTGTTGGGTGATTACAAATTAATTCCTACAATTGGTAAATACACATCCCAAATCTTCAAAAGAGAAATTCAAATTTGTTCCGTGAATTCAATGTAATTATTTCAAGTGGGATACAACGGCCTATTTCAGTGTGGCTATCGACCCATTCCCAAATACGCATCGGACTTCCAAGTTACTGCCACACATTTTAACCCTATAACAATTACAGCACAGAAACGGGTCACTTGGCCCTTCTTGTCTGCACTGAACTAAATACTCTCCTCTCGTACCACCTCTCTGCATTCCCCTCCCCACCAATTTTCCCTGAAATGACAAAATGGACCCTGCCGCCACTATTTCTCCCAGAAGCTCACTCCACTCAGCCACCACTCTGAGTAAAGAAGTTCCCCCTCATGTTACTTCCAAACTTTTACCTCCTGTTTCAATCCCTGCTCCCCGCAATGAAAAAAGTCTCTCCACATCAACTCGTTCTATCCTCCTAGTAATTTTAAAGACTTCGATCAAATCCCCTCTCAACCATCTACAATCCAAAGAATAAAGACTTCATTTGCTCAATCTTTCTTTGTAATCTAATTGCTGATATCCAGGTAACATTGACCTAAATCTTCTCTGCACCCTCTCTACTTTATTGATAGCTTTCCTCTCATTTGGTGACCAGAATTGCACACAGTACTCACAAAAGAGCCTCACCAATATCTTGTCTAGTCTCAACCTCACTGCCCGACTCCTGTATTCTATGCGATGGTTGATCAAGGCCAGCTATTTGAACAGATTCTTTTCGAGGTACTCTCTGATTACCCTCCAATAATTAACCTATCATGTCAGGCTCACCTGGTTGGCTTTTGAAGCCGTTTTTAAACAAGGGAACATTAGATTACATCCATTCCTCTGGCACCTCACCCATGGATAAACAGGTTTTAAATATTTCTGTCAGAGCCCTTGCAATTTCTACTCTTCTTTCCCTCAAGGCCAAGGGAATATCATGTCAGACCTCCATCCACCATCAGACAAAAATCAGCCAACACAAGATGAAGGCAGGACAGTTGTCCCACCTCTCCAGCACGAGTCATGGATCAAGTGAGCACTGACTGCAAGACGTTTCTACATCCTCTTGGTGTCTGTGTGGATTTCCTCCCACACTCCACAGCTCAAGGGGGCCGTAAGTTCATTGGCGAATTGGGAAGCTCAAGACCATGGGGTGGAAGTGCACATTCTGGTCCTGGGGGCATCAATTCAATTCAACTGCACGGATGAACCTTTGGGCACGACCTGATCTTTTTCTGGTTTCAAACTCATTATTTTTGAAAATTGTATGTGCACCTCTAATGCAACACGACTGCTGCTAAACAGGCTTCTTGATGCATATCCATGACAAGAACTCGGGAGAATCTGATTTGGTTACTAGACTTTTGAACAGAAGTGTCTGGACATTTTATCCCTAAACTGAAACTTTATAGACATACAGAACAAAATGAGGGCAAAACAAGCTTGTGTCTCACCAATACCACAATTCACGGACACCTTTTAAGTTCTCAAGGGTGGTAGAAAACACAAAGAACAGACAAACTCCTTCCACACTGTCACTTTGAGAGCTTTGGACTCACCATGCTATAAATATTGCCAAGCCATCACTCTCTCTCCAAATCAATGACCAAAAGTACTGGCTGAGCGATAGATTTGAGACATTTTACCCGCTATGTAGCAATCAGGCACAAGGAAAAGTGCTGCTTCCATTGTAAAATATTTAGGAATCTCAGACCACAAACAACCTTCACCCCGAAAAACAAGCAATTCTCCACAATAAAACTAGGTTTCCTTCCTGTCTGCAAGCATCTGCTCTCTTGAGTCTGAATGGCACAACTGGGGAAACCGTTTCAAACCCATGACCAGAAACAGCATATTCTCTTCCCCTAACTGGTGCTGTCTTGCAATTGGCCACCACTGCCCGAGCAAGAATGAACTGGGAGATCTCACACTTGCTCCTTCACAGGTGAGACCTCGCTCTTCATTGGAGCTCCATATTATCCATCTTGCTCTATTTTGTTAACCTTAATCAAGTCTCCTCTCATACTCCAACACTCCCATGAAAAATAAAAATCATGTATCCTGTAGTTCGCGAGTCCGGAGACCAGGTGGTGGTATTATACCTAGATCTCTCTCTCTCTCTCTCCCCCTCTCGCTTCATGCATGCAGTACTCGGTGTGAACAGGCGGTGGCAGCACTTTACAGCCCTTGCAATCTGCAGCTTGGACAGGAGATGTCGGAGTTACGGAGACATGGCTGCGGGAAGGGCAGGATTGGGAAATCAATGTTCCCGGGTACACATCCTATAGTAAAGACAGACAGTTGGGAGAGGGGGTGGGGTAGCTCTGTTGGTAAGAAATGAAATTCAGGCGTTTGAAAGGAAAGACATTGAAACAGGTGGGTAGAGTCTGTTTGGATACAATTAAGAAATTGTAAAGGCATGAGGACCATAATGGGGGTCATTTACAGGCCTCCGAAAAGTAGCTCAGATATCGGGGGCAGTATAAATCAGGAATTAAGAGTGGCATGTCAAAGTTATGGGGGACTTCAACATGAAAGTGGACTGGGATAATCAGATGGGGGCAGGAACACAAGAGAGTGAGTTTATTGAATGTCTACGAGATACTTTCTTCCATTGATTTAATTATACATTTGGTTACTTTGTTCTTTCTGTTAATTTTATTCCCCAGTTTTATCCATATTTGAATCCAAATTCAGGTTGAAATCCCCTCCTATTAATATGTTCCCTTGCGTATCTGCTACCTTCAAAAAGATATCTTGCATAAACTTTTGATCTTCTTCGTTAGGTGAATATACATTGAGTAGATTCCAAAACTCCGAATATATCTGACATTTCATCATTACATATCTCCCTGCTGGATCTATTATTTCCTCTTCTATTTTAAATGGCACATTTTTACTAATTAATATAGCTACTCCTCTTGCTTTTGAATTATACAATGCTGCTGTTACGTGTCCTACCCAATACGAGATACTTTCTTGGAGCAGCTAGTGGAGGAACCTACCAGGGGGAAGTCGATTCTGGACTTGGTGCTGTGCAGCGACGCAGAGTTAATAAGTGACCTCGATGTAGGGGAGCCATTAGGGAATAGTGACCATGGTATGGTTATTTTTGAGCTGCAATTAGAAAGGGAAAAAGAAAGGAAGTCGGAAGCATCTGTACTGCAGTTAAATAAAGGGGAATATGCAGCTATGAGGGAGGAGCTAGCCAAAATAAAATGGAAAGATACACTAGCTGGGAGGTCAACTCGGGAAAAATGGCAGGTGCTTTTGGACATTTTCCACAGGATTCAGGACAAATTTATTCCAAAGTGGAGGAAAGGCTCTAGGAGATGCAAATGGCAGTCGTGGCTAACTAATGAAATCAAGTGCAATATCAAATCCAAAGGGAGTAAGTATAAGATAGCGAAGTGGAGTGGGAAGCTAGAGGATTGGGAAACCTTCAAAGAGAATCAGAGGGTAATTAAGAAAGTCATAAGAGAGGGGAAAATGAAGTACGAGAGGAAATTAGCAAATAATATCATGGAGGTTTGCAAAAGATTTTTTAAATATGTGAAGAGGAAGAAATTGGTTCGGTCTAAAATTGGTCAATTAAGAATGGAAAAGGCTGGAATTATTACCGGAAACAAGGAGATGGCTGAGGAATTTAACAAATACTTTGCATCGGTCTTCACCAAGGAGGATATAGGTTATGGTCAATTAGGGGGTAGTGGTCATGCGGTATCAAGAGACTTGGGGAACTTTCCTGGGGAAGTAGGGGATCTAATGGATATCCGGATCTAGAAGCAGGAGGTTGTGAGTAAATTGTTGGGACTGAGGGCTGATAAAACCCCAGGGCCTGATGGGCTGCATCTCAGGGTGCTTAAAGAAGTTGCTATGGAAATTGTGGAGGCACTGGTTGACATTTTCCAAAGTTCCATAGATTCCGGGGAGGTCCCTGAGGATTGGAGAGTGGCTGATGTGGTGCCGATTTTTAAGAAGGGAGTGAGGGAGAAAACAGGAAATTATAGACCGGTCAGCCTGACGTCAGTGGTGGGGAAGATATTGAAATCTATCATAAAAGGAGTAATACCAGAACACTTAGGCAGAAATAGTTTAAGGGCTAGTCAGCATGGATTCCTTAAGGGTAAGTCATGCTTGACTAACCTTCTGGAATTTTTCGAGGATGAGACAAAGAGGGTGGACTTGGGAGAGCCAGTGGATGTGGTGTATTTGGACTTCCAGAAGGCCTTTGATAAGGTACCGCACGGGAGACTAGTGGGCAAGATCAGGGAGCATGGAATTGGAGGTAAGGTGCTGACATGGATAGGAAATTGGTTAAGAAATAGGAAAGAAAGGGTTGGAGTAAGCCGGTCCTTTTCAGGATGGCAGGATGTGACGAGTTGAGTGCCGCAGGGATCGGTATTGGGTCCTCAGTTGTTTGTAATTTATCTAAATGATTTGGATGAGGGGATGATTAATAAGATGAGCAAATTTGCAGATGACACTAAACTGGGTGGCAGTGTGAGGTGTGAGGAGGATGTCAAAAAAATGCAGAGGGACTTGGACAGGTTGGGGGTGTGGGCTGCTGAATGGAAGATGACGTTCAATGTGAGCAAATGTGAGGTTATCCATTTTGGGGGCAATAATAGGAAAGCTGAGTATTATTTAAATGGAGACAGGCGAGGGAGTGGGGAGGAGAAAATGGATCTGGGTGTACTTGTTCACCGGTCACTGAAGGCTAACATGCAGGTTCAGAATGCTGTGCAGAAGGCAAATGCCATGTGGGCTTTCATAAAGAGGGGATTGGAGTATAGGAACAGAGACGCCCTTCTGCAGTTGTACAGGGCCCTGGTGAGACCCCACCTGGAGTATTGCATCCAGTTCTGGTCTCCAGTTTTGAGGAAGGACATACTAGCTATAGAGGGTGTGCAGCGTAGATTTACAAGGTTAGTTCCAGCGATTGCGGGGTTGACATATGCTGAAAGGCTAGAAAAACTGGATTTGTATCCGATGGAGTTTAGAAGGATGAAGGGCATGATTGAGGTATACAAAATTATCAGGGGGATGGACAGGGTGAAGTCGGATTACTTGTTCCCAGTGATGGGGGAGACGAGGACTAGAGGGCATAGTTTAAGAATACAGGGTTGGCCCTTTAGGACGGAGATGAGAAAACATTTTTTTACCCAGAGAAGTGTGAATCTGTGGAATGCTCTGCCACAGAGGGTGGTTGAGGCAGATTCGCTGATTATGTTCAAAAGAGAGTTAGATAAGACTCTAGTGGGCAAAGGAGTTACGGGTTATGGGGATAAGGCTGGAAAGGGGTACTGATAGTAATGATCAGCCATGATCTGTAATGTGGTGGTGCTGGCTCGACAGGCCGAAGGGCCTACTCCTGCTCCTATTGTCTATTGAACCATTCCTCCAAGGTCCCTCTGTTCCTCAATGCCCTCCCCTTCACTGCATACGTCTTGGTTATTCTTCCCAAAATAAAGCACCTCACACTTACCTACATTAAACTCCATCTGCCATCTTTCCAAACAGTCCAAATCCTTTTGTAGTCCATGAAAACCCTCCTCACTCTCCACAACTCTTGAAAATAAGAAAAATGTATTACGTTATGTTAAGCTTCTCTTTGAAAATTTTATTTTCACATGCATTAAATGCGTACATAAATTTCTCATTCAAAGAGAATGAAAAATTAATACATAGTATTTTTTTTAAAATTCCCCCTGCCCAACAACCCAATAGAAAATAAAGATAACATCTGGAAAGTATTTTTAAAAACATTACTAAAAAGCTATCAAATAAAATCTAACAGATTTTCTTGATTTTAGGAGTCAGAAGGTTCATGTTGAGCTTCCAAGTTACTGCCACACATTTTACCCCTAGAACAATTACAGCACAGAAACAGGTCATTTGGCCCTTCTCGTCTGCTCTGAACTAAATACTCTCCTCCAGTACCACCTCTCTGCATTCCCCACCCCTCCAATTTTCTCTTAAATGACAAAATGGACCCTGCTTTCACTATTTCTCCCGGAAGCTCACTCCACTCAGCCACCATTGAGTCAAGAAGTTCCCCCTCACGTTACTTCAAAACTTTTGCCTCTTAACTCAAGACCTCTTGTTTCAATCTCTCCCACTTGCAATGGATTGCCTATCCACATCAACTCTATCCATCCTTCTTGTAATTTTAAATACTCTACCAAATCCCCTCTCGGCTTTCGAGTTGACAGGAATGCACTCATGGATGGTTGGATGAATTCTCTTGGGGAACAGTTCATAGTGGCTCAAAAGTGCTTGATTAGATGCAAGGAGAGCTGCCACTGAATGTTGCATGTATTTGGTTCTGGGTTTCGAAGGTACCTCAGCTCTCTCTCTTTTGTACTCGGTCCAAAAGACATTGCTGATCTTATTTGGAATTAGACCAGTTTCAATGAAGCAATGCTGAAGATTTTTGCTGGGGGGGGGGGGGGAATAAGCATTGCATTAAATTAAGCTGCGGCTGGTCATCCTTAAGTGTTGATCTGCAGTCCAAGTCTGGTGAGCTTTCTGGGATGGGCTAACATTCCAGGCATGTAGAGCTCGTCGAAAGAACCAAAGACTTGTTGATCCAAACCAAGGCTTTTATTAGCAAAAGACCGGAGCTCTTCACAGGTGGCCGACCAGTCCGGAATGATCCGACCTGGCTAGGGACACAACCCTTTAAGGCCCAAACAATAGGTGTGGCTTAGCTCTCAGCCAATCGCTGTAAGCACAGTCTAGATACAGTAACTATATACACTATGTACATTGGTGATAGATCTGTACTATCACAAGAACGAGGGGTCCAGTCCCTAGAGAGCTCGGTGGACTTTAAGGCTGCATCCTCCATTGTGATTGCAATCCGGGCCACGTCCTCTAGTTTTTCTACCCCTTGTTCGAGCAAACGCAGCCTCACTTCGTTCGATCGGAGCCCAGCCACATAGGCATCCCGGACGAGGTCGCTAGTGATCTCGGCAGCAGTTTTGTCCACACAGTTACAGTCCTTGCCCAATGCCTTTAGTACTTGTAAATATGCCCTGCTGGACTCACCGGGCTGTTGTTTCCTCGACGCAAGCATGAGCCGGGCATGAACTCTGTTCACCGGTTGATCATACAGTCCTTTCAGTACCTTTATGGCTGCGGTGTAAGTGGTCTCATCCTGGATGTTCTCGTAGACTCTCAAGGACACCATAGACAGCAATGCTGTTAGACGCTGGTTATCCTCCTCTACCTGAATGAATCTCAGGAAGTTTTCAAAGTTCAGCAGCCAGAACTTAAAGGCTTTGAAGGCTGTAGCTGACTGTGGGTCGATATCAAGTTTTTCTGGCCGAGTTAAACGCTCCATCCCTTTCAAAAAAAAATTCCTTTTGCTAATAAAATTGTAGAGCTCGTCGAAAGAACCAAAGACTTGTTGATCCAAACCAAGGCTTTTATTAGCAAAAGACCGGAGCTCTTCACAGGTGGCCGACCAGTCCGGAATGATCCGACCTGGCTAGGGACACAACCCTTTAAGGCCCAAACAATAGGTGTGGCTTAGCTCTCAGCCAATCGCTGTAAGCACAGTCTAGATACAGTAACTATATACACTATGTACATTGGTGATAGATCTGTACTATCACAAGGCAACTCCTTCTTCACACAACAGGATTCAACATTTAATAGGACGGGGGGTGGGGGAATAATCTTGGGTTAAGTTCCATTTGTGTTTTAGTTCATAAAGCCCATTGGATTTTGACTTCTATCGGGAGCACAGTGGGATATGAACAACATTTCTTGTTGTTTTCAGAGTATATCTTTCCCCTGGTTTATAATTCTTTGTGTGAATCATTTTTTTACTCCTGTCCAAGTTAGTAACAGGAAACACTGTGGGAGTGGGACGCTGTTTCATCGCTGGTAAAGTCCAACAACTGGTGAAACATTGACATGATTGAAGCTCTCTGGAAGGCAGCTTTCCAATTACTGCAGGTAACTTTCAGTTCAAGATCTTTCACCCCATCTTCCTCACTCGTGCACAGTGTCACGGCCGTCAATGACGGAGGGAGGAAAGTTGGTTTGAAAATGAGCAAATTGTTTACGTCAGAGCCAAGTCTGAAACCACCTTTTATTGAATCAAGTGAGATGCAGGACTGGTCACGGTGGCTGCTGGGAAGCACATGCAGATAGCCTTGCCCACAAGGAATCTTTTGAGTCCTCATTCTCAACATAGGGTGGCAGTGTCCTAGGGTCTCCTTCTTTCGCCTCGTCTTCCTTAATCATCTGAAGCCTGATTTCTTTCCCCTCTCATTCAGCCTGCATTATTTTCTGCATCCTCTCCCTGTTACTCCCTTGCTTTCTATTCCCTTCATTTTCTCCCTCATCATTAATTTTAGCAAAGATGACTGGCTTGGTTTAGTCTGTAACATGTTTGAGTTTCAAGTGGAACATTTAACGTGGGCTCAGTGCTGTTTTGAAATATTAGCAGAACAGAGGATGACACCAGTCACTGATGGATAGAAGAGAAAAAGATCCCCCTCTCTCTGGTAAGGTCGTGGGCAAGAGACCTAAGAGAGGAACAAGTCTGAATAAACATCTTTCCTGATTAACTGTGTCCGGTGCATTGATTGAGTGGTGCTGTTGCAGCAGACCCCACTCTTATCCATAATTGATTGGAAACTAATCTATGGTCACTGGACCCAAAATGTTCACATACACGTTTTACCTCTCCAACTATTACAGCATCGAAATAGGCCAACTTTGCCCTTCGAGTCCACGCCGAACACTTTGTCCTACCTAATCCCATTGACCTACACTCGCCCCTTGACCCTCCATTCCTTTCCTGTCCAAATACATATCCAACTTCTCCTTAAGAGCTAATATTGAGCCTGCCTCCTCCACTTCATCTGCAAGTCCATTCCACACACCCACCACTCTGAGTGAAAGTCCCCCCCTCACATTTCCTCGAAACTTCTGCCCCTTTCTCTCAACCCACGTCAAATCTAAACCCCAATAATTTTAAATACCTCAACCCAATCCAACCTCAACCTTTTATGCTCCGCAGAATAAAAATTTTGCTTAACCTTTCCCTATAACTTAGACCTGTGGTTTTCAAAATGCTCTCAAACTCAAATTCCACTTGAAGCAATCCCTACACCAGAAGTGCTCTGTGATTAGTCAGGAATTGATTCAGGTGCTATGAAAGGAACCATCTACATCCTACAGGATGGAGCGCCAGAATAGCGTACATAGTTGAAGAAATTAAATTCCAAGACTTTGCTCTGCAAAGTGTTTCAACTTCAAAAGTACAGCCCCTCATGGCCAATCCCGGGAATTTACTGGGACAGGGTCCAGTGGAAAAGGGACACTGTCCAAATGCCAGTGTCAAACGATGTCATTTCACGCCACCTCTAACCCTACTCATATCCTCGGCGTTTGCCGACGTCGGCCTGATGGTAAAACCAGTGGAAGAGAGACAGCAGAAAATCACCTGTTTCCAGTCGAAGGCAGAACACTCCGCTCCCCGGGGATGAGTTGTGTTCAGTGGAAAAGCAATCTTGTGTCCCAGTGGAAATGGGACCAAGGGCTTCCTAACCTGAGACACTGCATGGCCAATGAACTGGGATTCCCGTGGAAAAAGGGTTTCAGACTGCTTTGTAAAATCTGCATGCAGTGCTTCAACCGAAATGAAGGCCAATGGGATGATGAGCTTCATTAAACTTTTGTACGTGGTCGTGCGTGAAAGTGAGGCCATTTTGGCAAGAAAGCGCAGAAAAATTAACCACGATCACAGGAGTGGCCTCCACGTGAGACCTGGAGCAATATCTTCATGGAAACAAGCGACAACTTGACCAAATATCTAATCTCATTTATAAAAATAGCACTGGCCTTCGCGAAAAGATGTATCACGATCAACTGGATGTCCGATAGCACGCTGGGCTGTGGAAATGAACTGCTGTTACCTACGGAAAAAAAAATCACATAAACGTGACCCTTTGGTAAAGGTCTGTCAGCTGTACCTGGACCACATAGGGGCCCAGACACTAATATAAATGAACAATAAAAGGGGATGAATGTAACCATTATATAGACCAAAACCAAGTTTCCCCAACTGGACTCATCTACTTGTAATCTCTGAAAATGTGGATATGAAAATAAACTGCAATAGAGAGAGAAAAAATTCAAAGTGCAAAAGGGAGAGTCTTTAAATGAGTCCCTGAATGTGTGTTGAGTCTCGTGGTGAAGGGGTAGCAGCTGTTCCTGAACCTGGCTATACCTCTTTCCTGATGGGAGCAGTGAGAACAGAGCGGGTGATGTGGATCCTTGATTGCTGCTGCTCTCTGACAGCAGCGTTCCCTGCAAATGTTCCCAAATGTGGCGGGTTTTTACATGAGATGTCCTGGGCGGTGTCCATACTTTTGTAGAGATTTTTGCTCAGGGGTATTGGTGTCACAAGACAACTGATCAAACCTACTACAAACTGAACCTTTCACCCCTCACACCCGTAAACCCACTATTTTTCTTGCATCAATGTGCCTGTCTAAATGTTAAAGGTCCCTATTATTCCAGACCACACCATCCTGCCCGGCCATGCACTCCAGGCACCCGCAGCCTTCTGCACGTTCTCTTTCTACAAGTCCTTCAGCAGCCTTGTGTTTCCTCAGCACTGCCTGCTCCTCCACCAAGCTCTGCCTCAAATCCATTCACTCTATGAGCTTCCTGCATCACTCCAGAGAAAAGCCCAAGGTTTCTCTCTCTGGATATTGCATTTACTTCATTCTGATGGGCTGAATTCCTGCAGCTTCCCAATCAAACATCTGCAATCGCCTTTAAATTGTGCCCCTCTGCACAGATTTGTGCCACCTGCTTTTAAACAGGTTAAATCCTATGGGCATTCTGACAGTGTCCTTCCACTCTCTCTCTCTCTCTCTCTCTACCGGTGGACCTAAATCCTTCTGCTCAAATTGTTGCTTGGTCTGGGCTTCTGTCCTTTTGCCTGGATTCTCATTCTCTGCTATTTCAATCTGAAATACGAGGAATAAAACTGTGGGGATATGGATCGGAATTCTTTCTGGCTAGAGCATCTCAAACACTGCTCTCATCCTCGTGTGTGCACAGGTAGAGACAAGAACAAATCTTGTCCTTAGTCACTGTGAAATCCATCTCCAAGATGATGGCACTTTATTCCTGTGTGTTTTTTTTTGAACCTTGCTTAGTGCTAGTTTTTCCTTTTGAATTGAACATTGCAATATATGTTAATGCACTTTCCAAATGGTTTTACAATGTAAACAATATTTTAAAGAAAAATCTGAAGACTTCACCATCTGAGATGCAGATTCTAATCTGTGGCTTCGGCGGGTCCGCTCCCAGGGGTATTTGAATTATTTTAACATAACATAACAATTACAGTACGGAAACAGGCCATTAGGCCCTTCTAGTCCGCACCGAACCAAACACCCCTTTCTAATCCCACCTCCCTGCACAATGCCCATAACCCTCCATCTTCCTCTCATCCATATACCTGTCCAACCTTTTCTTAAATAATACAATTGACTCCGCCGCCACTATTTCTCCCGGAAGATCATTCCACACAGCTACCACTCTCTGAGTAAAGAAGTTCCCCCTCATGTTACCTCTAAACCTCTGCCCCTTAATTCTTAACTCATGTCCTCTTGTTTTAAACTTTCCTCCTCTTAACGGAAATAGTCTATCCACATCCATTCTGTCTATCCCTTTCATAATCTTAAATACTTCTATCAAATCCCCTCTCAACCTTCTACGCTCCAAAGAATAAAGACCCAATCTGTCCAATCTCTCCCCATAGTCCAGATGCTTAAACCCAGGCAACATTCTAGTAAACCTTCTCTGCACTCTCTCCACTCTGTTTATATCCTTCCTATAATTAGGCGACCAGAACTGCACACAGAACTCCAAATTAGGCCGCACCAACGTCTTATACAATCTCAACATCACCTCCCAACTCCTATATTCCATGCAATGATTGATAAAGGCCAGCATACTAAAAGCCTTCTTCACCACCCTATTCACGTGAGTTTCTACCTTCAGGGAACGATGTACCGTCACTCCTAAATCTTTCTGCTCTTCTGTATTCCTCAATGCTCTCCCATTTACCACATATGTCCTATTCTGATTCTTCTTACCAAAATGAAGCACCTCACACTTATCAGCATTAAATTCCATCTGCCATTTTTCAGCCCACTTTTCTAAGCAGCCCAAATCCCTCTGCAATCCTTGAAAACCTTCTTCATTATCCACTATTCCACCTATCTTAGTATCGTCTGCATATTTACTAATCCAATTCACCACCCCATCATCTAGATCATTAATGTATATAACGAACAACAATGGGCCCAATACAGATCCTTGAGGCACACCACTGGTCACCGGCCTCCAACCTGACAGACAATTATCCACTACCACTCTCTGGCCTCTCCCTTTCAGCCAATGTTCAATCCATTTGACTATCTCAAAATTTATACCTAAAGACTGCACCTTCCTAACTAACCTTCCATGTGGTACCTTATCGAAGGCCTTACTGAAGTCCATATAGACAACATCCACTGCGCTACCCTCATCCACATTCCTAGTCACCTCTTCAAAAAATTCAATCAGATTGGTCAAACATGACCTTCCTCCCACAAATCCATGTTGAGTGCTCCTGATCAGACCCTGTCTATCCAGATGTTTATAAGTACTATCTCTAAGAATTTTCTCCATTAATTTACCTACCACATACGTCAAACTTACAGGCCGATAGTTGCCAGGCTTCCTCCTTGAACCCTTTTTAAATAACGGAACCACATGCGCAATGCGCCAATCCTCCGGCACTATCCCCATATCTAATGACATTTGAAAAATTACCGCCAGAGCCTCTGCTATTTCCTCCTTCACTTCTCTCAATGTCCTGGGGAAGATCCCGTCTGGTCCCGGAGACTTATCCACCTTTATATTCTTCAAAAGCCTTAAAACTACACCTTTTGTAATCTCTATATTCCCCATATTTACCCAATTTGCTTTTTTTATCCCACATCTCCCAATATCCTTCTCCTTAGTGAATACCGAAGAAAAGAAACTGTTCAATATCTCCCCCATTTCTCAAGGTTCCAAACACAGTTTTCCACTCTGATTTTCTAAGGGACCAATTTTGTCTCTAGCTTTCCTCTTACCATTAACATATTTGTAGAATTTAAAGAGGACCGTCTTCCAATGTCTGCAGTGAAACTGGGAGAAAGAGGGTTGGGCTGTCGGTGTCATAGTTAATGACGTCTCATTACAGAGCTGAAAGCTTACAGTCTGTGGTGAACTGATATTCTTGTCCCACTGACCAGCACACCTTCCTGCTCATTCCCATCCATGGGGCCGGGATTCCCTCAACCTCACGGGTCCCCCTCACACTCGCAGTTCTCCGATCCCCTCAACCATACGGATCCACCAAACCACGCGGGTTCCCACCCCCACCTTCAGCCTCGCAGGTGCCCTCAGCCTTCTGGGTCCACGTCCCAGTCCCCCCTCCGCCCTCTGGGTCACCGTACCTCCTCAACCTTCTGGGTCCCCGTCCCCTTCCCCCATCAGCCTTCTGGGTTCCCGTCCCCGTCCCCCCTCAGCCTTCTGGGTCCCCGTCCCCGTCCCCCCTCAGCCTTCTGGGTCCCCGTCCCCCCTCAGCCTTCTGGGTCCCCGTCCCCCCTCAGCCTTCTGGGTCCCCGTCCCCCCTCTGCCTTCTGGGTCCCCGTCCCCCCTCTGCCTTCTGGGTCCCCGTCCCCCCTCAGCCTTCTGGGTCCCCGTCCCCCCTCAGCCTTCTGGGTCCCCGTCCCCCCTCAGCCTTCTGGGTCCCCGTCCCCCCTCAGCCTTCTGGGTCCCCGTCCCCCCTCAGCCTTCTGGGTCCCCGTCCCCCCTCAGCCTTCTGGGTCCCCGTCCCCCCTCAGCCTTCTGGGTCCCCGTCCCCCCTCAGCCTTCTGGGTCCCCGTCCCCCCTCAGCCTTCTGGGTCCCCGTCCCCCCTCAGCCTTCTGGGTCCCCGTCCCCCCCTCAGCCTTCTGGGTCCCCGTCCCCCCTCAGCCTTCTGGGTCCCCGTCCCCCCTCAGCCTTCTGGGTCCCCGTCCCCCTCTGCCTTCTGGGTCCCCGTCCCCCCTCTGCCTTCTGGGTCCCCGTCCCCCCTCTGCCTTCTGGGTCCCCGTCCCCCCTCTGCCTTCTGGGTCCCCGTCCCCCCTCTGCCTTCTGGGTCCCCGTCCCCCCTCTGCCTTCTGGGTCCCCGTCCCCCCTCAGCCTTCTGGGTCCCCGTCCCCCCTCAGCCTTCTGGGTCCCCGTCCCCCCTCAGCCTTCTGGGTCCCCGTCCCCCCTCAGCTTTTTGGGTCCCCGTCCCCCCTCACCTTTCTGGGTCCTGATCACCCTCACCCTTCTGGGTCCTGATCACCCTCACCCTTCTGGGTCCTGATCACCCTCACCCTTCTGGGTCCTGATCACCCTCACCCTTCTGAGACCTGATCACCCTCACCCTTCTGTGTCCTGATCACCATTACCCTTCTGGGTCCTCATTCCCCTCACCCTTCTGGTTCCACGAGTACCTCAGCCTTGCGTGTCCCTCAAACTTCTGGATACCCGTCCCCCTCAGTCTCGCAGGATTCCCGCCCCCCACAGCCTTGCGTGTCCCTCACTCCTCTGGCAGATCTCCCACACCCCTCTGGCGGGTCCCCCTCATCCTTCTGGGTCCTCGACCCCCCTCACCCTTCTGGGTCCCCGACCCCCTCACCCTCCTGGGTCCCCGACCCCCTCACCCTTCTGGGTCCCCGACCCCCTCACCTTTCTGGGTCCCCGTCCCTCTCCCCCCTCTGCCTCACAGGCCCCAACCCCCACTCTGCCTCGCGGGCCCCCACACCCGTCTGCCTCGCTTGCCCCGACACCGCTCAGCCTCATCGGCCCCGAGTCCCCTCAGACTCGCGGGCCGCGAAGCACCTCAGCCTAGCGGGCTACGACCCACCTCAACCTCGCGGGCCGCAACCCTCCTCAGCCTCGCGGGTCCCCGATCCCACTCAGCCTCGCGGATCCCCCTCCCCCCCCACAGCCTCACAGACCCCGACCGCCCCCTTCAGCCTCGCGGGTCCCCGACTACCACGAACCCTAACGCCACCCCGACCCAAACTCCCTCACTGTTCCCCGGCCCACCTCACAACCATCCCGCTGCCCGTTCCCCTCCGAGCTCCGGCCGCCCCCGACCCAAAGGGCGACCCGTGGTCTGCCATTTAACATTCAAACTCTTACGTTTTAAGAATCAATTGCAGAGATCCATGGATGTGGGAAGTCAGGAGGGTTAGGGACTGGGTGCAGGTCGATGAAACTGGCAGAATGATATTTCACCATGGACGAGAAGGGCCGAAGGGTCCCTTTTCTTTGCTGTGGGGTTTCTAGGGTAGAGTTCACACCATTCTCAGGAAGGAGGATGAGCAGACAGATGTCATGGTCCACGGGTTGGAAAGGTGATGAGATCCTGCCAGGAGAGATGAGGGAGTTAAGTGCACAACCAAGGGGTCTCTCTCTGTCAGTCTGTGTGTGTCTCTATCTCTCTGTGTCTCTCTCTCTCTCTGTCTGTGTCTGTCTGTCTGTGTCTCTCTCTCTCTGTCTGTGTCTCTCTCTCAGTCTGTGTCTATGTCTCTCTATCTGTGTCTCTCTTTGTGTCACTCTGTGTTTGTCTCTGTGTCTGTCTCTGTCTGTGTGTGTCTCTTTGTGTGTATGTCTGTGACTCTCTCGCTGTGTCTCTCTCTGTCTGTGTCTCTCTCTCTGTCTCTCTCTCGCTGTCAGTGTCTCTCTCTCTGTCTGTATGAGTCTCTCTGTGTGTCTGTGTCTGTATATCTGTCTCTCTGTGTCTGTGTGTGAGTGTGTCTGTCTGTCTGGGTATGTGTGTGTGTGTCTCTCTCTGTCTGTGTCTGTGTCTCTGTGTCTGTCTCTGTGTGTGTGTCTCTCTCTCTCTGTGTGTATCTCTCTGTGTCTGTGTCTCTCTGTCTGTGTCTCTCTGTCCATGTCTCTCTGTCCATGTCTCTCTGTCCATGTCTCTCTCTCTGTCTGTGTCTCTCTCTGTGTGGGTCTGTGTGTGTGTGTGTGTCTCTCTCTCTCTCTGTGTCTCTCTCTCTGTCTGTTTGTGTGTGTTTCCCTCTCTGTGTCTCTGTGTGTGTCGCTGTCTGTGTGTGTGTCTCTCTCTCTGTCTCTCCCTCTGTGTCTCAATGTGTGACTCTCTCTGTGTCTGTGTGTCTCTGTGTGTGTGTGTATCTGTCTCTCTGTGTCGTGTGTGTGTCTCTCTCTGTCTCTATGTGTGTCTCTCTGTGTCTGTCTGTGTGTATGTCTGTCTCTGTGTCGTGTGTGTGTCTCTCTGTCTCTATGTGTGTCTCCCTGTCTCTGTCTGTGTGTATCTCTCTCTCCGTCTGTGTGTGTCTCTCTATCTGTCTGTCTGTGTCTGTCTCCGTCTGTGTGTATCTCTGTCTCTCTCTCGCTGTCAGACTCTCTCTCTGTCTCTGCCTGTGTGTGTGTGTGTGTGTGTGTGTGTGTGTGTGTGTGTGTGTGTGTCTGTCTGTCTGTCTGTCTGGGTATGTGTGTCGCTCTCTATCAGTGTCTCTAATATTTGCTAATTCATTACCCACCATTATCCATCCCGACTGGTGGTGCGGGCTTTGTTCCCCAAGACGTCCGTATTGGCTGTCCATGTACCATCTCTGCCCCAACGCATTCCTCGGTGTCACCTGCATTAAAATCAAGGTGGCATCAGCACCTTTTTGGGCACTTTTAGCCGTATTCCCTCAGTTGTTCTGGCCAGTTTTGTGTTTCGTTCACACATTCCTGCTGCCTGGGGTTAATGGCACTCATGGAAGATCACCAGATCCTGAAACAATTCTTCATTTTTCTTATTTGTAACATTTTTACATTTAATTTAACATATGCATGAAAAAACCTAAATTTCTTATTTGAATATAAGATAAAATTAATGCATAGTGATTTAAAAAGTAACCCCTCCCACAGCTGCCCAATAGAAAACAATAAAGAGAGGAAACATCTAGATAGTATTCATAAAAATTGAGCAAAACTCTCAAATAAAATCTTGCTTTTCTTGGTTTTAGGAGTCAGAAAGTTCGTGTTGGGTGATTACAACTTAATTCCTACAATTGGAAAATACACATCCCAAATCTTCAAAAGAGAAATTCAAATTTGTTCCGTGAATTCAATGTAATTATTTCAAGTGGGATACAACGGCCTATTTCAGTGTGGCTATCGACCCATTCCCAAATACGCATCGGACTTCCAAGTTACTGCCACACATTTTAACCCTAAAACAATTACAGCACAGAAACAGGTCATTTGGCCCTTCTTGTCTACACTGAACGAAATATTCTCCTCTCGTACCACCTCTCTGCATTCCCCTCCCCTCAAATTTTCCCTGAAATGACAAAATGGACCCTGCCGCCACTACTTTTCCCGGAAGCTCACTCCACTCAGCCACCACTCTGAGTCAAGAAGTTCCCCCTCATGTTACTTCCAAACTTTTACCTCCCGATGCAATCCCTGCTCCCCGCAATGAAAAAAGTCTCTCCACATCAACTCGTTCTATCCTCCTAGTAATTTTAAAGACTTCGATCAAATCCCCTCTCAACCATCTACAATCCAAAGAATAAAGACTTCATTTGCTCAATCTTTCTTTGTAATCTAGTTGCTGATATCCAGGTAACATTGACGTAAATCTTCTCTGCACCCTCTCTACTTTATTGATAGCTTTCCTCTCATTTGGTGACCAGAACTGCACACAGTACTCACAAAAGAGCCTCACCAACATCTTGTCTAGTCTCAACCTCACTGCCCGACTCCTGTATTCTATGCGATGGTTGATCAAGGCCAGCTATTTGAACAGGTTCATTTCGAGGTACTCTCTGATTACCCTCCAATAATTTACCTATTTTGTCAGGCTCACCTGGTTTGCTTTTGAAGCCGTTTTTAAACAAGGGAACATTAGATTACATCCATTCCTCTGGCACCTCACCCGTGGATAAACAGGTTTTAAATATTTCTGTCAGAGCCCTTGCAATTTCTACTCTTCTTTCCCTCAAGGCCAAGGGAATATCATGTCAGACCTCCATCCACCAACAGACAAAAATCAGCCATCACAAGGTGAAGGCAGGACAGTAGTCCCACCTCTCCAGCACGAGTCACCCCAGGATCAAGTCAGCACTGACTGCAAGAAGTTTCTACATCCTCTTGGTGTCTGTGTGGATTTCCTCCCACACTCCACAGCTCAAGGGGGCCGTACGTTCATTGGCGATTTGGAAAGCTCAAGACCATGGGGTGGAAGTGCACATTCTGGACCTGGGGGCATCAATTCAATTCAACAGCACAGATGAACCTTTGGGCACGACCTGATCTTTTTCTGGTTTCAAACTCATTATTTTTGAAAATTGTATGTGCACCTCTAATGCAACACGACTGCTGCAAAACAGGCTTCTTGATGCATATCCATGACAAGAACTCGGGAGAATCTGATTTGGTTACTAGACTTTTGAACAGACCAGTGTCTGGACATTTTATCCCTAAACTGAAACTTTATAGACATACAGAACAAAAAGAGGGCAAAACAAGCTTGTGTCTCACCAATACCACAATTCACGGACACTTTTTAAGTTCTCAAGGGTGGCAGAAAACACAAAGAACAGACAAACTCCTTCCACACTGTCACTTTGAGAGCTTTGGACTCACCATGCTATAAATATTGCCAAGCCATCACTCTCTCTCCAAATCAATGACCAAAAGTACTGGCTGAGTGATAGATTTGAGACATTTTACCCGCGATGTAGCAATCAGGCACAAGGAAAAGTGCTGCTTCCATTGTAAAGTATTTAGGAATCTCAGACCACAAACAACCTTCACCCCGAAAAACAAGCAATTCTCCACAATAAAACTAGGTTTCCTTCCTGTCTGCAAGCATCTGCTCTCTTGAGTCTGAATGGCACAACTGGGGAAACCGTTTCAAACCCATGACCTGAAACAGCATATTCTCTTCCCCTAATTGGAGCTGTCTTGCAATTGGCCACCACTGCCCAAGCAAGAATGAACTGGGGGATCTCACACTTGCTCCTTCACAGGTGAGACCTCCCTGTTCATTGGAGCTCCATATTATCCATCTTGCTCTATTTTGTTAACCTTAATCAAGTCTCCTCTCATACTCCAACACTCCCATGAAAAATAAAAATCATGTATCCTGTAGTTTGCGAGTCCGGACACCAGGTGGTGGTATTATACCTAGATCTCTCTCTCTCTCCCTCGCTTCATGCATGAAGTACTCGGTGTGAACAGGCAGTGGCAGCACTTTACAGCCCTTGCAATCTGCAGCTTGGACAGGAGATGTCGGAGTTACGGAGGCATGGCTGCGGGAAGGGCAGGATTGGGAAATCAATGTTCCTGGGTACACGTCCTATAGAAAAGACAGAAAGTTGGGAAGAGGGGGTGGGTTAGCTCTGTTGGTAAGAAATGAAATTCAGGCGTTTGAAAGGAAAGACACTGAAACAGGTGGGTAGAGTCTGTTTGGATAGAATTAAGAAATTGTAAAGGCATGAGGACCATAATGGGGGTCATTTACAGGTCTCCGAAAAGTAGCTCAGATATAGAGGTATAAATCAGGAATTAAGAGTGGCATGTCAAAGTGGTAGCAATACGGTAGTTATGGGGGACTTCAACATGAAAGTGGACTGGGATAATCGGACGGGGGCAGGAACACAAGAGAGTGAGTTTATTGAATGTCTACGAGATACTTTCATCCATTGATTTAATTATAATTTGGTTACTTTGTTCTTTCTGTTAATTTTTTTCCCCAGTTTTATCCATATTTGAATCCAAATTCAGGTTGAAATCCCCTCCTATTTATATGTTCCCTTGCGTATCTGCTACCTTCAAAAAGATATCTTCCATAAACTTTTGATCTTCTTCGTTAGGTGAATATACATTGAGTAGATTCCAAAACTCTGAATATATCTGACATTTTATCATTACATATCTCCCTGCTGGATCTATTATTTCCTCTTCTATTTTAAATGGCACATTTTTACTAATTAATATAGCTACTCCTCTTGCTTTTGAATTATACGATGCTGGTGTTACATGTCCTACCCAATACGAGATACTTTCTTGGAGCAGCTAGTGGAAGAACCTACCAGGGGGAAGTCGATTCTGGACTTGGTGCTGTGCAGCGACGCAGAGTTAATAAGTGACCTCGATGTAGGGGAGCCATTAGGGAATAGTGACCATGGTATGGTTATTTTTGAGCTGCAATTAGAAAGGGAAAAAGAAAGGAAGTCGGAAGCATCTGTACTGCAGTTAAATAAAGGGGATTATGCAGCTATGAGGGAGGAGCTAGCCAAAATAAAATGGAAAGATACACTAGCTGGGAGGACAACTCGGGAAAAATGGCAGGTGCTTTTGGACATTTTCCACAGGATTCAGGACAAATTTATTCCAAAGTGGAGGAAAGGCTCGAGGAGATGCAAATGGCAGTCGTGGCTAACTAATGAAATCAAGTCCAATATCAAATCCAAAAGGAGTCAGTATAAGATAGCAAAGTGGAGTGGGAAGCTAGAGGATTGGGAAACCTTCAAAGAGCATCAGAGGGTAACTAAGAAAGTCATAAGAGAGGGGAAAATGAAGTATGAGAGGAAATTAGCAAATAATATCATGGAGGTTAGCAAAAGACTTTTTAAATATGTGAAGAGGAAGAAATTGGTTCGGTCTAAAATTGGTCCATTAAGAATGGAAAAGGCTGGAATTATTACCGGAAACAAGGAGATGGCTGAGGAATTTAACAAATACTTTGCATCGGTCTTCACCAAGGAGGATATAGGTTATGGTCAGTTAGGGGGTAGTGGTCATGCGGTATCAAGAGACTTGGGAAACTTTCCTGGGGAAGTAGGGGATCCAATGGATATCCGGATATAGAAGCAGGAGGTTGTGAGTAAATTGTTGGGACTGAGGGCTGATAAAACCCCAGGGCCTGATGGGCTGCATCCCAGGGTGCTTAAAGAAGTTGCTATGGAAATTGTGGAGGCACTGGTCGACATTTTCCAAAGTTCCATAGATTCGGGGGAGGTCCCTGAGGATTGGAGAGTGGCTGATGTGGTGCCGATTTTTAAGAAGGGAGGGAGGGAGAAAACGGGAAATTATAGACCGGTCAGCCTGACGTCAGTGGTGGGGAAGATATTGGAATCTATCATAAAAGGAGTAATACCAGAACACTTAGGCAGAAATAGGATAAGGGCTAGTCAGCATGGATTCCTTAAGGGTAAGTCATGCTTGACTAACCTTCTGGAATTTTTCGAGGATGTGACAAAGAGGGTGGACTTGGGAGAGCCAGTGGATGTGGTGTATTTGGACTTCCAGAAGGCCTTTGATAAGGTACCGCACGGGAGACTAGTGGGCAAGATCAGGGAGCATGGAATTGGAGGTAAGGTGCTGACATGGATAGGAAATTGGTTAAGAAATAGGAAACAAAGGGTTGGAGTAAGCCGGTCCTTTTCAGGATGGCAGGATGTGACGAGTAGAGTGCCGCAGGGATCGGTATTGGGTCCTCAGTTGTTTGTAATTTCTGTAAATGATTTGGATGAGGGGATTAATAACATGAGCAAATTTGCAGATGACACTAAACTGCGTGGCGGTGTGGGGTGTGAGGGTGATATCAGGAAAATGCAGAGGGACTTGGACAGGTTGGGGGTGTGGGCTGCTGAATGGAAGATGACGTTCAATGTGAGCAAATGAGAGGTTATCCATTTTGGGGGCAATAATAGGAAAGCTGAGTATTCTCTAAATGGAGACAAGCTAGGGAGTGGGGAGGAGCAAATGGATCTGGGTGTACTTGTTCACCGGTCACTGAAGGCTAACATGCAGGTTCAGAAAGCTGTGAAGAAGGCAAATAGCATGTTGGCTTTCATAAAGAGGGGATTGGAGTATAGGAACAGAGACGCCCTTCTGCAGTTGTACAGGGCCCTGGTGAGACCCCACCTGGAGTATTGTACCCAGTACTGGTCTCCAATTTTGAGGAAGGACATACTAGCTATAGTGGGTGTGCAGCACAGATTTACAAGGTTAGTTCCAGCGAAGGCGGGGTTGACATATGCTGAAAGGCTAGAAAAACTGGACTTGTATCCGATGGAGTTTAGAAGGATGAGGGGGGACATGATTGAGGTATACAAAATTATCAGGGGGATGGACAGGGTGAAGTCGGATTACTTGTTCCCAGTGATGGGGGAGACGAGGACTAGAGGGCATAGTTTAAGAATACAGGGTAGGCCCTTTAGGACGGAGATGAGAAAACATTTTTTTACCCAGAGAAGTGTGAATCTGTGGAATGCTCTGCCACTGAGGGTGGTCGAGGCAGATTCGCTGATTATGTTCAAAAGAGATTAGATAAGACTCTAGTGGGCAAAGGAGTTAAGGGTTATGGGGATAAGGCTGGAAAGGACTACTGATAGTAGTGATCAGCCATGATCTGTAAAATGGTGGTGCTGGCTCGACAGGCCGAAGGGCCTACTCCTGCTCCTATTGTCTTTTGAACCATTCCTCCAAGGTCCCTCTGTTCCTCAATGCCTTCCCCTTCACTGCATACGTCTTGGTTATTCTTCCCAAAATAAAGCACCTCACACTTACCTACATTAAACTCCATCTGCCATCTTTCCAAACAGTCCAAATCCTTTTGTAGTCCATGAAAACCCTCCTCACTCTCCACAACTCTTGAAAATAAGCAAAATGTATTACGTTAAGTTAAGCTTCTCTTTGAAAATTTTAATTTCACATGCATTAAATGCGTACATAAATTTCTCATTCAAAGATAATGAAAAATTAATACATAGTATTTTTTTTTAAATTCCCCCTGCCCAACAACCCAATAGAAAAGAAAGATAACATCTGGAAAGTATTTATAAAAACATTACTAAAAAGCTATCAAATAAAATCTAACAAATTTTCTTGATTTTAGGAGTCAGAAGGTTCAGGTTGGGCGATTACAACTTAATTCCTACAGTTTATAAATAGGATTCCCAAATCTTTCCAAAAATTTCAAATTTGTTACATAAATTACATGTAATTATTTCAAGTGTCAAGGGACTTGGGGGGGGGGTTCTCGTTCAGGAAAACATAGTGAGTGGGTAACCACCAGGTTGGATCGGCAGGAAAAGAAAGCAAATTCTATGTTGGCCTTTGTTTCAAGGGTAGGGAGGTGTTGATGGGGCATGGGAGAGACCTCATTTGGAGAACTGCGAAGTTTATCTTAAAAAGGATGTGCTGATGTTGGAGAGAGAGCAGAGATTTACCAGGATGATATATCTCCACTCTTCATTGGAGTATAGAAGAAGGAGAGGAGATCTCAGAAACCTTTCCAATGCTGAAAGGATTGGACAGTAGATGTGAATAATGTTTCCCTTGGATAAAAAGACATTGTCTTAGAATTAGAAGATACCTATTTAAAGCAGATGAGAAATTTATTTCACCAGAAGGTCATGGAATTTGTTGCTGGACTGTTGAGGGAGTTTAAGTGGGGGGGTGGGGGGTGGCGGAATTAATAGATGTTTAATGAGTCAGGGTATCAAGGGATCAGGGGAAAAAGCCAGAACTTGGAATGAGAGGCGAGAACAGTTTAGATCAGGGGATAGCAGACACAGTGGGCTGAATGGCCAACTTCTGTTCCTTGTAATTTGACACCATTTTAACTAATGTACATTTGAGAATTTTAACATCCATCCATATATCCTCTGTGGAGGCCTGTGACGAGAGCTGTGCCTCAGGGATAGGTGCTGGAACAATAATGTGGTGAATTGGATTAGCAAGTTTGCAGGTGACACCAAGAACGGTGGAGTTGTGGACAGCCAGGAAATCTTGCAGAAGGATCTGGACCAGCTGGAGAAAGGGCAGATGGAATTTAATGCAGACAAGTGTGAGGTGTCACATTTTGAAGGGCAAACCAAGAAAAGATAGACACGGTGAACGGTCGGGCACTGAGGAGTGAGGTTGAACAGAGCGACATGGTATACGGGTGTCATTCCATGCAAGTGCTGTCACAGGTGGATTTGGGCGGGAATTGAAGATACCCAAGTTAACTAAAATTGAAAATTGTAAATGGGGCAAAAAAAGGGATCTATTTCAGAAATGTTTGTGACAACAGAAAATGGCTAAACCAACTTTAGATTAAATGGGAGATTCTTCTTTCGAATTAACCCAAGAAGAACGGACTACTTACTATGTGTGAAGATGGTGGATTAAATTGATGAATGTGCGATATAATTGGGTGAATTATAATTTTTTTTACATCATTTGTATTTAACTTTAGTCATTCAGATTTATGTTTTCATTGTGGGATTCAAATTAATACCTTTTTTTGTCTGTCTGGTGGTGTGATAAAGTTAAGCCTTTGAGGATTTATTTGAAAGGTTAACACAATTCCATTACACCTCCTTCCCATGGAGAAATTTTTAGACTTCTGAAAGGTTAAAAATTTAAACTGCAATCTCTGATTTGTTCTTAATAGATTTCACAGCCATAATCAATAGAATAAAAACAAATGTAGCAGAAACCTCTAAATCCAACATCTAAATAAGCAATCCTCAATGACACTGGCCCTTAATATCATTATAGTGTCTTATACTTCAGTCCTGTTCTTGCAAAATTAAACTCCAGTTGAATCATCATCTCTTCTTATTTTTAATCTTACTCAAAAATTATGATCAATACTTAATCCCATAGCAGCACAAACACATTCTTCTACATGTTGCAGAGCTAATACAAGGGACAAAAATGATCTTCCAGCAGCAGAATAATTCTTTTGAGTGTTTATTCAATGTCTGAGAATCATAAGCCAGTGGATTTTTAACATCATCAGACATATTTATTTTTAATACAGCACCGGCTGCATCCATCAAATCCCGGGATGAAGCGGTTGTAAAAGTAGTCCATACCCGCAAACTCCTGCAGCTCCTTGAGGCTGTCCGGACATGGTAACTCCCTGAGAGCGGAGACCTTTGCAGCGGTGGGCGTGGCTCCTTCGGCCGTGATGGTATGGCCCAGGAACTGCATGGACTCTTTCCCAAACTAGCACTTGGCCAGGTTGATGGCAAGGCTGAAATCGGCCAGCCGGGAGAAAAGGGCACAAAGGTGGGCCTTGTGTTGCGCCTGGCCCTTGCTGGCGACGAGAATGTCGTCCTAATAAATAAAGCCAAAATCCAAGTCCCTGCCCACAGAGTCCATGAGGCGCTTGAAGGTCTGAGCGGGACCCTTGAGCCTGAATGGCATGCGCAGGAATTCGAACAAGCCAAAGGGGGAGATGATTGCTGTCTTTGGTATGTCCTCAGGGTTCACCGGGATCTGGTAATATCCACGCACCAGGTCAACCATGGAGAAAACCCTCGCACCATGCAGGTTGGCCGCAAAGTCTTGGATGTGAGGGATGGGATAACGGTCAGGAACTGTTACCTCATTGAGCCGTCGATAGTCTCCGCAGGGACGCCAGCCACCGGAGGCTTTCAGGACCAGGTGGAGCGGCGAGGCCCATGGGTTTTCAGACCGCCGAATGATCCCCAGGTCCAACAGGTGCCAAAACTCCTCCTTCGCCTCCTTGAGATTGTCAGGCAGGAGCCGGCGAGCCTTGGCGTGAACCAGTGGGCCCTGAGTGGGGATGTGGTGGAACAGCCCGTGGTGCGGTGAGGCAGCGGAGAACTATGGCTTGATGAGTGTCGTGAACTCTTCCGGGATTCACTGGAACGAGTCTCTGGGTGTGCTAATCGTGGCCATCTGTGGTTGCTCCGAGCAGGAGGCGTCGAGGCGAACGGCCTGGAAGGTACGGCATCCACCAGGCGCCTACCCCGAATATCTACCAGAAGCCCATGTGCGAGGAGGAAGTCTGCACCCAGGATGGCAGTTGGAAAGGACAAGACGGTGAACCTCCATGTGAAATTTCATTGGCTGATCTGGAAGTGGACTGTCTTGTCTCCATACATCTGGATTGCTGTTGCATTGGCTGCACGGAGGGGAGGACCACAAGGTCAGTTCCTGGACTCGACGGTCGTGGCCAGGATGACATTGATCTGGGCTCCAGATCAACGAGGAACTGCCAGCTGCTGACTGAGTCCCGCAGATAGAGGAGGCTGTGTTCTTCGCCAGCCCCCGCAGCCATTAACCCTGGCCGGCCTGGTCATTTCCCTGGAATGAGCCAGACTGATGACACTTCCGAGCCTTGGCTCCCCAGCGCTGGTGGTAGGAGCAGAGGCATGGAGCGGATGCTGTGGCCTTGGTTATGCTCTTGGGCACCCCTGCAGGAGCCAAATGCTCTACTGCAGCGCTCGGGGCAGGCTTGGCGTGGTCATGTCTGTGCCTCGAGACCTACTGGACCACTGAGCCCTCTGGGAATAGTGCGTGCCATAGCTCCTGGGCCTTCTTGGGGACCTTCCTCACGTCAGTGAAGCTCTCCTGGACCAGCAGCAGCTGGACGTCTCCGGGCATATGGTCGAGGAAAATGCACTCGAAGAGTGGGGAGTTGGTGTGCTCACCCATGAGCGTGAGCATCTCGTCCATCAGCTCCATTGGGGACCTGTCCCTCAGGGCGCTGAGGTGTAGCATCTGAGCGGCATGCTGGTGTCTGTATAGTCCGAGGGATCCAGTAAGCACTTGCTTGACGGTCTCGTATTTGTCTTCGGCGGGTGGGTGCTGAGCAAGGTGCAGCACGTGTCTGCCGATGGCCAGGTCCAGGGCAGCGACCACATGATAGAATTTGGTTGTGTCGGACGAGGTCTGGCAGAGGTGAAACTGAGCCTCCGCGTGGCTGACGCAGGTCTCCAGCTCCTGAACCCAGAATTCATGGAGTTTCGCGGCTAAGGCGCTGATCACCCCAGGCTCACTCATGATGGGTTCAAAGACGTTTGATCCAATCAGGGTCACCAATTGTTGCATCAGCTACAGTGCTCCTGATAGAACACACACAACCAGACAGTTTGAGCTCAGTGAGCAGACTAGTTTATTGCAGGCTGCTAAGCTGTACTTATACTCCCATCCTGGACCTGGCTGAAAACCATGCTGGAGGGCGCTGACGTCACCTGGGCATCACGTGGTCCCCCAGCTCGGGGCTTCTGAGCCCCGTGCTGGGAGGAAGGGAACACATCCAATGGCGCCATTTTAGCCGGCTGTCCCACCGCGTGGCTTACAAGCGGGACTGGTTCGCCTGCCTGGTGGTGAGCAGCCACACATCACACATTCTGGGTGATTTGCAGACAATGCAATTTGGTTTTTTTAATACTTTATTTCTCAATTTTTCACCAAAATAATAATTGTATTACATTCAACTGTAAATTATTTTTAAAAATTAAACATGTGGTATTATCCTCCCATCCCCCTCAACCCACCCTCCCAACATCCCCCCCACTCCTAAAAAAATAAATAAACTGGAGAATGCCAAGAACATAAAGCATTCCTGGAGAAATATCTATTGGGATGTCTGGGAATGGACCAAGCGTTTGGCCTTCACGTCCAAAGGCAGGCTGTGTGCTCGTAGAAAGTCTGCGCCGAGAAGTGATGTGTCCACAGTGGCTCGAATGAAATTCCACTAGAAATTTTCTCTGCCGAGTTGTTTTTGGACATTGTGCGTGACAAAGGTCTTGATGGCAGTCTTTTTTGTCGCCCAGAGGGTGGGACCTTGTGGGTATATTCGTCTCTTCAGGGCGATTGGTGGGATGACACTGAGTTCAGCACCCGTGCCGGCCACTAGCCTTGTCAGTAATGTTCAAGAGGCTATTGGTGAGGTCAGCCACCTTGTCCATGAGCGGCGGCTGGCCTGGGCATTTTCTGAAAATGAGCAGGGCTGGCTGCATCTTCACGCTCGAGCCCATCGATGTTGCTGATAAAGACACCAGCTAACGTTCAGTGCCTCTGCTAATTTGGTGGGGGGCGGTTGTGCTCGGTTCGGGTGGGATCAGTTCTGCTGCCCCACATGAGGATGAGTCAATCGGTTCATGGCGGACTCATTTTCATGTTTCATGTGCACAGCGCATCAGCTCTGGCCGTGACCTTACGTGGGTCTGAGAAATCTTCGTCCGTCAACGGCAGTTGTATGTCATCTGGCATCTGTTCCAAGAAAGCCTACTCAGACATGAGGCATGACTTGTGGCCCTCTGCTCGTGCGACCATCTCATCCATCAGGGCACATGGGGTTCTGTCTCCTTAGCTGTGCAGGTGCATCAGCCTGGCAGCGCACTGTCGTCTGAACAGGCCGAAAGCCCTCAAGAGGAGTTTGTTGAGGGCTGGGTATTTCCTTCCTCCGGGGATCGTGTATCAGGTCGTCCACACTGGCCGCGGTCTCTTGGTCCAGGGAACTGACGACATGGTAGAACGTTGTCGAGTCAGACGTGATCTGCCGGAGGTGAAATCGTGCTTCCGCTTGCCTGAACAAAGTGCGTGGGCGAAGCGTCCAGAGGTTGGCAATTTCATAGCCACTGCGTTGACTGCTGCAGCATCCATGGTGTGGAGTCCAGAATCGTCTGGACTCGTCGGGGTCACCAATTGTAGCGGTAGCTACAAGGAGAAATGAAATAAGGAGATGACTTTGTTAGTCGCTTGCACTTCCAACAGTTTATATTGGAAAATTCCCATGCTGCACCTTATCAGGTGGCCCGTAAGTGCTGCCCACACAGGGGCGGTGATGTAACGACGCAGCCAAGTGCATCTGCATGGCCCGTTTGAGCTGGGGAGAAGATGCGCCCAGCAGTAACATCTTGACACGGCTACACTGCTGCTGCGGCCGTAACAGTGCAGAGCCGATTCGACTGCGTCTCGATGTGTGCCGCTACAGCTATACATTTCCGAGCAACTGCTGAAGCAATTGACACAAATTCAATGTGATAAATATTTCAATTTAATTTTGGCCTCATAACCTTAATCTTTCTTTGGCTTGGCTTCGCGGACGAAGATTTATGGAGGGGTAATGTCCACGTCAGCTGCAGGCTCGTTTGTGGCTGACAAGTCCGATGCAGGACAGGCAGACACGGTTGTAGCGGTTGCAAGGGAAAATTGGTGGGTTGGGGTTGGGTGTTGGGTTTTTCCTCCTTTGTCTTTTGTCAGTGAGGTGGGCTCTGCGGTCTTCTTCAAAGGAGGTTGCTGCCGGCCAAACTGAGAGGCGCCAAGATGCACGGTTTGAGGCGATATCGGCCCACTGGCGGTGGTCAATGTGGAAGGCACCAAGAGATTTCTTTAGGCAGTCCTTGTACCTCTTCTTTGGTGCACCTCTGTCTCGGTGGCCAGTGGAGAGCTCGCCATATAACACCATCTTGGGAAGGCGATGGTCCTCCATTCTGGAGACGTGACCTACCCAGCACAGTTGGATCTTCAGCAGCGTCGGCCTCTGCCATATCGAGTACTTCGATGTTGGAGATGAAGTCGCTCCAATGAATGTTGAGGATGGAGCAGAGACAACGCTGGTGGAAGCGTGATGCCGGTAGAGGACCCATGATTCGGAGCCAAACAGGAGTGTGGGTATGACAATGGCTCTGTATACGCTAATCTTTGTGAGGTTTTTCAGTTCGTTGATTTTCCAAACTCTTTTGTGTAGTCTTCCAAAGGCGCTATTTGCCTTGGCGAGTCTGTTGTCTATCTCGTTGTCGATCCTTGCATCCGATGAAATGGTGCAGCTGAGATAGGTAAACTGCTTGATCATTTTGAGTTTTGTGTGCCCGATGGAGATGTGGGGGGGCTGGTAGTCATGGTGGGGAGCTGGCTGATGGAGGACCTCAGTTTTCTTCAGGCTGACTTCCAGGCCAAACATTTTGGCAGTTTCCGCAAAACAGGACGTCAAGCGCTGAAGAGCTGGCTCTGAATGGGCAACTAAAGCGGCATCGTCTGCAAAGAGTAGTTCACGGACAAGTTGCTCTTGTGTCTTGGTGTGAGCTTAATATTACTCGGTAAAAATAACATGAAGGCCTGTGAAAATTACGTACCCCAATCCAAAATTGTCTAACTTTAGGACATTGCCAAGTTGAATGCAAAAATGTTCCAATCTCAGGTTCACATCGAAAACATTAATCCGATACGGCAGGATTTAATCTATTTGATTTTTGTGGAGTCAAATAGAACTGATGTAAAAAATGATATTGAACCAACCTATATCTTAGTCAGATTATTTACACAAATCCATCCAATCCTTTTCGCTTATTTGAGAATTTAAATCTATTTCCCGTCTTCATCTAGATTTATTCACTCCAGTTTTTGGGGCCTTAGATTGAAGCAAGTTATACATTACTGAAATAAATTTATTTCCAGCAGGATAACAAATCAGTAATTCTAATTCACTTTGATTAGGTAACATCAAAGTAAGACCTATTTTTAAAGATAAAAAAGCTTTAACTTGGTAATAACAAGATAATTCTTTCAAAGATTTCAATCTCACATCCTCAAAACTAATTTTCTTAATACCCTTCCATCTCCAAATCCTCCAGAATTGGTTGTCTATTGAAGAAGGAAAATGCCTATTTCAATATTAAACCTTTCATGCGAATTTCATTATCAACTCAATCAAATGTTTCAAAATAGATGATTCCCCACTTCCAAATAAAGCTTAGGATTCCATTTGTAAATAAAATCTTGGGGATCCGTATTCCCTATTGCATTAAATTCAACAGAAACCCAAGCTGGAATATCATCTAAATTATACAATATATTTATAAATCTTAATTGAGCTGCTTTTCAAAATTCTTAAAATGAGGAAGACACAAACCACACCCCCCCCCCCCACCAACTCATATTTCCAAGTCAATTTTTCCAAAGAAACCCTGGGCATTTTATCTTTACATAATTTCCGAACCGCCATATTTAAATCCTGACAATGCAATTCTCCAAAACACCACAACCATTCCTTAATTGGGCAACACTTCTCCTAAATATTGGCAACATTTATGCTGGCATTGCTCGGACACCCTAATCAGAGTGACCCACAGTCGCCAGGAGTGGGTGCTGCCACGCGAGCCATCATTCAAGTAAATGGCTCGCGAGACTATCTTGTGACTTGAAGTCAAGCTGGTGTAAATACGATCAATAACTCTCTCTCTGTTTTGTGCAAAGAATCTTGCATATAAGAACGAAGAGAGTTGGAGTGTGGTTTGGTGAAACTCTGTGTCCTTCATTAATTCTCTGAGTCACCTCAAAGTGGGAGTTCGATTCCTCATCCACGTGTGCAGCCCAGACAGTTTGGGCACAGTTACACCAGGTGTACACATTGCCCAAAGCCTTTGGGATCAGCATTGTGGTGCACACAATAATCACGTCAAATAGGATGGAGTGATTAAACACCTTCAATGACCAAAAACCTGAGCATTACTGATACACGACTGGGCCAGGTTCAGAGGGGGCAAGTCCGGGAAATCCAGGGTGGAGCTAAGGGAGAGGTTGGAGAAGATCAGGTAGATATGGACTGGCCAGTCCATACATCTATATAAAAGCCTTTCACCACTTTGAGATAAAACCCAACGAGGTGATGTGGCGACACAGAGCACATACTGTACTTTATGACATACATAGTTCATAGTGTCCATCACAGGTTCAGCCTGTCGGGTGGTCTTGTGATGCTCTGTGGCTTCCGAGGCACTGGGCCCTCCCAATTTTGTGCCAGCTCCCCTTCTCGCTTCAGTCTGTATACGGACCTGAATCATTAACTGACCATCTCTCTCCATGGACACTGCCTAACCTGCTGAGTTCCTCCAGCTTCATTCTTTATTCCTCGTTCTGGTGGTCCTTCACCTAAAGGCAGAATAGGCTCACGGGGAGAAACAGCCTCCTGCTCCTACTTTATTCTGTGTTGGGGAAAACCTATTCTAAATCCTCGTTCACTCCTTGAGGTGATCGGTCCTTGGCATCTGTTGGCCCTTGTACAGAACAAAGGCCACTCTTCTGCCTCTCACCCTGAAAGGACTCAGTTCAACCTTGTGCCATTTGGGGGATTAGCATTGGGGGAGTGGGTTTGTTGGGGGATCAGGGATAAGTTAAAGGTTATCTGCCCTCTCATTTCAACTGAATCCACACAGACCTGCATCATTCTGTCATATTAAGCCCTGACCACACAACTCCCCCCATTCACTTTCCAATTTGATGAAGGGTGCAGAATATTAGCTGGATCTTGTTCTGATAATTCTGATGAAGACATCATCACACAGATTTTGCCAGGAAGCTAGGAGAGAGAGTGACCAAGGACATTTCAGACAGGAATCAATTCTCAATTCCTCGACTGAGTCTCATATCCTAATGCCTGCCTCATCTCTAAAACAATAGTGCGAATTGACTACAGCTGGAGCCAGTTTCAGCTGCATTCTACGTCAAGAATCAGTCTGCAGAAGCAGAAACAGCCCTATGGAATGTTCTTTCAGATGGCAGCCTGAAAGGGACAGCTGCAGGAGAGGCGCCTCAGAGCGCACTCCAGTTCCTGTCAGCGCAGGACGTCAGGGCAGGTGCGGCTGGCACAGGATGTTGGGGCAGGGGAGGCTGTCAGGCAGCAGTGATGGGTGGTGTCGGGCGCGGTGATGGGGGCTCTCGGGTGAGGTGAATGGGGCTGTCGGACGCAGGAAGGATGGGTTGTCGGGCACGAGGAGGGGGGCTGTTAGGCGCGGGGATTTGGGTCCCTGGCTGATTATCATCAGGCGGCTGCATTCAGGGTCCTCGGGGGAATTGCTCAGACACGGAGATCATACCTCCCGAAGGAAGATTGGTAAGTACTCCTCCGAGCCGCATCAGGCTCTTTCACATGGCCTCCTTACAGCCGCATTCGGATAGAATATGTGACTTTACATCGGGGGTATTCTGGCCACCTGAAGGAGGCTCATCAGGCCTGATCCAAAGGCTGCAATAAGCCTTCAGCACCACTCAGTCCCAGAATGGCAGTTTCTGCTTTGAACTGTTAGCCACCATTGTCAACTTCAAGAATTAAAAATTCCTATGAAATTAGACATTTACATGTGTAAATTGGAAACCAGAAATCAGACAGGCAGAGAATGATTACCAATGTGTACTGTGAGCAACCCTTCCAGATTTCTGTTGAAATTTTGTAGACCAGAAGGATGTTCTTAATTATAATGGGCACATGAGATTAAATTGCCAACAACAAATCCTTTCTATGTCTTGAGGAAGAGGATGTGCAAAATGTAAAGCAGAAGCTGTACTAATACCTTCCAAGAAATGTTATCCAATTTGTTGGCAGGAAAATGTCTTAAAAGCTCTACCATGTGAGTGTGTTTTTTAACTGCCGTTCAAACATTGATAGTGAGGTGAGTCTGTTCACCCACCACTGGTACCCCTCATTCCTGCTGGCATGACTCAATAAAGACTGTGTTTTAGAGTTTGTGGTTTGTTACTGTACCTTTTTGTACCTTGACAGGAAATCGACTTCAACAAGGGTGAGAAAAAAAAACACTCAAACCCCTTACATGGTGACAGATTTGAACCTGGGTCACTGTCACTCAGAACATTCTTCCAAACATGCCAAGATCAAAATTCAATTGATTGTCATGGTATAAAGTGCAATATTACACAAAATTCACTTCATTCAGTCATAAAGCAGACAGAGTCACATCAGCAGGAAGTTAGACATAGTGTTCCTTGCAGTTAAGAGGAAAAGAGAATTCCCTGAGTCCCCTACAGCCCCCAAACCCAGCCCTTGCCCACAAACACCTAGCCCCCTGCCCCCAAAATCCAGCGCAAACCATCAAATGCAGTCGCCTTGTTTAGAAAAGGTAATGGGGAGAATCTTGGGAATTATAGACCAGTTAGGATCTATGAGCATTTGCAGAAGTACAGACTTCTCAAGGTCAGTCAGCATGGCTTTGTGATGGGAAGGTCATGCCTCATGAGTCTAAATGAGTTTTATTTGAGTGGGGTAACAAAGGAAATGAATGAGGGTCGTGTGGTAGATGTGGTCTACATGGATTTTAGCAAGAATTTGACGAGACTCATTAGAAAGCAATTTGGCAAAGGATCAGGGTAACTTTGGCTGTGGATAAAAAATTGTCTTGTTGGAAGAAAGCAGAGAGGAGTGGAGTGCCACATGGATCTGTTCTGGGACCCCTGCTCTTGATGATTTTTATAAATGACCTGGATGAAGAGGCAGAAGATGGGTCAGTATGTCTGCAGATGATGTGAAGGTTGGAGGAGTTGTGGATGATGCTGAAGGTTGTCGAAGGATAAGGATTTCAATCCAGGTAAGTGTGAGGTGATGCATTTTGGAAGGACAAACCAGAAGGCTGGGTACAAGGTTACCAGTCGGTTACATGAGTGAGGATAAACAGAGGGACTTTGGGGTTCAAATCCAAACATCCCTCAAGGTTGCCGCTCAGGTTGATAAGATAGTTATGAAGGCCAATGGGATGATGAGCTTCATTAAACTTTTCTACGTTGTCGTGCGTGAAAGTGAGGCCATTTTGGCAAGAAAGCGCAGAAAAATTAACCACGATCACAGCAGTGACCTCCACGTGAGAGCTGACAATCTCTTCATTGAAACAAGTGACAACTTGACCAAATATCGAATCTCATTTATAAAAATAGCACTGGCCTTCGCGAAGAGATGTATCACGATCAACCGGATGTCCGATAGCACGTTGGGCTGTGGAAACGAACTGCAGTTACCTACGGGAAAAAAAAAATCACATAAACGTGACCCTTTGGTAAAGGTCTGTCAGCTGTACCTGGACCACATAGGGGCCCAGACACTAATACAAATGAACAATAAAAGGGGATGAAAGTAACCATTATATAGACCAAAACCAAGTTTCCCCAACTGGACTCATCGACTTGTAATCTCTGAAAATGTGGATATGAAAACAAACTGCAACAGAGAGAAAAAAATTCAAAGTGCAAAAGGGAGAGTCTTTAAATGAGTCCCTGAATGTGTGTTGAGTCTGGTGGTGAAGGGGTAGCAGCTGTACCTGAACCTGGCTATACCTCTTCCCTGATGGGAGCAGTGAGAACAGAGCGGGTGATGTGGATCCTTGATTGCGGCTGCTCTCTGACAGCAGCGTTCCCTGCAAATGTTCTCAATGGTGGAGGGTTTTTACATGAGATGTTCTGGGCGGTGTCCGTACTTTTGCAGAGCTTTTTGCTCAGGGGTATTGGTGTCACAAGACAATAGCTCAAACCTTCTACAAACTGAACCGTTCTCCCATCACACCCGTAACCCACTATTTTTCTTGCATCAATGTGCCTGTCTAAATGTTTAAGGTCCCTATTATTCCAGACTCCACTATCCTGCCCGGCCATGCGCTCGAGGCATCCGCAGCCTTGTGGGTCCCCGTCCCCACTCAGCCTTCGGGGTCCCCGTCGCCCCTCAGCATTCTGGGTCCCTGTCCCCGTCCCCCCTTAGCCTTCTTGGTCCCAGACCCGTCCCCCCTCAGCCTTTTGGGTCCCCGTCCCCCCTCAGCCTTCTGGGTCCCCGTCCCCACTCAGCCTTCTGGGTCCACGTCCCCCCTGAGCCTTCTGGGTCCCCATCCCCCCTCAGCCTTCTTGGTCCCCGTCCCCCCTCAGCCTTCTGGGTCTCCGTCCCCGTCCCACCTCAGCCTTATGGGTCCCCGTCCCCCGTCAGCATTCTGGGACCCCGTCCCCGTCCTCCTCAGCCTTCTGGGTCCCCGCCCCCCTCAGCCTTCTGAGTCCCCGTCCCCCTCAGTCTTCTGAGTCGCCGTCCCCCCTCAGCCTTCTGGGTCCCCGTCCCACCTCAGCCTTCTGGGTCCCCGTCCCCCCTCAGCCTTCTGGGTCCCCGTCCCCCCTCAGCCTTCTGGGTCCCCGTCCCCCCTCAGCCTTCTGGGTCCCCATCCCCCCTCAGCCTTCTGGGTCCCCGACCCCCCTCAGCCTTGATGAGCTTCATTAAACTTTTCTACGTTGTCAAATAGAACTGATGTAAAAAATTATATTGAACCAACCTATATCTTAGTCATATTATTTACACATATCCATCCAATCCTTTTCGCTTATTTGAGAATTTAAATCTATTTCCCATCTTCATCTAGATTTATTCACTCCAGTTTTGGAGGTCTTAGATTGAAGCAAGTTATACATTACTGAAATAAATTTATTTCCAGTAGGATAACAAATCAGTAATTCTAATTCACTTTGATTAGGTAACATCAAAGTAAGACCTATTTTTACAGATAAAAAAGCTTTAACTTGGTAATAACAAGATAATTCTTTCAAAGATTTCAATCTCACATCCTAAAAACTAATTTTCTTAATACCCTTCCATCTCCAAATCTTCCAGGATTGGTTGTCTATTGAAGAAGGAAAATGCCTATTTCAATATTAAACCTTTCATGCCAATTTCATTATCAACTCAATCAAATGTTTCAAAATAGATGATTCCCCACTTCCAAATAAAGCTTAGGATTCCATTTGTAAATAAAATCTTGGGGATTCGTATTCCCTATTGCATTAAATTCAACAGAAACCCAAGCTGGAATATCATCTAAATTATTCAATATATTTATAAATCTCAATTGAGCTGCTTTTCAAAATTCTTAAAATGAGGAAGACACAAACCACACCCACCCCCCCCCCCCCCCCCCCACCAACTCATATTTCCAAGTCAATTTTTCCAAAGAAACCCTGGGCATTTTATCTTTACATAATTTCCGAACCGCCATATTTAAATGCCGACAATGCAATTTGTTGAGCTCCTTGTTTATAAACTAACGGTTGAAATACATCTGACATAAAATTCTTTCCCTGATCTGATTTCATTTCTTGAGGCAAACCAAACCAATTGAAAAAATTTTTCTCGAGCCCCAGACACAGTGTTTGCTTTAATGATCCCAAGTGGTATGGCTTCTGTACACCTGGAAACATCCAAGCTAACTCATCAAGAATACAGGTACAATATTTTACCTCAGTAATTTAATTTACTAAGACATTTTTATATACGAGAAATATTAAATTAATATTAAAGGTTAACACAACTCCGTGACATATCTGAATAGTCAAGGTATTAAAGGTGAGTGGGAGAATGGATCAGTTCATGATGGAATGGACACAACGGGCCAAATGGCCTACTTCTGCTCCTGTATCTTATTGTATCATATTTTACAAAGCACAGATGTTTTTTTCAACCCCAATTTGAAAATCACAGTTTTGGCTTTTGAAATGAAAATTGCACACATTTTTGCACAGTAAAGATGTCGTTTTTGACCCAAAAACAGGACCTATTTTGAAAAATACAACTTTTGTCCCTTTTTAGCAAAGCACTCCATACTTTCCTTCAAAACACAACCTTCAGTTTTTGTTTATTAGAACCTCCACTTCTCCCAAAACAACCATTGTACACAAATTCTCCAAAACACCACAACCATTCCTTAATTGGGCAACACTTCTCCTAAATATTGGCAACATTTATGCTGGCATTGCTCGGACGCCCTAATCAGAGTGACCCAGTCGCCAGGAGTGGGTGCTGCCACGCGAGCCATCATTCAAGTAAATGACTCGCGAGACTATCTTGTGACTTGAAGTCAAGCTGGTGTAAATACGATCAATAACTCTCTCTCTGTTTTGTGCAAAGAATCTTGCATATAAGAACGAAGAGAGTTGGAGTGTGGTTTGGTGAAACTCTGTGTCCTTCATTAATTCTCTGAGTCATCTCAAAGTGGGAGTTCGATTCCTCATCCACGTGTGCAGCCCAGACAGTTTGGGCACAGTTACACCAGGTGTACACATTGCCCAAAGCCTTTGGGATCAGCATTGTGGTGCACACAATAATCACGTCAAATAGGATGGAGTGATTAAACACCTTCAATGACCAAAAACCTGAGCATTACTGATACACGACTGGGCCAGGTTCCATGAACAGAAGCAAGAGGGGGCAAGTCCGGGAAATCCAGGGTGGAGCTAAGGGAGAGGTTGGAGAAGGTCAGGTAGATATGGACTGGCCAGTCCATACATCTATATCAAAGCCTTTCACCACTTCTTTGAGATAAAACCCAACGAGGTGATCTGGCGACACAGAGCACGTACTGTACTTTATGACATACATAGTTCATAGTGTCCATCACAAGTTCAGCCTGTCGGGTGGTCTTGTGATCCTCTGTGGCTTCCGAGGCACTGGGCCCTCCCAATTTTGTGCCAGCTCCCCTTCTCGCTTCAGTCTGTGTACGGACCTGAATCATTAACTGACCATCTCTCTCCATGGACACTGCCTAACCTGCTGAGTTCCTCCAGCTTCATTCTTTATTCCTCATTCTGGTGGTCCTTCACCTAAAGGCAGAATAGGCTCACGGGGAGAAACAGCCTCCTGCTCCTACTTTGTTCTGTGTTGGGGAAAACCTATTCTAAATCCTCGTTCACTCCTTGAGGTGATCGGTCCTTGGCATCTGTTGGCCCTTGTACAGAACAAAGGCCACTCTTCTGCCTCTCACCCTGAAAGGACTCAGTTCAACCTTGTGCCATTTGGGGGATTAGCATTGGGGGAGTGGGTTTGTTGGGGGATCAGGGATAAGTTAAAGGTTATCTGCCCTCTCATTTCAACTGAATCCACACAGACCTGCATCATTCTGTGTCATATTAAGCCCTGACCACACAACTCCCCCCATTCACTTTCCAATTTGATGAAGGGTGCAGAATATTAGCTGGATCTTGTTCTGATAATTCTGATGAAGACATCATCACACAGATTTTGCCAGGAAGCTAGGAGAGTGACCAAGGACATTTCAGACAGGAATCAATTCTCAACTCCACGATTGAGTATCATATCCTAATGCCTGCCTCATCTCTAAAACAATAGTGCGAATTGACTACAGCTGGAGCCACTTTCAGCTGCATTCTACGTCAAGAATCAGTCTGCAGAAGCAGAAACAGCCCTATGGAATGTTCTTTCAGATGGCAGCCTGAAAGGGACAGCTGCAGGAGAGGCGCCTCAGAGCGCACTCCAGTTCCTGTCAGCGCAGGACGTCAGGGCAGGTGCGGCTGGCACAGGATGTTGGGGCAGGGGAGGCTGTCAGGCAGCAGTGATGGGTGGTGTCGGGCGCGGTGATGGGGGCTCTCGGGTGAGGTGAATGGGGCTGTCGGACGCAGGAAGGATGGGTTGTCGGGCACGAGGAGGGGGGCTGTTAGGCGCGGGGATTTGGGTCCCTGGCTGATTATCATCAGGCGGCTGCATTCAGGGTCCTCGGGGGAATTGCTCAGACACGGAGATCATACCTCCCGAAGGAAGATTGGTAAGTACTCCTCCGAGCCGCATCAGGCTCTTTCACATGGCCTCCTTACAGCCGCATTCGGATAGAATATGTGACTTTACATCGGGGGTATTCTGGCCACCTGAAGGAGGCTCATCAGGCCTGATCCAAAGGCTGCAATAAGCCTTCAGCACCACTCAGTCCCAGAATGGCAGTTTCTGCTTTGAACTGTTAGCCACCATTGTCAACTTCAAGAATTAAAAATTCCTATGAAATTAGACATTTACATGTGTAAATTGGAAACCAGAAATCAGACAGGCAGAGAATGATTACCAATGTGTACTGTGAGCAACCCTTCCAGATTTCTGTTGAAATTTTGTAGACCAGAAGGATGTTCTTAATTATAATGGGCACATGAGATTAAATTGCCAACAACAAATCCTTTCTATGTCTTGAGGAAGAGGATGTGCAAAATGTAAAGCAGAAGCTGTACTAATACCTTCCAAGAAATGTTATCCAATTTGTTGGCAGGAAAATGTCTTAAAAGCTCTACCATGTGAGTGTGTTTTTTAACTGCCGTTCAAACATTGATAGTGAGGTGAGTCTGTTCACCCACCACTGGTACCCCTCATTCCTGCTGGCATGACTCAATAAAGACTGTGTTTTAGAGTTTGTGGTTTGTTACTGTACCTTTTTGTACCTTGACAGGAAATCGACTTCAACAAGGGTGAGAAAAAAAAACACTCAAACCCCTTACATGGTGACAGATTTGAACCTGGGTCACTGTCACTCAGAACATTCTTCCAAACATGCCAAGATCAAAATTCAATTGATTGTCATGGTATAAAGTGCAATATTACACAAAATTCACTTCATTCAGTCATAAAGCAGACAGAGTCACATCAGCAGGAAGTTAGACATAGTGTTCCTTGCAGTTAAGAGGAAAAGAGAATTCCCTGAGTCCCCTACAGCCCCCAAACCCAGCCCTTGCCCACAAACACCTAGCCCCCTGCCCCCAAAATCCAGCGCAAACCATCAAATGCAGTCGCCTTGTTTAGAAAAGGTAATGGGGAGAATCTTGGGAATTATAGACCAGTTAGGATCTATGAGCATTTGCAGAAGTACAGACTTCTCAAGGTCAGTCAGCATGGCTTTGTGATGGGAAGGTCATGCCTCATGAGTCTAAATGAGTTTTATTTGAGTGGGGTAACAAAGGAAATGAATGAGGGTCGTGTGGTAGATGTGGTCTACATGGATTTTAGCAAGAATTTGACGAGACTCATTAGAAAGCAATTTGGCAAAGGATCAGGGTAACTTTGGCTGTGGATAAAAAATTGTCTTGTTGGAAGAAAGCAGAGAGGAGTGGAGTGCCACATGGATCTGTTCTGGGACCCCTGCTCTTGATGATTTTTATAAATGACCTGGATGAAGAGGCAGAAGATGGGTCAGTATGTCTGCAGATGATGTGAAGGTTGGAGGAGTTGTGGATGATGCTGAAGGTTGTCGAAGGATAAGGATTTCAATCCAGGTAAGTGTGAGGTGATGCATTTTGGAAGGACAAACCAGAAGGCTGGGTACAAGGTTACCAGTCGGTTACATGAGTGAGGATAAACAGAGGGACTTTGGGGTTCAAATCCAAACATCCCTCAAGGTTGCCGCTCAGGTTGATAAGATAGTTATGAAGGCCAATGGGATGATGAGCTTCATTAAACTTTTCTACGTTGTCGTGCGTGAAAGTGAGGCCATTTTGGCAAGAAAGCGCAGAAAAATTAACCACGATCACAGCAGTGACCTCCACGTGAGAGCTGACAATCTCTTCATTGAAACAAGTGACAACTTGACCAAATATCGAATCTCATTTATAAAAATAGCACTGGCCTTCGCGAAGAGATGTATCACGATCAACCGGATGTCCGATAGCACGTTGGGCTGTGGAAACGAACTGCAGTTACCTACGGGAAAAAAAAAATCACATAAACGTGACCCTTTGGTAAAGGTCTGTCAGCTGTACCTGGACCACATAGGGGCCCAGACACTAATACAAATGAACAATAAAAGGGGATGAAAGTAACCATTATATAGACCAAAACCAAGTTTCCCCAACTGGACTCATCGACTTGTAATCTCTGAAAATGTGGATATGAAAACAAACTGCAACAGAGAGAAAAAAATTCAAAGTGCAAAAGGGAGAGTCTTTAAATGAGTCCCTGAATGTGTGTTGAGTCTGGTGGTGAAGGGGTAGCAGCTGTACCTGAACCTGGCTATACCTCTTCCCTGATGGGAGCAGTGAGAACAGAGCGGGTGATGTGGATCCTTGATTGCGGCTGCTCTCTGACAGCAGCGTTCCCTGCAAATGTTCTCAATGGTGGAGGGTTTTTACATGAGATGTTCTGGGCGGTGTCCGTACTTTTGCAGAGCTTTTTGCTCAGGGGTATTGGTGTCACAAGACAATAGCTCAAACCTTCTACAAACTGAACCGTTCTCCCATCACACCCGTAACCCACTATTTTTCTTGCATCAATGTGCCTGTCTAAATGTTTAAGGTCCCTATTATTCCAGACTCCACTATCCTGCCCGGCCATGCGCTCGAGGCATCCGCAGCCTTGTGGGTCCCCGTCCCCACTCAGCCTTCGGGGTCCCCGTCGCCCCTCAGCATTCTGGGTCCCTGTCCCCGTCCCCCCTTAGCCTTCTTGGTCCCAGACCCGTCCCCCCTCAGCCTTTTGGGTCCCCGTCCCCCCTCAGCCTTCTGGGTCCCCGTCCCCACTCAGCCTTCTGGGTCCACGTCCCCCCTGAGCCTTCTGGGTCCCCATCCCCCCTCAGCCTTCTTGGTCCCCGTCCCCCCTCAGCCTTCTGGGTCTCCGTCCCCGTCCCACCTCAGCCTTATGGGTCCCCGTCCCCCGTCAGCATTCTGGGACCCCGTCCCCGTCCTCCTCAGCCTTCTGGGTCCCCGCCCCCCTCAGCCTTCTGAGTCCCCGTCCCCCTCAGTCTTCTGAGTCGCCGTCCCCCCTCAGCCTTCTGGGTCCCCGTCCCACCTCAGCCTTCTGGGTCCCCGTCCCCCCTCAGCCTTCTGGGTCCCCGTCCCCCCTCAGCCTTCTGGGTCCCCGTCCCCCCTCAGCCTTCTGGGTCCCCATCCCCCCTCAGCCTTCTGGGTCCCCGACCCCCCTCAGCCTTGATGAGCTTCATTAAACTTTTCTACGTTGTCAAATAGAACTGATGTAAAAAATTATATTGAACCAACCTATATCTTAGTCATATTATTTACACATATCCATCCAATCCTTTTCGCTTATTTGAGAATTTAAATCTATTTCCCATCTTCATCTAGATTTATTCACTCCAGTTTTGGAGGTCTTAGATTGAAGCAAGTTATACATTACTGAAATAAATTTATTTCCAGTAGGATAACAAATCAGTAATTCTAATTCACTTTGATTAGGTAACATCAAAGTAAGACCTATTTTTACAGATAAAAAAGCTTTAACTTGGTAATAACAAGATAATTCTTTCAAAGATTTCAATCTCACATCCTAAAAACTAATTTTCTTAATACCCTTCCATCTCCAAATCTTCCAGGATTGGTTGTCTATTGAAGAAGGAAAATGCCTATTTCAATATTAAACCTTTCATGCCAATTTCATTATCAACTCAATCAAATGTTTCAAAATAGATGATTCCCCACTTCCAAATAAAGCTTAGGATTCCATTTGTAAATAAAATCTTGGGGATTCGTATTCCCTATTGCATTAAATTCAACAGAAACCCAAGCTGGAATATCATCTAAATTATTCAATATATTTATAAATCTCAATTGAGCTGCTTTTCAAAATTCTTAAAATGAGGAAGACACAAACCACACCCACCCCCCCCCCCCCCCCCCCCACCAACTCATATTTCCAAGTCAATTTTTCCAAAGAAACCCTGGGCATTTTATCTTTACATAATTTCCGAACCGCCATATTTAAATGCCGACAATGCAATTTGTTGAGCTCCTTGTTTATAAACTAACGGTTGAAATACATCTGACATAAAATTCTTTCCCTGATCTGATTTCATTTCTTGAGGCAAACCAAACCAATTGAAAAAATTTTTCTCGAGCCCCAGACACAGTGTTTGCTTTAATGATCCCAAGTGGTATGGCTTCTGTACACCTGGAAACATCCAAGCTAACTCATCAAGAATACAGGTACAATATTTTACCTCAGTAATTTAATTTACTAAGACATTTTTATATACGAGAAATATTAAATTAATATTAAAGGTTAACACAACTCCGTGACATATCTGAATAGTCAAGGTATTAAAGGTGAGTGGGAGAATGGATCAGTTCATGATGGAATGGACACAACGGGCCAAATGGCCTACTTCTGCTCCTGTATCTTATTGTATCATATTTTACAAAGCACAGATGTTTTTTTCAACCCCAATTTGAAAATCACAGTTTTGGCTTTTGAAATGAAAATTGCACACATTTTTGCACAGTAAAGATGTCGTTTTTGACCCAAAAACAGGACCTATTTTGAAAAATACAACTTTTGTCCCTTTTTAGCAAAGCACTCCATACTTTCCTTCAAAACACAACCTTCAGTTTTTGTTTATTAGAACCTCCACTTCTCCCAAAACAACCATTGTACACAAATTCTCCAAAACACCACAACCATTCCTTAATTGGGCAACACTTCTCCTAAATATTGGCAACATTTATGCTGGCATTGCTCGGACGCCCTAATCAGAGTGACCCAGTCGCCAGGAGTGGGTGCTGCCACGCGAGCCATCATTCAAGTAAATGACTCGCGAGACTATCTTGTGACTTGAAGTCAAGCTGGTGTAAATACGATCAATAACTCTCTCTCTGTTTTGTGCAAAGAATCTTGCATATAAGAACGAAGAGAGTTGGAGTGTGGTTTGGTGAAACTCTGTGTCCTTCATTAATTCTCTGAGTCATCTCAAAGTGGGAGTTCGATTCCTCATCCACGTGTGCAGCCCAGACAGTTTGGGCACAGTTACACCAGGTGTACACATTGCCCAAAGCCTTTGGGATCAGCATTGTGGTGCACACAATAATCACGTCAAATAGGATGGAGTGATTAAACACCTTCAATGACCAAAAACCTGAGCATTACTGATACACGACTGGGCCAGGTTCCATGAACAGAAGCAAGAGGGGGCAAGTCCGGGAAATCCAGGGTGGAGCTAAGGGAGAGGTTGGAGAAGGTCAGGTAGATATGGACTGGCCAGTCCATACATCTATATCAAAGCCTTTCACCACTTCTTTGAGATAAAACCCAACGAGGTGATCTGGCGACACAGAGCACGTACTGTACTTTATGACATACATAGTTCATAGTGTCCATCACAAGTTCAGCCTGTCGGGTGGTCTTGTGATCCTCTGTGGCTTCCGAGGCACTGGGCCCTCCCAATTTTGTGCCAGCTCCCCTTCTCGCTTCAGTCTGTGTACGGACCTGAATCATTAACTGACCATCTCTCTCCATGGACACTGCCTAACCTGCTGAGTTCCTCCAGCTTCATTCTTTATTCCTCATTCTGGTGGTCCTTCACCTAAAGGCAGAATAGGCTCACGGGGAGAAACAGCCTCCTGCTCCTACTTTGTTCTGTGTTGGGGAAAACCTATTCTAAATCCTCGTTCACTCCTTGAGGTGATCGGTCCTTGGCATCTGTTGGCCCTTGTACAGAACAAAGGCCACTCTTCTGCCTCTCACCCTGAAAGGACTCAGTTCAACCTTGTGCCATTTGGGGGATTAGCATTGGGGGAGTGGGTTTGTTGGGGGATCAGGGATAAGTTAAAGGTTATCTGCCCTCTCATTTCAACTGAATCCACACAGACCTGCATCATTCTGTGTCATATTAAGCCCTGACCACACAACTCCCCCCATTCACTTTCCAATTTGATGAAGGGTGCAGAATATTAGCTGGATCTTGTTCTGATAATTCTGATGAAGACATCATCACACAGATTTTGCCAGGAAGCTAGGAGAGTGACCAAGGACATTTCAGACAGGAATCAATTCTCAACTCCACGATTGAGTATCATATCCTAATGCCTGCCTCATCTCTAAAACAATAGTGCGAATTGACTACAGCTGGAGCCACTTTCAGCTGCATTCTACGTCAAGAATCAGTCTGCAGAAGCAGAAACAGCCCTATGGAATGTTCTTTCAGATGGCAGCCTGAAAGGGAAAGCTTCAGGAGAGGCGCCTCAGAGCGCACTCCAGTTCCTGTCAGCGCAGGACATCAGGGCAGGTGCGGCTGGCACAGGATGTTGGGGCAGGGGAGGCATGGGTGGTGTCGGGAGCAGTGATGGGGGCCCTCGGGTGAGGTGAATGGGGCTGTCGGACGCGGGAAGGGTGGGTTGTCGGGCATGAGGAGAGGGGCTGTCAGTCGCGGGGATTTGGGTCCCTGGCTGATTATCATCAGGCGGCTGCATTCAGGTTCCTCGGGGGAATTGCTCAGACACGGAGATCATACCTCCCGAAGGAAGATTGGTAAGTACTCCTCCGAGCCGCATCTGCTCTTTCACATGGCCTCCTTACAGCCGCATTCGGGCAGAATATGTGACTTTACATCGGGGGTATTCTGGCCACCTGAAGGAGGCTCATCAGGCCTGATCCAAAGGCTGCAAGAAGCCTTCAGCACCACTCAGTCCCAGAATGGCTGTTTCTGCTTTGAACTGTTAGCCACCATTGTCAACTTCAAGAATTAAAAATGACTATGAAATTAGACATTTACATGTGTAAATTGGAAATGAGAAATCAGACAGGCAGAGAATGATTACCAATGTGTACTGTGAGCAACCCTTCCAGATTTCTGTTGAAATTTTGTAGACCAGAAGGATGTTCTTAATTATAATGGGCACATGAGATTAAATTGCCAACAACATATCCTTTCTGTGTCTTGAGGAAGAGGATGTGCAAAATGTAAAGCAGAAGCTGTACTAATACCTTCCAAGAAATGTTATCCAATTTGTTGGCAGGAAAATGTCTTAAAAGCTCTACCATGTGACTGTGTTCTTTAACTCCCGTTCAAACATTGATAGTGAGGTGAGTCTGTTCACCCACCACTGGTACCCCTCATTCCTGCTGGCATGACTCAATAAAGACTGTGTTTTAGAGTTTGTGGTTTGTTACTGTATCTTTTTGTACCTTGACAGGAAATCGACTTCAACAAGGGTGAGAAAAAAAACACTCAAACCCCTTACATGGTGACAGATTTGAACCTGGGTCACTGTCACTAAGAACATTCTTCCAAACATGCCAAGATCAAAATTCAATTGATTGTCATGCTATAAAGTGCAATATTACACAAAATTCACTTCATTCAGTCATAAAACAGACAGAGTCACATCAGCAGGAAGTTAGACATAGTGTTCCTTGCAGTTAAGAGGAGAAGAGAATTCCGAATCACCTACAGCCCCCAAACCCAGCCCTTGCCCACAAACACCCAGCCCCCTGCCCCCAAAATCCAGCGCAAACCATCAAATGCAGTCGCCTTGTTTAGAAAAGGTAATGGGGAGAATCTTGGGAATTATAGACCAGTATAGGATCTATGAGCATTTGCAGAAGTACAGACTTCTCAAGGTCAGTCAGCATGGCTTTGTGATGGGAAGGTCATGCCTCATGAGTCTAAATGAGTTTTATTTGAGTGGGGTAACAAAGGAAATGAATGAGGGTCGTGTGGTAGATGTGGTCTACATGGATTTTAGCAAGAATTTGACGAGACTCATCAGAAAGCAATTTGGCAAAGGATCGGGGTAACTTTGGCTGTGGATAAAAAATTGTCTTGTTGGAAGAAAGCAGAGAGGAGTGGAGTGCCACAAGGATCTGTTCTGGGACCCCTGCTCTTGATGATTTTTATAAATGACCTGGATGAAGAGGCAGAAGATGGGTCAGTATGTCTGCAGATGATGTGAAGGTTGGAGGAGTTGTGGATGAAGCTGAAGGTTGTCGAAGGATAAGGAGTTCAATCCAGGTAAGTGTGAGGTGATGCATTTTGGGAGGACAAACCAGAAGGCTGGGTACAAGGTTACCAGTCGGTTACATGAGTGAGGCTAAACAGAGGGACTTTGGGGTTCAAATCCAAACATCCCTCAAGGTTGCCACTCAGGTTGATAGGATAGTTATGAAGGCCAATGGGATGATGAGCTTCATTAAACTTTTCTACGTTGTCGTGCGTGAAAGTGAGGCCATTTTGGCAAGAAAGCGCAGAAAAATTAACCACGATCACAGCAGTGACCTCCACGTGAGACCTGGAGCAATCTCTTCATTGAAACAAGCGACAACTTGACCAAATATCTAATCTCATTGATAAAAATAGCACTGGCCTTCGCGAAGAGATGTATCGTGGTCAACTGGATGTCCGATAGCTCGCTGGGCTGTGGAAATGAACTGCAGTTACCTACGGAAAAAAAAAAATCACATAAACGTGACCCTTTGGTAAAGGTCTGTCAGCTGTTCCTGGACCACATAGGGGCCCAGACACTAATATAAATGAACAATAAAAGGAGTTAAAAGTAACCATGATATAGACCAAAACCAAGTTTCCCCAACTGGACTCATCTACTTGAAGTCTCTGAAAATGTGGAAATGAAAACAAACTGCAATAGAGAGAGAAAAAATTCAAAGTGCAAAAGGGAGAGTCTTTAAATGAGTCCCTGAATGTGTGTTGAGTCTCGTGGTGAAGGAGTAGCAGCTGTTCCTGAACCTGGCTATACCTCTTTCCTGATGGGAGCAGTGAGAACAGAGCGGGTGATGTGGATCCTTGATTGCTGCTGCTCTCTGACAGCAGCGTTCCCTGCAAATGTTCTCAATGGTGGAGGGTTTTTACCTGAGATGTCCAGGGCTGTGTCCAAGACAATAGCTCAAGCCTTCTACAAACTGAACCTTTCCCCCCTCACACCCATAAAACACTATTTTTCTCGCATCAATGTGCCTGTCTAATTGTTAAAGGTCCCTATTATTCCAGACTCCACTATCCTGCCCGGCAATGCGCTCCAGGCATCCGCAGCCTTGTGGGTCCCTGTTCCCGTCCGCCCTCAGCCTTCTGGGTCCCGGTCCCCGTTCCCCCTCAGCCTTATGGGTCCCGGTCCCCGTCCCCCCTCAGCCTTCTGGGTGCCCGTCCCCGTCCCTCCTCAGCCTTCTGGGTCCCAGTCCCCCCTCAGCCTTCTGGGTCCCCGTCCCCCCTCAGCCTTCTGGATCCCCGTCCCCTTCCCTCCTCAGCCTTCTGGGACCCGGTTCCCGTCCCCGCTCAGCCTTTTGGGTGTCCGACCCCGTACTACCTCAGCCTTCTGGGTCTCCGACCCCGTACCCCCTCAGCCTTCTGGATTCCCATCCCCTTCCCTCCTCAGCCTTCTGGGACCCGGTTTCCGTCCCCGCTCAGCCTTTTGGGTCTCCGACCCCGTACCCCCTCAGCCTTCTGGGTCTCCGACCCCGTCCCCCCTCAGCCATCTGGGTCCCGGTCCCCGTCCCCCCTCAGCCTTCTGGGTCCCGGTCCCCATCCACCCTCAGCCTCGCGGCCCCCGCCCCCCCCGCCTCAGGCTCGCGGGCCCCGACCCCCCCCCTCAGGCTCGCGGGCCCCGATCCCCCCTTCAGCCTTTTGAGACCCGTCCCCCCTCAGCCTCGCGGCCCCCGCACCCCCAACCTCAGGCTCGCGGGCCCCGACCCCCCCCTCAGGCTCGCGGGCCCCGACCCCCCCCCTCAGCCACCCGGCCCCCGACCCCCCTTCAGCCTCGCGGCCCCCTACCCCCCCTCAGCCTCGCGGGCCTCGACCCCCCTCAGCCTCGCCGCCCCCTCCCCCCCACCTCAGCCTCGCCGCCCCCGCCCCCCCACCTCAGCCTCGCGGCCCCCGACCACCCTTCAGCCTCGCCGCTCCCAACCCCCCCCTCAGCCTCGCGGGCCCCGCCCCACCTCAGCCTCGCGGGCCCCGACCCCCCTCAGCCTCCCGGCCTCCGACCCCCCTAAACCTCGCCGCCCCCGACCCCCCCCTCAGCCGCGCGGGCACCGACCCCCCACCTCAGCCTCGCCGCCCCCGACCCCCCCCCCTCAGCCTCGCGGACCCCGACCGCCCTCAGCCTCGCGGGCCCCGCCCCCCCACCTCAGCCTCGCGGGCCCCGACCCCCCTCAGCCTCGCCGCCCCCGACCCCCCCCCTCAGCTTCGCGGGCCCCGACCCCCCCACCTCAGACTCGCGGGCCCCGACCCCCCACCTCAGCCTCGCCGCCCCCGACCCCCCCCCTCAGCCTCGCGGACCCCGACTCCCCTCAGCCTCGCGGGCCCCGCCCCCCCACCTCAGCCTCGCGGGCCCCGCCCCCCCACCTCAGCCTCGCGGGCCCCGACCCCCCACCTCAGCCTCGCCGCCCCCGACCCCCCCCCTCAGGCTCGCGGCACCCGACCCCCCTTCAGCCTCGCGGCCCCCGCCCCCCTACCTCAGGCTCGCGGCCCCCGACCCCCCTTCAGCCTCGCGGCCCCCGCCCCCCCACATCAGCCTCGCCGCCCCCGACCCCCCCACCTCAGGCTCGCGGCCCCCGCCCCCCCCCACCTCAGGCTCGCGGGCCCCGACCCCCCTTCAGGCTCGCGGGCCCCGACCCCCCCTCAGCCTCGCGGGCCCCGACCCCCACCCCCCCCTTCAGCCTCGCGGGTCCCCGACTACCACACACCCTAACGCCACCCCGACCCAAACTCCCTCACGGTTCCCCGGCCCCACCTCACAACCATCTCCCCGCCCGTTCCCCTCCGAGCTCCGGCCGCCCCGGACCCAAAGGGCGACCCATGGAAACTCCCTCCTCCCTGGTGTCGCTCCCAAAATGCCCCGGTTCCCGCCCGTGAAGCACCGACACGAACCTCTCCCGCTCGCGACCAACTGCTCCGAAGGCGGGAAAGATCAACAACATGGCGGCCCCCAGGGGTCGCTCTCGCGAGAGCTTAAGCCAACCCTCCACGGGATCTCTTCGCCAGCCCAGTCCCACTGGGGAAGGGGCCGAGATCTGCCTCGGGCCTCCAGTCCATCTCCCCTTCAGGCTGCACATTTCCACACCAGGACCTGCCCCACTTTCCCCCCCAAGATTCCAGTCCATCCCACCTCCACCACCTTGGCCCAAAGCTCATTCCACGCTCCCACCCTCCTCTGAGGGAAAAAAATCCCGCTTCAATCTCAATCCATGTCCTCCTATTTGAATCTCTCCCAATCTCCTTGGAAACAGCCTGTCCCCATGGACACGATCCGTCCCCCCTCATAATTTTCAAATCTTCCTCAATCTTCGACGCTCCAGGGAATAAAGTCCCAGCCTGTCCAACCTTCCCCTGGAACTCAAACCCCGAAAGCCAACCCCTTCTTGTCCCTCTCCTCGACGCGCTGTCTCATTCCTATCCTTCCTCTCCTCCGGCCACCAAAACGGCACACAACGTTCCCAAGTTGGCCTCACCCATGCCTCGTCCAACTTCCTCGTGGCCTCCCAACTCCTGCACTCAATCCTCTCATTTCTGAAGGCCAAAATACCAGAAGCTTTCTTCACTCCCCCCCACCCCCCCATCTCCACATGGGACTCCACTTTCGGGCAGTTCTGTACCACAGTTCCTCAATCCCTTTGTTTGACAACACTCCTCAATGGTCTGCCATTTAACATTCAAACTCTTACGTTTTAAGAATCAATTGCAGAGATCCATGGATGTGGGAAGTCAGGAGGGTTAGGGACTGGGTGCAGGTCGATGAGATTGGCAGAATGATATTTCACCATGAACGAGAAGGGCCGAAGGGTCACACCATTCTCAGGAAGAAGGATGAGCAGACAGATGTCATGGTCCACGGGTAGGAAAGGTGATGAGATCCTGCCAGGAGAGATGAGGGAGTTAAGTGCGAAGGTGAAGGGCACAACCAAGGGGTCTCTGTCTGTCTGTGTGCGTGTGTCACTACGTCTGTGTGTTTCTCTCTATGTCTCTGTGTGTCTCTCTGTGTCTGTGTGTGATTCTCTGTGTCTGTGTGTGATTCTCTGTGTCTGTGTGTGATTCTCTCTGTCTGTGTGTCTCTCTCTCTGTCTGTCTATCGGTCTGTGTGTGTATCTGTGACTGTGTGATTCTCTGTGTCTGTGTGTCTCTCTGTGTCTGTGTGTGTCTCTCTGTGTCTGTGTGTGTCTCTCTGTGTCTGTGTGTCTCTGTGTCTGAGTGTCTCTCTGTCTGTGTCTCTCTCTGTGTCTGTGTCTCTCTCTGTGTCTGTGTCTCTCTCTGTGTCTGTGTCTCTCTCTGTGTCTATCTCTCTGCGTCTCTCTGTGTGTATCTCCCTGTTTGTGTGTCTCTGTGTCTGTTTGTGTGTCTCTGTCTGTGTCTCTTTGTGTGTCACTGTCTGTGTGTGTCTCTCTCTCCGTGTCACAATGTGTGTCTCTCTGTGTCTGTATGTGTGTGTCTCTCTCTGTCTGTGTCTCTTTCTGTGTCTCTGTATCTGTGTGTGTCCGTGTGTGTGTCTCTCTGTCTGTGTGTCTCTCTCTCTGTTTGTGTGTGTCTCTCTCTCTGTGTCGCTGTCTGTGTGTCTCTCTGTCTGTGTCTCTGTGTGTGTCTCTATATCTGTGTGTCTATGTCTCTGTGTGTGTGTCACTCTCTATCTATGTCTGTGTGTATGTATCTGTGTGTGTGTGTCTGTCTCTCTGTGTCGTGTGTTTGTCTCTGTCTCTGGCTGAGTGTGTGTGTCTGTCTCTTTGTGTCGTGTGTGTGTCTGTCTCTTTGTGTCATGTGTGTGTCTCTCTCTGTCTCTATGTGTGTCTCTCTGTCTCTTTCTGTGTGCGTGTCTCTCTCTCTGTCTGTGTGTGTGTCTCTCTATCTGTCTGTCTGTGTGTGTCTCTGTCTGTGTGTGTCTCTGTATGTCTGTGTCTCTGTGTGTGTCTCTGTCTGTCTCTCTCTCGCTGTCAGTGTTTCTTTCTCTGTCTCTGTCTGTTTCTCTGTATGTCTGTGTGTCTGTATCTGTCTCTCTGTGTCTGTGTGTCTGTCTGTCTGGGTATGTGTGTGTCGCTCTCTCTCGGTGTCTCTAATATTTGCTTATTCATTACCCACCATTATCCATTCCTACTGGTGGTGTGGGCTTTGTTCCCCAAGGCGTCTGTATTGGCTGTCCATAGACCATCTCTGCCCCAACGCATTCCTCGGTGTCACCTGCATTAAAATCAAGATGGCATCAGCACCTTTTTGGACACTTTTAGCTGTGTTTCCTCAGTTCTTCTGGCCAGTTTTGTGTTTCATTCACACATTCCTGCTTCCTGGGGTTGACGGCACTTGTGGAAGATCGCCAGTTCCTGAAACAATTCTTCATTCATCTTATTTGTAACATTTTTACATTTAATTTAACATATGCATTAAAAAACTTAAATTTCTTATTTAAAAATAAGATAAAATTAATGCATAGTGATTTCAAAAGTAACCCCTCCCACAGCTGCCCAATAGAAAACAATAAAGAGAGAAAACATCTAGATAGTATTTATAAAAATTGACCAAAACTCTCAAATAAAATCTTGGTTTTCTTGGTTTTAGGAGTCAGAAAGTTCGTGTTGGGTGGTTAAAACTTAATTCCGACAATTGGTAAAGACACATCCCAAATCTTCAAAAGAGAAATTCAAATTTGTTCCGTGAATTCGATGTAATTATTTCAAGTGGGAATCAACGGCCTATTTCAGTGTGGCCATCGACCCATTCCCAAATACGCATCGGACTTCCAAGTTACTGCCACACATTTTAACCCTATAACAATTACAGCACAGAAACAGGTCACTTGGCCCTTCTTGTCTGCACTGAACTAAATACTCTCCTCTCGTACCACCTCTCTGCATTCCCCTCCCCTCCAATTTTCCCTGAAATGACAAAATGGACCCTGCCGCCACTATTTCTCCCGGAAGCTCACTCCACTCAGCCACCACTCTGAGTAAAGAAGTTCCCCCTCATGTTACTTCCAAACTTTTACCTCCTGTTTCAATCTCTGCTCCCGCAATGAAAAAAGTCTATCCACATCAATTCGTTCTATCCTCCTAGTAATTTTAAAGACCTCGATCAAATCCCCTCTCAACCATCTACAATCCAAAGAATAAAGACTTCATTTGCTCAATCTTTCTTTGTAATCTAGTTGCTGATATCCAGGTAACATTGACTTAAATCTTCTCTGCACCCTCTCTACTTTGTTGATAGCTTTCCTCTCATTTGGTGACCAGAACTGCACACAGTACTCTCAACAGGGCCTCACCAATATCTTGTCTAGTCTCAACCTCACTGCCCGACTCCCGTATTCTATGCTATGGTTGATCAAGGCCAGCATTTTGAACAGATTCTTTTCGAGGTACTCTCTGATTACCCTCCAATAATTAACCTATCACTGTCAGGCTCACCTGGTTGGCTTTTGAAGCCGTTTTTCAACAAAGGAACATTAGATTACATCCATTCCTCTGGCACCTCACCCGTGGACAAACAGGTTTTAAATATTTCTGTCAGAGCCCTTGCAATTTCTACTCTTCTTTCCCTCAAGGCCAAGGGAATATCATGTCAGACGTCCATCCACCAACAGACAAAAATCAGCCATCACAAGGTGAAGGCAGGACAGTAGTCCCACCTCTCCAGCACGAGTCACCCTAGGATCAAGTCAGCACTGACTGCAAGAAGTTTCTACATCCTCTCGGTGTCTGTGTGGATTTCCTCCCACACTCCACAGCTCAAGGGGGCCGTAAGTTCATTGGCGATTTGGGAAGCTCAAGACCATGGGGTGGCAGTGCACATTCTGGACCTGGGGGCATCAATTCAATTCAACAGCACAGATGAACCTTTGGGCACGACCTGATCTTTTTCTGGTTTCAAACTCATTATTTTTGAAAATTGTATGTGCACCTCTAATGCAACACGACTGCTGCTAAACAGGCTTCTTGATGCATATCCATGACAAGAACTCGGGAGAATCTGATTTGGTTACTAGACTTTTGAACAGAACAGTGTCTGGACATTTTATCCCTAAACTGAAACTTTATAGACATACAGAACAAAAAGAGGGCAAAACAAGCTTGTGTCTCACCAATATCACAATTCACGGACACTTTTTAAGTTCTCAAGGGTGGCAGAAAACACAAAGAACAGACAAACTCCTTCCACACTGTCACTTTGAGAGCTTTGGACTCACCATGCTATAAATATTGCCAAGCCATCACTCTCTCTCCAAATCAATGACCAAAAGTACTGGCTGAGAGATAGATTTGAGAAATTTTACCCGCGATGTAGCAATCAGGCACAAGGAAAAGTGCTGCTTCCATTGTAAAGTATTTAGGAATCTCAGACCACAAACAACCTTCACCCCGAAAAACAAGCAATTCTCCACAATAAAACTAGGTTTCCTTCCTGTCTGCAAGCATCTGCTCTCTTGAGTCTGAATGGCACAACTGGGGAAACCGTTTCAAACCCATGACCTGAAACAGCATATTCTCTTCCCCTAATTGGAGCTGTCTTGCAATTGGCCACCACTGCCCAAGCAAGAATGAACTGGGGGATCTCACACTTGCTCCTTCACAGGTGAGACCTCCCTGTTCATTGGAGCTCCATATTATCCATCTTGCTCTATTTTGTTAACCTTAATCAAGTCTCCTCTCATACTCCAACACTCCCATGAAAAATAAAAATCATGTATCCTGTAGTTTGCGAGTCCGGACACCAGGTGGTGGTATTATACCTAGATCTCTCTCTCTCTCCCTCGCTTCATGCATGAAGTACTCGGTGTGAACAGGCGGTGGCAGCACTTTACAGCCCTTGCAATCTGCAGCTTGGACAGGAGATGTCGGAGTTACGGAGACATGGCTGCGGGAAGGGCAGGATTGGGAAATCAATGTTCCCGGGTACACATCCTATAGTAAAGACAGACAGTTGGGAGAGGGGGTGGGGTAGCTCTGTTGGTAAGAAATGAAATTCAGGCGTTTGAAAGGAAAGACATTGAAACAGGTGGGTAGAGTCTGTTTGGATACAATTAAGAAATTGTAAAGGCATGAGGACCATAATGGGGGTCATTTACAGGCCTCCGAAAAGTAGCTCAGATATCGGGGGCAGTATAAATCAGGAATTAAGAGTGGCATGTCAAAGTGGTAGCAATACGGTAGTTATGGGGGACTTCAACATGAAGGTGGACTGGGATAATCAGACGGGGGCAGGAACACAAGAGAGTGAGTTTATTGAATGTCTACGAGATACTTTCTTCCATTGATTTAATTATAAATTTGGTTACTTTGTTCTTTCTGTTAATTTTATTCCCCAGTTTTATCCATATTTGAATCCAAATTCAGGTTGAAATCCCCTCCTATTAATATGTTCCCTTGCATATCTGCTACCTTCAAAAAGATATCTTGCATAAACTTTTGATCTTCTTCGTTAGGTGAATATACATTGAGTAGATTCCAAAACTCCGAATATATCTGACATTTTATCATTACATATCTCCCTGCTGGATCTATTATTTCCTCTTCTATTTTAAATGGCACATTTTTACTAATTAATATAGCTACTCCTCTTGCTTTTGAATTATACGATGCTGCTGTTACGTGTCCTACCCAATACGAGATACTTTCTTGGAGCAGCTAGTGGTGGAACCTACCAGGGGGAAGTCGATTCTGGACTTGGTGCTGTGCAGCGACGCAGAGTTAATAAGTGACCTCGATGTAGGGGAGCCATTAGGGAATAGTGACCATGGTATGGTTATTTTTGAGCTGCAATTAGAAAGGGAAAAGGAAAGGAAGTCGGAAGCATCTGTACTGCAGTTAAATAAAGGGGATTATGCAGCTATGAGGGAGGAGCTAGCCAAAATAAAATGGAAAGATACACTAGCTGGGAGGTCAACTCGGGAAAAATGGCAGGTGCTTTTGGACATTTTCCACAGGATTCAGGACAAATTTATTCCAAAGTGGAGGAAAGGCTCGAGGAGATGCAAATGGCAGTCGTGGCTAACTAATGAAATCAAGTGCAATATCAAATCCAAAAGGAGTAAGTATAAGATAGCGAAGTGGAGTGGGAAGCTAGAGGATTGGGAAACCTTCAAAGAGCATCAGAGGGTAACTAAGAAAGTCATAAGAGAGGGGAAAATGAAGTACGAGAGGAAATTAGCAAATAATATAATGGAGGATAGCAAAAGCTTTTTTAAATATGTGAAGAGGAAGAAATTGGTTCGGTCTAAAATTGGTCCATTAAGAATGGAAAAGGCTGGAATTATTACCGGAAACAAGGAGATGGCTGAGGAATTTAACAAATACTTTGCATCGGTCTTCACCAAGGAGGATATAGGTTATGGTCAGTTAGGGGGTAGTGGTCATGCGGTATCAAGAGACTTGGGGAACTTTCCTGGGGAAGTAGGGGATCTAATGGATATCCAGATCTAGAAGCAGGAGGTTGTGAGTAAATTGTTGGGACTGAGGGCTGATAAAACCCCAGGGCCTGATGGGCTGCATCCCAGGGTGCTTAAAGAAGTTGCTATGGAAATTGTGGAGGCACTGGTCGACATTTTCCAAAGTTCCATAGATTCGGGGGAGGTCCCTGAGGATTGGAGAATGGCTGATGTGGTGCCGATTTTTAAGAAGGGAGGGAGGGAGAAAACGGGAAATTATAGACCGGTCAGCCTGACGTCAGTGGTGGGGAAGATATTGGAATCTATCATAAAAGGAGTAATAGCAGAACACTTAGGCAGAAATAGTATAAGGGCTAGTCAGCATGGATTCCTTAAGGGTAAGTCATGCTTGACTAACCTTCTGGAATTTTTCGAGGATGAGACAAAGAGGGTGGACTTGGGAGAGCCAGTGGATGTGGTGTATTTGGACTTCCAGAAGGCCTTTGATAAGGTACCGCACGGGAGACTAGTGGGCAAGATCAGGGAGCATGGAATTGGAGGTAAGGTGCTGACATGGATAGGAAATTGGTTAAGAAATAGGAAACAAAGGGTTGGAGTAAGCCGGTCCTTTTCAGGATGGCAGGATGTGACGAGTTGAGTGCCGCAGGGATCGGTATTGGGTCCTCAGTTGTTTGTAATTTATCTAAATGATTTGGATGAGGGGATGATTAATAACATGAGCAAATTTGCAGATGACACTAAACTGGGTGGCAGTGTGAGGTGTGAGGAGGATGTCAAGAAAATGCAGAGGGACTTGGACAGGTTGGGGGTGTGGGCTGCTGAATGGAAGATGACGTTCAATGTGAGCAAATGTGAGGTTATCCATTTTGGGGGCAATAATAGGAAAGCTGAGTATTATTTAAATGGAGACAGGCTAGGGAGTGGGGAGGAGAAAATGGATCTGGGTGTACTTGTTCACCGGTCACTGAAGGCTAACATGCAGGTTCAGAATGCTGTGCAGAAGGCAAATGCCATGTGGGCTTTCATAAAGAGGGGATTGGAGTATAGGAACAGAGACGCCCTTCTGCAGTTGAACAGGGCCCTGGTGAGACCCCACCTGGAGTATTGCGTCTTGTTCTGGTCTCCAGTTTTGAGGAAGGACATACTAGCTATAGAGGGTGTGCAGCGTAGATTTACAAGGTTAGTTCCAGCGATTGCGGGGTTGACATATGCTGAAAGGCTAGAAAAACTGGATTTGTATCCGATGGAGTTTAGAAGGATGAAGGGCATGATTGAGGTATACAAAATTATCAGGGGGATGGACAGGGTGAAGTCGGATTACTTGTTCCCAGTGATGGGGGAGACGAGGACTAGAGGGCATAGTTTAAGAATACAGGGTAGGCCCTTTAGGACGGAGATGAGAAAACATTTTTTTACCCAGAGAAGTGTGAATCTGTGGAATGCTCTGCCACAGAGGGTGGTAGAGGCAGATTCGCTGATTATGTTCAAAAGAGAGTTAGATAAGACTCTAGTGGGCAAAGGAGTTACGGGTTATGGGGATAAGGATGGAAAGGGGTACTGATAGTAGTGATCAGCCATGATCTGTAATATGGTGGTGCTGGCTCGACAGGCCGAAGGGCCTACTCCTGCTCCTATTGTCTATTGAACAATTCCTCCAAGGTCCCTCTGTTCCTCAATGCCCTCCCCTTCACTGCATACGTCTTGGTTATTCTTCCCAAAATAAAGCACCTCACACTTACCTACATTAAACTCCATCTGCCATCTTTCCAAACAGTCCAAATCCTTTTGTAGTCCATGAAAACCCTCCTCACTCTCCACAACTCTTGAAAATAAGAAAAATGTATTACGTTATGTTAAGCTTCTCTTTGAAAATTTTAATTTCACATGCATTAAATGCGTACATAAATTTCTCATTCAAAGAGAATGAAAAATTAATACATAGTATGTTTTTTAAAATTCCCCCTGCCCAACAACCCAATAGAAAATAAAGATAACATCTGGAAAGTATTTATAAAAACATTACTAAAAAGCTATCAAATAAAATCTAACAAATTTTCTTGATTTTAGGAGTCAGAAGGTTCAGGTTTGGCGATTACAACCTAATTCCTACAGTTTATAAATAGGATTCCCAAATCTTTCCAAAAATTTCAAATTTGTTACAGAAATTACATGTAATTATTTCAAGTGTCAAGGGACTTGGGGGGTTCTCGTTCAGGAAAACATAGTGAGTGGGTAACCACCAGGTTGGATCGGCAGGAAAAGAAAGCAAATTCTATGTTGGCCTTTGTTTCTAGGGTAGGGAGGTGTTGATAGGGCATGGGAGAGACCTCATTTGGAGAACTGCGAAGTTTATCTTAAAAAGGATGTGCTGATGTTGGAGAGAGAGCAGAGATTTACCAGGATGATATATCTCCACTCTTCTTTGGAGTATAGAAGAAGGAGAGGAGATCTCAGAAACCTTTCCAATGCTGAAAGGATTGGACAGTAGATGTGAATAATGTTTCCCTTGGATAAAAAGACATTGTCTTAGAATTAGAAGATACCTATTCAAAGCAGATGAGAAATTTATTTCACCAGAAGGTCATGGAATTTGTTGCTGGACTGTTGAGGGAGTTTACGTGGGGGGGGGGGGGTGGCGGAATTAATAGATGTTTAATGAGTCAGGGTATCAAGGGATCAGGGGAAAAAGCCATAACTTGGAATGAGAGGCAAGAACTGTTTAGATCAGGGGATAGCAGACACAGTGGGCTGAATGGCCAACTTCTGTTCCTTGTGATTTGACACCATTTTAACTAATGTACCTTTGAGAATTATAACATCCATCCATATGTCCTCTGTATTTTGGATGTGAAACAACGGCTGTGCAGGAGAAGCCAGTGAGTTGGTGTGACCAATTGCTCTTCAGACTGGAGGCCTGTGACGAGAGCTGTGCCTCAGGGATAGGTGCTGGAACAATAATGTGGTGAATTGGATTAGCAAGTTGGCAGGTGACACCAAGAACGGAGGAGTTGTGGACAGCCAGGAAATCTTGCAGAAGGATCTGGACCAGCTGGAGAAAGGGCAGATGGAATTTAATGCAGACAAGTGTGAGGTGTCACATTTTGAAGGGCAAACCAAGAAAAGATAGACACGGTGAACGGTCGGGCACTGAGGAGTGAGGTTGAACAGAGGGACATGGTAAACGGGTGTCATTCCATGCAAGTGCTGTCACAGGTGGATTTGGGCGGGAATTGAAGATACCCAAGTTAACTAAAATTGAAAATTGTAAATGGGGCAAAAAAAGGGATCTATTCCAGAAATGTTTGTGACAACAGAAAATGGCTAAACCAACTTTAGATTAAATGGGAGATTCTTCTTTAGAATTAACCCAAGAAGAACGGACTACTTACTATGTGCGACGATGGTGGATTAAATTGATTAACGTGCGATATAATTGGGTGAATTATATTTTTTTTTACATCAGTTGTATTTAACTCCAGGAAAAAAAAGATAAGGATTTAGTAAATCAGACTAATGTTTTCATTGTGGGATTCAAATTAATACTTTTTTTTGTCTGTCTGGTTGTGTGATAAAGTTAAGCCTTTGAGGATTTATTTGAAACTACTTTAAAGAAACTCTTTTTATGTTCGATCCACTGCTTTTTCTAATGCGGTATATTACAACTTGAACAACGGGATTAAGAATGGATAAACCTCAAATTGAGTTTATTCAGTTAGTATTAGCAGTGGCCAGTAAATGCATTGCGATGACGTGGAAAATTAGGTTAGGCGTTTTCATTCTGCCGCAACGAATTGATATGATTTTTCTCTCCCTCAGTCGAGTGAGTTTGGGGGGGGGGTAATTATGGGGAGGGGGGATGGAATATAGTTTTTTTTGGGAGGTTGGTTTATTTTGTTTACTATGTATTTTATATATTCATAAATAAAGTTTAAAAAAAGATACATAACCAGTGTTTCTGGCTTGAGCCTTTTATCAGGGCTACGAGTATCTGTACTTTATAAAGGTTCACTGCTTGATCAGATGAGCTTCTCCAGCATTTGTGTCCTTACAGAATTTGGTCGAGTTACTATATGTGGACATCAGGTCATTTTTTCACCCTTAAACTGTCCATCCACACAGAAAGGAACTTGAAACATTTTTCACACAACTAACCCCATTTGGTGAAGTGTGTGGAATATTAGCTGTAGAATATCTTGTTCTGGGAATTATGATGAAGAAACCATCACACAGACTTTGCCAGAAAGCTGGGAAAGAGAGTTAAAAAGCACATTCCAGACATGGATCAATTCTCACCTCCTCTACTGAGCCATACATATCCAAATGCCTGCCTGATCTTCAAAACAATGGTGCAAATTGTTAGACCTGATCCAAAGGCTGCAATAAGCCCCCAGCACCACTCAGACCCTGAATGGCATTGTTTCTGCTTTGAAGTGAAGAATTTAAGACTGCTATGAAATTAAGACATTTGGGTAAATTGGAAACCAGAAATCAGGCAGGCAGAGAATGATTACTAATGTGAACTGTGAGCAAGTCTTCCAGACACCTGTTGATTTTCTTGTGTTCCCTCACCTTAACTGGTACATGAGATTAGATGACCAACAAGAAGTCCTTTCCTTGTCTTTAGGAAGAGGATATGCAAAATGTAAAATACAGTGGCAGATAGAACAGTAACAGGTCATAACAAGCCCTGACCATCTGAAACAGGTCATGGGAATATAAATTTATTCAGTAATGTAGAAATTACTGCAAAAGCTGAGAAATTAGGAATTCATAAACTGAGGCAAAGATGGGATGGAGATTTGAACATAGAAAATGGACTGATCGTTATAAATGAGATAGACTGGTTCAATACAATTTTATTCACCAGACACCTCAAAAGTAAATACATGGAATCGGATTTGTTTCAAATGTTAACAAGTCATTTGTACTTTTCTGCATTTGACTTGGCAATGTCCTAAAGTTGGGCAGCTTGGTTGAAATAAGTATTTTTTTTAAAATTCCCACAGGATCCATTAGAAAGAGATGTTAAGGAATTAAATTTAAATTAAAACTGAATATTTACCAGGTTTAAATTGCTGCAAATTGTACAGCTAGAAAGTGCTTGGCCATATCTTGCAAACTGGCTGAGGTTCGGAACTGTTCACCACAAGAAAATAATGTATCGTTCACGAGATGAACATTCTATCTTTGGAGCCCACATTTCCTAAAGGTGGGTTGAAGTGAAGTTTTGAAATATTCACAATATTATGGTTAAATCAAACATCTGTTGAAGATCTCTGGTCCCTCATATGGGATGTGGAGAGGGTAGGTCTGGGTAGATCTCAATTTGTATTAATCAACCACATGTATCGGGATTTGAATTATATTCTTGTAAAATTAACAAGAATATAACTAACTCTTAAAAATTGATTTAAAAAAAAACCCTGACCCACACAAATGCCCCTGTTCACCTTGCCATTTTGTAAAAGGTGATGGGGGGAAAATCCTGACACAAGGGACAGATTTGAACCTGGGTCACTGTCATTTTCTGTTAAACATGCCAAGATCAAAATTCGACTGACTGTCCGTAACAAAGTGCAATATTACACACACGTAAGGTAAGATGGTTACATCAGCAAAAATTAAATGAAATGCTTCTTACAGTCAAGAGCAAAAGAATTCCCTGCAGCCTCCAACCCAGCCCTTGCCCACAAATAACACCCCCTGCCCCCCTCCCCACCCCAATTCTGGGATCAAACCATCATCAGCCTACACTTTGTTGGAATCTAGGGGTTAAAACATTATGAAAGAAATGATTAATTAATAAGTTGATATGTACTGCATGGTTCAGGGAAAAAGAGGAATGTGATTAAGTGGCAATCACAGCATGGAGCGAAGTTGGCTGAGCAAAATTGTCTGCTCCCAAATACAGGGAGAGGAAATTCATAAAACGATTTAGGAGGAAAGCTCCAACTGAAGGAGGTGGTGAGTAGCACAGGAGACACAGGCCAGACCAGAACAAAGAATGGCCTGCAAGAAACCAAGGGAATGGAAAACCAGTCTAGGAGGAAGATTAAGGCATGAGGAGGTGTTAAAGAGAACAGCAGAAATTGGCCAGACAGAAACAGAATGGTGATTAGAAATATCTGGTGATGAATTAATTTCTGATCAAAACAACAGGATAGTCTGGCCTGGAGGATTAAGATGGGAGCGCTACACCCCAGATATCTGCAAAACAGGAGATGACTTGTGATAACCCTTGTGCAAAAAGATCTAGCAAAGGAAGCCAACTTTTGTTCTGTATGATAAGGTTGATCTATATAAACTGAGCCAACTGGACAATAGGGGTCAGTCTTGGGGAATAGCTCACTGTGCAGGTGACCTATGAACTAACGACTGACCCAGAGCTCTGTAAAGTTTTATTCTTGTGCTGTGTAATAAATTGACTGTTGAACCGAATACCTTCTCCTATCACTTCATTCAAAGAACACGCTGAACTCAGACCACATACAGACTAAATTAAGAGTAAGGGAAAGCCAGAGTCCGACAACTTCTGAGCCAAACCTCAGGCACAAACATCCCAAAACCATCATCCCAAGACAAGAGCTAAAGTTGCAGGCACCGTAAACCACACACATTAAAGCAACACATTTCTCTGGCTCAATACCCACGAACCACATGGAACACCAGTTTGCAAACTACCCACAAACAGGGGCTTCCACAAACACCGGATTCCTTTCACCCCAACAACTCAAAGAACCACCCCAGAAAAAGCAGCCACAGTAAAACCAGGCTTCCTACCTTCCTCTGATGGCAGCATCACCTCATCTCTGCCTGAAACCTGCAAGTGACGAGAGTGGGGAAACTCTCCTGTTTTAAACCCTGAGCTGGAATCAGGAGGACAATTAATTCAGGTGTGAAATATCTCAGTAAATTGTGGCTGGCCCTTTAAACAAGGCCCATCTCCGCCCTTCAAGAGAGCTGCAATTAAGGGAATAGCACCTTTTTAATTTGGAGATGGGAGTTAAAACAGTTTTCTCACCTGTGGCATTGAGATGTTTGAGGAGATGATACCTCTAGATAGGGGAGTGTTAGAGCTTTATGAGAGATTTGTTTGTTTTTGGGGCTTGTCCATTCAATTTTGGTTTGGAAGCCTTTTGTGGTCTATGACAGCTGAAAACTATGCAAACTAGGGTTTTCTTTGATCCTGATGGTTGTGCAGCAGTTCAAACTTCTCAAATGCAGAATTTGAGCTGTTTGCTCTAGAGCATTGGTTTGGGAATATTTATGCCACAGGTGGTGTTATGGTCCTGTTAAGTCAATGACTCTGGATCAAATCTGGCCCCGTCTGCAGGGGGTTTGTGTGTTCACCCACTCTTCAGTGGAGGTGGCAGGTTAACAGGGATTTGTGGGGGGGGGGGGGAAATCGCAGGTGAATGCGGGGGAATGCACAGAGCTGGTGGGGTGAATAGGAGTGTGAGGAAGTTGTTGGCGAAGGAGAGTGTGTTGCAGGGATGTGTGTTGCAGGGATGTGTAGCTGTGGACTCACCATCCAATCTCAGACCAGAGGGAAACAGGATTCTTATCGTGCTCACAAATTCCTTCGTCACTCCTCGAACGACGATCAGTATTCTGACTCAAGCGTTTTCTGGCCCTGTGACGACAAGCGGGCCTAACGTTCCAATGGCAAATGAAGCAGGGAGGATGTTTCCTGTAATAGAGGTAGTAAAAGTTCCATTAGAGAGGAATACGTTGCCTTTAACTGATAACATGCGGTGGGGTCTCGGTACATTTGGTGATGTCTGGGATCTCTCTATCAATATAAAAAATGAAAATCAAGGCTGGGTCTCTCTGTGGGGGGGGGTAGTATCTAATATTTGCTTATGTCATAATCTAATTCATCCCAACTAGCAGTGCGGGCTTTGTTCCCCAAGGCGTCCGTATTGGCTGTCCATGGACCATCTCTGTCCCAATGCAGTCCTCAGTGTCACTTGCATTTAAATCAATGATGGCATCAGCACCTTTTGGCCAATTTCAGCTCTGTTTACTCAGTCAATCTGGCCAGTTTAGTTTTTCATTCAGTACTGGTGTCTGGGGTTAATGGGAGTAGTGGATAATTCCTGAAATAATTCTTCATTCATCTTATTTTTTAAAAAATTATTTAATTTCACATGTGCATTAAAAACTAATTTTTTATTTGAAATAACATCAAATGAATGCAGAGTGATTTAAAAAATTAACCCCTTGACTTGGGATGATGGTTTTGGGATGTTTGTGCCTGAGGTTTGTCTCTGAAGTGGACGCTGCTGATGGGTTGATCCCAGAATGGGGGGGGGGGGGGTGTTTGTGGGCAACGGCTGGATTGGAGGAATTCTCTTGCTCTTGACTGCAAGAACCATTTCATTTAATTTTTGCTGATGCAAAGAAAAAAAGAAAAAACATGTGGATAGTATTTATAAAAATTTACCAAACCTTTCAAATAAAATCTAACATCTTAAATTTCTTGATTTTAGGAGTCGGAAGGTTCATGTTGGGCTTCCAAGTTACTGCCACACATTTTACCCCTAGAACAATTACAGCACAGAAACAGGTCATTTGGCCCTTCTCGTCTGCTCTGAACTAAATACTCTCCTCCAGTACCACCTCTCTGCATTCCCCACCCCTCCAATTTTCTCTTAAATGACAAAATGGACCCTGCTGCCACTATTTCACCCGGAAGCTCACTCCACTCAGCCACCATTCTGAGTCAAGAAGTTCCCCCTGACGTTACTTCAAAACTTTTGCCTCTTAACTCAAGACCTCTTGTTTCAATCTCTCCCACTTGCAATGGAATTGCCTATCCACATCAACTCTATCCATCCTTCTTGTAATTTTAAATACTCTACCAAATCCCCTCTCGGCTTTCGAGTTGACAGGAATGCACTCATGGATGGTTGGATGAATTCTCTTGGGTAAGAGTTCATAGTGGCTCAAAATTGCTTGATTAGATGCAAGGAGAGCTGCCACTATATGTTGCATGTATTTGGTTCTGGGTTTCGAAGGTACCTCAGCTCTCTCTCTTTTCTACTCGGTCCAAAAGACATTGCTGATCTTATTTGGAATTAGACCAGTTTCAATGAAGCAATGCTGAAGATTTTTGCTGGGGGGGGGGGAATAAGCATTGCATTAAATGAAGCTGCGGCTGGTCATCCTTAAGTGTTGATCTGCAGTCCAAGTCTGGTGAGCTTTCTGGGATGGGCTAACGTTCCAGGCAACTCCTTCTTCACACAACAGGATTCAACATTTAATAGGACGGGGGGCGTGGAAATAATCTTGGGCTAAGTTCCATTTGTGTTTTAGTTCATAAAGCCCATTGGATTTTAACTTCTGTCGGGAGCACAGTGGGCTATGAACAACATTTCTTGTTGTTTTCAGAGTATATCTTTCCCCTGGTTTATAATTCTTTGTGTGAATCATTTTTTTACTCCTGTCCAAGTTAGTAACAGGAAATACTGTGGGAGTGGGACGCTGTTTCATCGCTGGTAAAGTCCAACAACTGGTGAAACATTCACATGATTGAAGCTCTCTGGAAGGCAGGTTTCCAATTACTGCAGGTAACTTTCAGTTCAAGATCTTTCACCCCATCTTCCTCACTCGTGCACAGTGTCATGGCCGTCAATGACGGAGGGAGGAAAGTTGGTTTGAAAATGAGCAAATTGTTTACGTCAGAGCCAAGTCTGAAACCACCTTTTATTGAATCAAGTGAGATGCAGGACTGGTCACGGTGGCTGCTGGGGGGCACATGCAGATAGCCTTGCCCACAAGGAATCTTTTGAGTCCTCATTCTCAACATAGGGTGGCAGTGTCCTAGGGTCTCCTTCTTTCGCCTCGTCTTCCTTAATCATCTGGAGCCTGATTTCTTTCCCCTCTCATTCAGCCTGCATTATTTTCTGCATCCTCTCCCTGTTACTCCCTTGCTTTCTATTCCCTTCATTTTCTCCCTCATCTTTAATTTTAGCAAAGATGACTGGCTTGGTTTAGTCTGTAACATGTTTGAGTTTCAAGTGGAACATTTACCGTGGGCTCAGTGCTGTTTTGAAATATTAGCAGAATAGAGGGTGACACCAGTCACTAATGGATAGAAGAGAAAAAGATCCCCCTCTCTCTGGTAAGGTCGTGGGCAAGAGACCTAAGAGAGGAACAAGTCTGAATAAACATCTTTCCTGATTAACTGTGTCCGGTGCATTGATTGAGTGGTGCTGTTGCAGCAGACCCCACTCTTATCCATAATTGATTGGAAACTAATCTATGGTCACTGGACCCAAAATGTTCACATACACGTTTTACTTCTCTAACCATTACAACATCGAAATAGGCCAAGTTGGCCCTTCGAGTCCACGCCGAACACTTTGTCCTACCTAATCCCATTGACGTACACTCACCCCTTGACCCTCCATTCCTTTCCTGTCCAAATACATATCCCACTTCTCCTTAAGTGCTAATATTGAGCCTGCCTCCTCCACTTCATCTGCAAGTCTATTCCACACACCCACCACTCTGAGTGAAAGTCCCCCCTCACATTTCCTCGAAACCTTTGCCCCTTTCTCTCAACCCACGTCAAATCTATACCCCAATAATTTTAAATACCTCAACCCAATCCAACCTCAACCTTTTATGCTCCGCAGAATAAAAATCTTGCTTAACCTTTCCCTATAACTTAGACCTGTGGTTTTCAAAATGCTCTCAAACTCAAATTCCACTTGAAGCAATCCCTACACCAGAAGTGCTCTGTGATCAGTCAGGGATTGATTCAGGTGCTATGAAAGGAACCATCTACATCCTACAGGATGGAGTGCCAGAATAGCGGACATAGTTGAAGAAATTAAATTCCAAGACTTTGCTCTGCAAAGTGTTTCAACTTCAAAAGTACAGCCCCTCATGGCCAATCCCGGGAATTTACTGGGACAGGGTCCAGTGGAAAAGGGACACTGTCCAAATGCCAGTGTCAAATGATGTCATTTCACGCCACCTCTAACCCTACTCACATCCTCGGTGTTTGCCAACGTCGGCCTGATGGTAAAACCAGTGGAAGAGAGACAGCAGAGAATCACCTGTTTCCAGTCAAAGGCAGAACACTCCGCACCCCGGGGATGAGTTGTGTTCAGTGAAAAAGCAATCTTGTGTCCCAGTGGAAATGGCACCAAGGGCTTCCTAACCTGAGACACTGCACGGCCAATGAACTGGGAATCCCGTGGAAAAAGGGTTTCAGACTGCTTTATAAAATCTGCATGCAGTGCTTCAACCGAAATGAAGGCCAATGGGATGATGAGCTTCATTAAACTTTTCTACGTGGTCGTGCGTGAAAGTGAGGCCATTTTGGCAAGAAAGCGCAGAAAAATTAACCACGATCACAGGAGTGGCCTCCACGTGAGACCTGGAGCAATATCTTCATGGAAACAAGCGACAACTTAACCAAATATATAAACTCATTTATAAAAATAGCACTGGCCTTCGCGAAAAGATGTATCACTATCAACTGGATGTCCGATAGCCCAAGGTTTCTGTCTTTGGATATTGCATTTATTTCATTCTGATGGGCTGAATTCCTGCAGCTTCCCAATCAAACATCTGCAATCACCTTTAAATTGTGCCAGATGATGTGAAGGTTGGAGGAGTTGTGGATGAAGCTGAAGGTTGTCGAAGGATAAGGAGTTCAATCCAGGTAAGTGTGAGGTGATGCATTTTGGAAGGACAAACCAGAAGGCTGGGTACAAGGTTACCAGTCGGTTACATGAGTGAGGCTAAACAGAGGGACTTTGGGGTTCAAATCCAAACATCCCTCAAGGTTGCCGCTCAGGTTGATAGGATAGTTATGAAGGCCAATGGGATGATGAGCTTCATTAAACTTTACTACGTGGTCGTGCGTGAAAGTGAGGCCATTTTGCAAAGAAAGCGCAGAAAAATTAACCACGATCACAGCAGTGACCTCCACGTGAGACCTGGAGCAATCCCTTCATTGAAACAAGCGACAACTTGACAAAATATCTAATCTCATTGATAAAAATAGCACTGGCCTTCGCGAAGAGATGTATCACGATCAACTGGATGTCCGATAGCACGCTGGGCTGTCGAAATGAACTGCAGTTACCTACAGAAAAAAAAAAAATCACATAAACGTGACCCTTTGGTAAAGGTCTGTCAGCTGTACCTGGACCAAAGAGGGGCCCAGACACTAATATAAATGAACAATAAAAGGAGTTAAAAGTAACCATGATATAGACCAAAACCAAGTTTCACCAACTGGACTCATGTACTTGAAGTCTCTGAAAATGTGGAAATGAAAACAAACTGCAATAGAGAGAGAAAAAATTCAAAGTGCAAAAGGGAGAGTCTTTAAATGAGTCCCTGAATGTGTGTTGAGTCTCGTGGTGAAGGGGTAGCAGCTGTTCCTGAACCTGGTTATACCTCTTTCCTGATGGGAGCAGTGAGAACAGAGCGGGTGAAGTGGATCCTTGATTGCTGCTGCTCTCTGACAGCAGCGTTCCCTGCAAATGTTCTCAATGGTGGAGGGTTTTTACCTGAGATGTCCAGGGCGGTGTCCAAGACAATAGCTCAAGCCTTCTACAAACTGAACCTTTCCCCCCTCACACCCGTAAAACACTATTTTTCTCGCATCAATGTGCCTGTCTAATTGTTAAAGGTCCCTATTATTCCAGACTCCACTATCCTGCCCGGCCATGCGCTCCAGGCATCCGCAGCCTTGTGGGTCCCTGTTCCCGTCCCCACTCAGCCTTCTGGGACCCAGACCCGTCCCACCTCAGCATACTGGGTCCCCGTCCCCATCCCTCCTCAGCCTTCTGGCTCCCCATCCCCCCTCAGCCTTCTGGGTCCCGGTCCCCCCTCAGCCTTCTGGGTCCCCATCCAACCTCAGCCTTCTGGGTCGCCGTCCTCCCTCAGCCTTCTGGGTCGCCGTCCTCCCTCAGCCTTTTGGGTCCCCGTCCCCCCTCAGCCTTCTGGGTCCCCATCCCACCTCAGCCTTCTGGGTCCCCGTCCCCCATCAGCCTTCTGGGTCGCCGTCCTCCCTCAGCCTTCAGGGTCCCCGTCCCCCCTCAGCCTTCTGGATCACCGTCCCCTCTCAGCCTTCTGGGTCCCCGTCCACGTCCCTCCTCAGCCTTCTGGGTCCCCGTCCCCCCTCAGCCATCTGGGTCCCCGTCCCCATCCCTCCTCAGCCTTCTGGGTGCCCGTCCCTCCTCAGCCTTCTGGGTCCCCATCCCCCCTCAGCCTTCTGGGTCCCGGTCCCCCCTACGCCTTCTGGGTCCCCATCCCACCTCAGCCTTCTGGGTCCCCATCCAACCTCAGCCTTCTGGGTCGCCGTCCTCCCTCAGCCTTCTGGGTCGCCGTCCTCCCTCAGCCTTTTGGGTCCCCGTCCCCCCTCAGCCGTCTGGGTCCCCGTCCTCCCTCAGCCTTCTGGATCCCCGTCCCTGCTCAGCCTTCTGGGTCCCCGTCCCTGCTCAGCCTTGTGGGTCCCCGTCCCCCCTCAGCCTTCTGGGTCCCCGTCCCCCCTCAGCCTTCTGGGTCCCCGTCCCCCCTCAGCCTTCTGGGTCCCCGTCACCCCTCAGCCTTCTGGGTCCCCTTCCCCCCTCAGCCTTCTGGGTCCCCGTCCCCCCACAGCCTTCTGGGTCCGCGTCCCCCCTCAACCTTCTGGGTCCCGGTCCCCCCTCAGCCTTCTGGGTCCACGTCCCCCCTCAGCCTTCTGGGTCCCCGTCACCCCTCAGCCTTCTGGGTCCCCATCCACGTCCCTCCTCAGCCTTCTGGGTCCCCGTCCCCCCTCAGCCATCTGGGTCCCCGTCCCCATCCCTCCTCAGCCTTCTGGGTGCCCGTCCCTCCTCAGCCTTCTGGCTCCCCATCCCCCCTCAGCCTTCTGGGTCCCGGTCCCCCCTCAGCCTTCTGGGTCCCCATCCCACCTCAGCCTTCTGGGTCCCCATCCCACCTCAGCCTTCTGGGTCCCCGTCCCCCATCAGCCTTCTGGGTCGCCGTCCTCCCTCAGCCTTCTGGATCCCCGTTCCCCCTCAGCCGTCTGGGTCCCCGTCCTCCCTCAGCCTTCTGGGTCCCCGTCCCTGCTCAGCCTTGTGGGTCCCCGTCCCTGCTCAGCCTTGTGGGTCCCCGTCCCCCCTCAGCTTTCTGGGTCCCCGTCCCCCCTCAGCCTTCTGGGTCCCCGTCCCCCCTCAGCCTTCTGGGTCCCCGTCCCCCCTCAGCCTTCTGGGTCCCCGTCCCCCCTCAGCCTTCTGGGTCCCCGTCCCCCCTCAGCCTTCTGGGTCCCCTTCCCCCCTCAGCCTTCTGGGTCCCCGTCCCCCCTCAGCCTTCTGGGTACCCATCCCCCCTCAGCCTTCTGGGTCGCCGTCCCACCTCAGCCTTGTGGGTCCCCGTCCCCCATCTGCCTTCTGGGTCACCGTCCCCCCTCAGCCTTCTGGGTCCCCGTCCCCCCTCAGCCTTTTGAGTCCCCGTCCCCCATCAGCTTTCTGGGTCCCCGACCATCCTCAGCCTTCTGGGTCTGCGTCCCCGTCCCCCCCTCAGCCTTCTGGGTCCCCGTCCCCCCCCTCAGCCTTCTGGGTCCCCGTCCCCCCTCAACCGTCAGGGTCCCCGTCCCCCCTCAGCCTTCTGGATCCCCGTCCCCCCTCAGCCTTCTGGGTCCCCATCCACGTCCCTCCTCAGCCTTCTGGGTCCCCGTCCCCCCTCAGCCATCTGGGTCCCCGTCCCCATCCCTCCTCAGCCTTCTGGGTGCCCGTCCCTCCTCAGCCTTCTGGCTCCCCATCCCCCCTCAGCCTTCTGGGTCCCGGTCCCCCCTCAGCCTTCTGGGTCCCCATCCCACCTCAGCCTTCTGGGTCCCCGTCCCCCATCAGCCTTCTGGGTCGCCGTCCTCCATCAGCCTTCTGGGTCCCCGTTCCCCCTCAGCCGTCTGGGTCCCCGTCCTCCCTCAGCCTTCTGGGTCCCCGTCCCCGTCCCTGCTCAGCCTTCTGGGTCCCCGTCCCTGCTCAGCCTTGTGGGTCCCCGTCCCCCCTCAGCTTTCTGGGTCCCCGTCCCCCCTCAGCCTTCTGGGTCCCCGTCCCCCCTCAGCCTTCTGGGTCCCCGTCCCCCCTCAGCCTTCTGGGTCCCCGTCCCCCCTCAGCCTTCTGGGTCCCCGTCCCCCCTCAGCCTTCTGGGTCCCCTTCCCCCCTCAGCCTTCTGGGTCCCCGTCCCCCCACAGCCTTCTGGGTCCCCGTCCCCCCTCAGCCTTCTGGGTCCACGTCCCCCCTCAGCCTTCTGGGTCCCCGTCGCCCCTCAGCCTTATGGGTCCCCGTCCCTCCTCAGCCTTCTGTGTCCCAGTCCCCCCTCAGCCTTCTGGGTCCCGGTCCCCGTCCCCCCTCAGCCTTCTGGATCGCGGTCCCCGTCCACCCTCAGCCTTCTGGGTCCCGGTCCCCGTTCCTCCTCAGCCTTGTGGGTCCCGGTCCCCGTCACACCTCAGCCTTCTGGGTCCCCGTCCCCCATCAGCCTTCTGGGTCACCGTCCCCCCTCAGCCTTCTGGGTCCCCGTCCCCCCTCAGCCTTCTGGGTCCCCGTCCCCCCTCAGCCTTCTGGGTCCCCGTCCCCCCTCAGCCTTCTGGGTCCCCTTCCCCCCTCAGCCTTCTGGGTCCCCGTCCCCCCACAGCCTTCTGGGTCCCCGTCCCCCCTGAGCCGTCTGGTTCCCCGTCCCCCCTCAGCCTTCTGGGTCCCCGTCCCTGTCCCTGCTCAGCCTTCTGGGTCCCTGTCCCTGCTCAGCCTTCTGAGTCCATGTCCCCCCTCAGCCTTCTGGGTCCCCGTCCCCCCTCAGCCTTCTGGGTCCCCGTCGCCCCTCAGCCTTATGGGTCCCCGTCCCCCCTCAGCCTTCTGTGTCCCAGTCCCCCCTCAGCCTTCTGGGTCCCGGTCCCCGTCCCCCCTCAGCCTTCTGGGTCCCGGTCCCCGTCCACCCTCAGCCTTCTGGGTCCCGGTCCCCGTTCCTCCACAGCCTTGTGGGTCCCGGTCCCCGTCACCCCTCAGCCTTCTGGGTCCCCGTCCCCCATCAGCCTTCTGGGTCGCCGTCCCCCCTCAGCCTTCTGGGTCCCCGTCCCCCCTCAGCCGTCTGGTTCCACGTCCCCCCTCAGCCTTCTGGGTCCCCGTCCCTGTCCCTGCTCAGCCTTCTGGGTCCCTGTCCCTGCTCAGCCTTCTGGGTCCCCGTCCCCCCTCAGCCTTCTGGGTCCCCGTCCCCCCTCAGCCTTCTGGGACCCGTCCCCCCTCAGCCTTCTGGGTCCCCGTTCCCCCTCAGCCGTCTGGGTCCCCGTCCTCCCTCAGCCTTCTGGGTCCCCGTCCCCGTCCCTGCTCAGCCTTCTGGGTCCCCGTCCCTGCTCAGCCTTGTGGGTCCCCGTCCCCCCTCAGCTTTCTGGGTCCCCGTCCCCCCTCAGCCTTCTGGGTCCCCGTCCCCCCTCAGCCTTCTGGGTCCCCGTCCCCCCTCAGCCTTCTGGGTCCCCGTCCCCCCTCAGCCTTCTGGGTCCCCGTCCCCCCTCAGCCTTCTGGGTCCCCGTCCCCCCTCAGCCTTCTGGGTCCCCGTCCCCCCTCAGCCTTCTGGGTCCCCGTCCCCCCTCAGCCTTCTGGGTCGCCGTCCCACCTCAGCCTTGTGGGTCCCCGTCCCCCATCTGCCTTCTGGGTCACCGTCCCCCCTCAGCCTTCTGGGTCCCCGTCCCCCCTCAGCCTTTTGGGTCCCCGTCCCCCATCAGCCTTCTGGGTCCCCGACCATCCTCAGCCTTCTGGGTCTGCGTCCCCGTCCCCCCCTCAGCCTTCTGGGTCCCCGTCCCCCCCCTCAGCCTTCTGGGTCCCCGTCCCCCCTAAACCTTCAGGGTCCCCGTCCCCCCTCAGCCTTCTGGATCCCCGTCCCCCCTCAGCCTTCTGGGTCCCCATCCACGTCCCTCCTCAGCCTTCTGGGTCCCCGTCCCCCCTCAGCCATCTGGGTCCCCGTCCCCATCCCTCCTCAGCCTTCTGGGTGCCCGTCCCTCCTCAGCCTTCTGGCTCCCCATCCCCCCTCAGCCTTCTGGGTCCCGGTCCCCCCTCAGCCTTCTGGGTCCCCATCCCACCTCAGCCTTCTGGGTCCCCGTCCCCCATCAGCCTTCTGGGTCGCCGTCCTCCCTCAGCCTTCTGGGTCCCCGTTCCCCCTCAGCCGTCTGGGTCCCCGTCCTCCCTCAGCCTTCTGGGTCCCCGTCCCCGTCCCTGCTCAGCCTTCTGGGTCCCCGTCCCTGCTCAGCCTTGTGGGTCCCCGTCCCCCCTCAGCTTTCTGGGTCCCCGTCCCCCCTCAGCCTTCTGGGTCCCCGTCCCCCCTCAGCCTTCTGGGTCCCCGTCCCCCCTCAGCCTTCTGGGTCCCCGTCCCCCCTCAGCCTTCTGGGTCCCCGTCCCCCCTCAGCCTTCTGGGTCCCCGTCCCCCCTCAGCCTTCTGGGTCCCCTTCCCCCCTCAGCCTTCTGGGTCCCCGTCCCCCCACAGCCTTCTGGGTCCCCGTCCCCCCTCAGCCTTCTGGGTCCACGTCCCCCCTCAGCCTTCTGGGTCCCCGTCGCCCCTCAGCCTTATGGGTCCCCGTCCCCCCTCAGCCTTCTGTGTCCCAGTCCCCCCTCAGCCTTCTGGGTCCCGGTCCCCGTCCCCCCTCAGCCTTCTGGGTCCCGGTCCCCGTCCAGCCTCAGCCTTCTGGGTCCCGGTCCCCGTTCCTCCTCAGCCTTGTGGGTCCCGGTCCCCGTCACACCTCAGCCTTCTGGGTCCCCGTCCCCCATCAGCCTTCTGGGTCGCCGTCCCCCCTCAGCCTTCTGGGTCCCCGTCCCCCCTCAGCCTTCTGGGTCCCCGTCCCCCCTCAGCCGTCTGGTTCCCCGTCCCCCCTCAGCCTTGTGGGTCCCCGTCCCTCCTCAGCCTTGTGGGTCCCCGTCCCCCCTCAGCCTTGTGGGTCCCCGTCCCCCCTCAGCCTTGTGGGTCCCCGTCCCCCCTCAGCCTTCTGGGTCCCCGTCCCCCCTCAGCCTTCTGGGTCCCCGTCCCCCCTCAGCCTCGCGGGCCCCGCACCCCCCACCCCCCCCACCTCAGGCTCGCGGCCCCCGACCCCCTTTCAGCCTCGCCGCCCCCGACCCCCGCACCTCAGGCCCGCGGCCCCCGACGCCCCCACCTCAGGCTCCCGGGCCCCGACCCCCCCCTTCAGCCTCGCGGCCCCCTACCCCCCCTCAGCCTCGCGGCCCCCGACCCCCCTCGACCTCGCCGCCCCCGACCCCCCTCAGCCTCACGGGCCCAGACCCCCCCCCCTCAGCCTCGCGGGACCCGACCCCCCCATCAGCCTCGCGGGCCCCGACCCTCCACCTCAGCCTCGCTGGCCCCGACCCCCCTCAGCCTCGCGGGCCCCGACCCCCCCCCCTTCAGCCTCGCGGGTCCCCGACTACCACACACCCTAACGCCACCCCGACCCAAACTCCCTCACGGTTCCCCGGCCCCACCTCACAACCATCTCCCCGCCCGTTCCCCTCCGAGCTCCGGCCGCCCCAGACCCAAAGGGCGACCCGTGGAAACTCCCTCCTCCCTGGTCTCGCTCCCAAAATGCCCCGATTCCCGCCCGTGAAGCACCGACACGAACCTCTCCCGCTCGCGACCAACTGCTCCAAAGGCGGGAAAGATCAACAACATGGCGGCCCCCAGCGGTCGCTCTCGCGAGAGCTTGGGCCACCCCTCCACGGGATCTCTTCGCCAGCCCAGTCCCACTGGGGAAGGGGCCGAGAGCTGCCTCAGGCTTCCAGTCCATCTCCCGTTCAGGCTGCACATTTCCACACCAGGACCTGCCCCACATTCCCCCCCAAGATTCCAGTCCATCCCACCTCCACCACCTTGGCCCAAAGCTCATTCCACGCTCCCACCCTCCTCTGAGGGAAAAAAATCCCCCTTCAATCTCAATCCATGTCCTCCTCTTTGAATCTCTCCCACTCTCCTTGGAAACAGCCTGTCCCCATGGACACGATCCGTCCCCCCTCACAATTTTCAAATCTTCCTCAATCTTCGACGCTCCAGGGAATAAAGTCCCAGCCTGTCCAACCTTCCCCTGGAACTCAAACCCCGAAAGCCAGACCACCTTCTTGTCCCTCTCCTCGACGCGCTGTCTCATTCCTATCCTTCCTCTCCTCCGGCCACCCAAACGGCACACAATGTTCCCAAGTTAGCCTCGCCCAGGCCTTGTCCAACTTCCTCGTGGCCTCCCACCTCCTGCACTCAATCCTCTCATTTCTGAAGGCCTAAATACCAGAAGCTTTCTTCACTCCCCCCCACCCCCCCAATCTCTACATGGGACTCCACTTTCAGGCAGTTCTGTACCACAGTTCCTCAATCCCTTTCTTTGACAACATTCCTCAATGGTCTGCCATTTAACATTCAAACTCTTACGTTTTAAGAATCAATTGCAGAGATCCATGGATGTGGGAAGTCAGGAGGGTTAGGGACTGGGTGCAGGTCGATGAGACTGGCAGAATGATATTTCACCATGGATGAGAAGGGCCGAAGGGTCCCTTTTCTTTGCTGTGGGGTTTCTAGGGTAGAGTTCACACCATTCTCAGGAAGGAGGATGAGCAGACAGATGTCATGGTCCACGGGTAGGAAAGGTGATGAGATCCTGCCAGGAGAGATGAGGGAGTTAAGTGCGAAGGTGAAGGGCACAACCAAGGGGTCTCTGTCTGTCTGTGTGCGTGTGTCACTACGTCTGTGTGTTTCTCTCTATGTCTCTGTGTGTCTCTCTGTGTCTGTGTGTGATTCTCTGTGTCTGTGTGTGATTCTCTGTGTCTGTGTGTGATTCTCTCTGTCTGTGTGTCTCTCTCTCTGTCTGTCTATCGGTCTGTGTGTGTATCTGTGACTGTGTGATTCTCTGTGTCTGTGTGTCTCTCTGTGTCTGTGTGTGTCTCTCTGTGTCTGTGTGTGTCTCTCTGTGTCTGTGTGTCTCTGTGTCTGAGTGTCTCTCTGTCTGTGTCTCTCTCTGTGTCTATCTCTCTCTCTGCGTCTCTCTGTGTGTATCTCACTCTGTGTGTGTGTCTCTGTGTCTGTTTGTGTGTCTCTGTCTGTGTGTGTCTCTCTCTCCCTGTGTCACAATGTGTGTCTCTCTGTGTCTGTATGTGTGTGTCTCTCTCTCTCTGTCTGTGTCTCTTTCTGTGTCTCTGTATCTGTGTGTGTCCGTGTGTGTGTCTCTCTGTCTGTGTCTCTCTCTCTCTGTTTGTGTGTGTGTCTCTCTCTCTCTGTCGCTGTCTGTGTGTCTCTCTGTCTGTGTCTCTGTGTGTGTCTCTATATGTGTGTCTATGTCTCTGTGTGTGTCTCTCTCTATCTATGTCTGTGTGTATGTATCTGTGTGTGTGTGTCTGTCTCTCTGTGTCGTGTGTTTGTCTCTGTCTCTGGCTGTGTGTGTGTGTCTGTCTCTTTGTGTCGTGTGTGTGTCTCTCTCTGTCTCTATGTGTGCCTCTCTGTCTCTTTCTGTGTGCGTGTCTCTCTCTCTGTCTGTGTGTGTGTCTATCTGTCTGTCTGTGTCTGTCTGTGTGTGTCTCTGTCTGTCTCTCTCTCGCTGTCAGTGTTTCTCTCTCTGTCTCTGTCTGTGTGTGTTTCTCTGTGTGTCTGTGTGTGTGTATCTGTCTCTCTGTGTCTGTGTGTGTGTGTCTGTCTGTCTGGGTATGTGTGTGTCGCTCTCTCTCGGTGTCTCTAATATATGCTTATTCATTACCCACCATTATCCATCCCTACTGGTGTTGCGGGCTTTGTTCCCCAAGGCGTCCGTATTGGCTGCCCATAGACCATCTCCGCCCCAACGCATTCCTCGTTGTCACCTGCATTAAAATCAAGATGACATCAGCACCTTTTTGGACACTTTTAGCTGTGTTTCCTCAGTTCTTCTGGCCAGTTTTGTGTTTCGTTCACACATTCCTGCTTCCTGGGGTTCACGGCACTCGTGGAAGATCGCCAGTTCCTGAAACAATTCTTCATTCATCTTATTTGAAACATTTTTACATTTAATTTAACATATGCATTAAAAAAACTTAAATTTCTTATTTGAAAATAAGATAAAATTAATGCATAGTGATTTAAAAAGTAACCCCTCCCACAGCTGCCCAATAGAAAACAATAAAGAGAGAAAACATCTAGATAGTATTTATAAAAATTGACCAAAACTCTCAAATAAAATCTTGGTTTTCTTGGTTTTAGGAGTCAGAAAGTTCGTGTTGGGTGGTTAAAACTTAATTCCGACAATTGGTAAATACACATCCCAAATCTTCAAAAGAGAAATTCAAATTTGTTCCGTGAATTCGATGCAATTATTTCAAGTGGGAATCAACGGCCTATTTCAGTGTGGCCATCGACCCATTCCCAAATACGCATCGGACTTCCAAGTTACTGCCACACATTTTAACCCTATAACAATTACAGCACAGAAACAGGTCACTTGGCCCTTCTTGTCTGCACTGAACTAAATACTCTCCTCTCGTACCACCTCTCTGCATTCCCCTCCCCTCCAATTTTCCCTGAAATGACAAAATGGACCCTGCCGCCACTATTTCTCCCGGAAGCTCACTCCACTCAGCCACCACTCTGAGTAAAGAAGTTCCCCCTCATGTTACTTCCAAACTTTTACCTCCTGATTCAATCTCTGCTCCCGCAATGAAAAAAGTCTATCCACATCAATTTGTTCTATCCTCCTAGTAATTTTAAAGACCTCGATCAAATCCCCTCTCAACCATCTACAATCCATAGAATAAAGACTTCATTTGCTGAATCTTTCTTTGTAATCTAGTTGCTGATATCCAGGTAACATTGACTTAAATCTTCTCTGCACCCTCTCTACTTTGTTGATAGCTTTCCTCTCATTTGGTGACCAGAACTGCACACAGTACTCTCAACAGGGCCTCACCAATATCTTGTCTAGTCTCAACCTCACTGCCCGACTCCCGTATTCTAAGCTATGGTTGATCAAGGCCAGCTATTTGAACAGATTCTTTTCGAGGTACTCTCTGATTACCCTCCAATAATTTACCTATTTTGTCCGGCTCACCTGGTTGGCTTTTGAAGCCGTTTTTAAACAAAGGAACATTAGATTACCTCCATTCCTCTGGCACCTCACCCGTGGATAAACAAGTTTTAAATATTTCTGTCAGAGCCCTTGCAATTTCTACTCTTCTTTCCCTCAAGGCCAAGGGAATATCATGTCAGACCTCCATCCACCATCAGACAAAAATCAGCCATCACAAGGTGAAGGCAGGACAGTAGTCCCACCTCTCCAGCACGAGTCACCCCAGGATCAAGTCAGCACTGACTGCAAGAAGTTTCTACATCCTCTTGGTGTCTGTGTGGATTTCCTCCCACACTCCACAGCTCAAGGGGGCCGTAAGTTCATTGGCGATTTGGGAAGCTCAAGACCATGGGGTGGAAGTGCACATTCTGGACCTGGGGGCATCAATTCAATTCAACAGCACGGATGAACCTTTGGGCACGACCTGATCTTTTTCTGGTTTCAAACTCATTATTTTTGAAAATTGTATGTGCACCTCTAATGCAACACGACTGCTGCAAAACAGGCTTCTTGATGCATATCCATGACAAGAACTCGGGAGAATCTGATTTGGTTACTAGACTTTTGAACAGAACAGTGTCTGGACATTTTATCCCTAAACTGAAACTTTATAGACATACAGAACAAAATGAGGGCAAAACAAGCTTGTGTCTCACCAATACCACAATTCACGGACACTTTTTAAGTTCTCAAGGGTGGCAGAAAACACAAAGAACAGACAAACTCCTTCCACACTGTCACTTTGAGAGCTTTGGACTCACCATGCTATAAATATTGCCAAGCCATCACTCTCTCTCCAAATCAATGACCAACAGTACTGGCTGAGTGATAGATTTGAGACATTTTACCCGCGATGTAGCAATCAGGCACAAGGAAAAGTGCTGCTTCCATTGTAAAGTATTTAGGAATCTCAGACCACAAACAACCTTCACCCGGAAAAACAAGCAATTCTCCACAATAAAACTAGGTTTCCTTCCTGTCTGCAAGCATCTGCTCTCTTGAGTCTGAATGGCACAACTGGGGAAACCGTTTCAAACCCATGACCTGAAACAGCATATTCTCTTCCCCTAATTGGAGCTGTCTTGAATTGGCCACCACTGCCCGAGCAAGAATGAACTGGGAGATCTCACACTTGCTCCTTCACAGGTGAGACCTCCCTGTTCATTGGAGCTCCATATTATCCATCTTGCTCTATTTTGTTAACCTTAATCAAGTCTCCTCTCATTCTCCAACACTCCCATGAAAAATAAAAATAATGTATCCTGTAGTTCGCGCGTCCGGACACCAGGTGGTGGTATTATACCTAGATCTCTCTCTCTCTCTCTCTCTCTCTCCCTCTCGCTTCATGCATGCAGTACTCGGTGTGAACAGGCGGTGGCAGCACTTTACAGCTCTTGCAATCTGCAGCTTGGACAGGAGATGTCGGAGTTACAGAGACATGGCTGCGGGAACGGCAGGATTGGGAAATCAATGTTCCCGGGTACACGTCCTATAGAAAAGACAGAAAGTTGGGAAGAGGGGGTGGGGTAGCTCTGTTGGTAAGAAATGAAATTCAGGCGTTTGAAAGGAAAGACATTGAAACAGGTGGGTAGAGTCTGTTTGGATAGAACTAAGAAATTGTAAAGGCGTGAGGAGCATAATGGGGGTCATTTACAGGCCTCCGAAAAGTAGCTCAGATATCGGTGGCAGTATAAATCAGGAATTAAGAGTGGCATGTCAAAGTGGTAGCAATACGGTAGTTATGGGGGACTTCAACATGAAGGTGGACTGGGATAATCAGACGGGGGCAGGAACACAAGACAGTGAGTTTATTGAATGTCTACGAGATACTTTCTTGGAGCAGCTAGTGGAGGAACCTACCAGGGGGAAGTCGATTTTGGACTTGGTGCTGTGCAGCGACGCAGAGTTAATAAGTGACCTCGATGTAGGGGAGCCATAGGGAATAGTGACCATGGTATGGTTACTTTTGAGCTGCAATTAGAAAGGGAAAAGGAAAGGAAGTCGGAAGCATCTGTACTGCAGTTAAATAAAGGGGATTATGCAGCTATGAGGGAGGAGCTAGCCAAAATAAAATGGAAAGTTACACTAGCTGGGAGGACAACTGGGGAAAATGGCAGGTATTTTTGGACATTTTTTACAGGATTCAAGACAAATTTATTCCAAAGTGGAGGAAAGGCTCTAGGAGATGCAAATGGCAGCCGTGGCTAACTAATGAAATCAAGTGCACTATCAAATCCAAAGGGAGTAAGTATAAGAGAGCGAAGCGGAGTGGGAAGCTAGAGGATTGGGAAACCTTCAAAGAGCATCAGAGGGTAACTAAGAAAGTCATAAGAGAGGGGAAAATGAAGTACGAGAGGAAATTAGCAAATAATATAATGGAGGATAGCAAAAGCTTTTTTAAATATGTGAAGAGGAAGAAATTGGTTCGGTTTAAAATTGGTCCATTAAGAATGGAAAAGGCTGGAATTATTACCGGAAACAAGGAGTTGGCTGAGGAATTTAACAAATACTTTGCATCTGTCTTCACCAAGGAGGATATAAGTCAAGAGACTTGGGGATCTTTACTGGGGTAGTAGGGGATCTAATGGATATCCGGATCTAGAAGCAGGAGGTTGTGAGTAAATTGTTGGGACTGAGGGCTGATAAATCCCCAGGGCCTGATGGGCTGCATCCCAGAAGTTGCTATGGAAATTGTGGAGGCACTGGTCGACATTTTCCAAAGTTCCATAGATTCGGGGGAGGTCCCTGAGGATTGGAGAGTGGCTGATGTGGTGCCGATTTTTAAGAAGGGAGGGAGGGAGAAAACGGGAAATTATAGACCGGTCAGCCTGATGTCAGTGGTGGGGAAGATATTGGAATCTATCATAAAAGGAGTAATAGCAGAACACTTAGGCAGAAATAATAGTATAAGGGCTAGTCAGCATGGATTCCTTAAGGGTAAGTCATGCTTGACTAACCTTCTGGAATTTTTCGAGGATGTGACAAAGTGGGTGGACTTGGGAGAGCCAGTGGATGTGGTGTATTTGGACTTCCAGAAGGCCTTTAATAAGGTACCACACGGGAGACTAGTGGGCAAGATCAGGGAGCATGGTATTGGAGGTAAGGTGCTGACATGGATAGGAAATCCATGTCAGGAAAATGCAGAGGGACTTGGACTGGTTGGGGGTGTGGGCTGCTGAATGGAAGATGATGTTCAATCTGAGCAAATGTGAGGTTATCCATTTTGGGGGCAATAATAGGAAAGGTGAGTATTATTTAAATGGAGACAGGCTAGGGAATGGGAAGGAGCAAATGGATCTGGGTGTACTTGTTCACCGGTCACTGAAGGCTAACATGCACGTTCAGAAAGCTGTGAAGAAGGAAAATGGCATGTTGGCTTTCATAAAGAGGGGATTGGAGTATAGGAACAGAGACGCCCTTCTGCAGTTCTGCAGGGCCCTGGTGAGACCCCACCTGGAGTATTGTGTCCAGTTCTGGTCTCCAATTTTGAGGAAGGACATACTAGCTATAGAGGATGTGCAGAGCAGATTTACAAGGTTAGTTCCAGGGATGGCGGGGTTGACATATGCTGAAAGGCTAGAAAATTGGACTTGTATCCGATAGAGTTTAGAAGGATGAGGGGGGACATGATTGAGGTATACAAAATTATCAGGGGCACAGACAGGGTGAAGTCGGATTACTTGTTCCCAGTGATGGGGGAGACGAGGACTAGAGGGCATAGTTTAAGAATACAGGGTAGGTCCTTTAGGACGGAGATGAGAAAACATTTTTTTACCCAGAGAGGTGTGAATCTGTGGAATGCTCTGCCACAGAGGGTGGTAGAGGCAGATTCGCTAATTATGTTCAAAAGAGAGTTAGAAAAGACTCTAGTGGGCAAAGGAGTTAAGGGTTATGGGGATAAGGCTGGAAAGGGGTACTGATAGTAGTGATCAGCCATGATCTGTAAAATGGCGGTGCTGGCTCGACAGGCCGAAGGGCCTACTCCAACTCTTATTGTCTATTGAACCATTCCTCCAAGATCCCTCTGTTACTCAATGCCCTCCCCTTCACTGCATACGTTTTGGCTATTCTTCCCAACATAAAGCACCTCACACTTACCTACATTAAACTCCATCTGCCATCTTTCCAAACAGTCCAAATCCTTTTGTAATCCATGAAAACCCTCCTCACTCTCCACAACTTGAAAATAAGCAAAATGTATAACGTTATGTTAAGCTTTTCTTTGAAAATTTTAATAAAATTTAATGGAATATTTCAGGCCAATGGGACGCTAGGCATCATTAATCTTTCTATGTACCGCGTGGTCGTGTGTGAAAGTGTGGCCATTTTGGCCAAAAAAGCGCAGTAAAACGAACCGCGATCACAGGAGTATCTTTGAGGTAATTTCATGGAAACAAACGACAACTTAAGCAAATATCAAATCTCATTTATAAAAATGGCACTGGCCTTGTCCTTTGACTGTTGGTTCCGTGATTAGTCAGGGATGACTCATGAATGGGGGGGAAAGAAAGTGTTTGAAAACAATGAAATAACAAATGAAGGGCAGGGGAGTGGATGTGGGGTGTGTGGATTTTAGTGAGGCCTTTGACAGGGTTGCCCAGGGTAGATTCATTCTGATAGTCATGAGGCAAAGGATCTGTGGAACCTTGGTTGTGTGGATTCAGAATTAGTTTGCCTGCAGAAAGAGGTTCTCAACCTTCATCTTCTCACTCACCTACCACCTTAAGTAATCTCTGAACATGAAGGGATTGATTCATGTGGTAGGTGAGTGGGAAAGGAAGCTTGAGAATGACGATTCTAGATTGTTCATATGATTATTTTAAAATAGGGTTTGAACTTTCTTTCCACCCACTTACCACTAAAAGTGGTATGTGAGTGCAAGGAAAAAGGTTGAGAACCATTGGTTTAGTACATTATATTTAAGGAGTGAATATATGGGCTAGAACAACATCAAGGCCTGAAGGGCCTGTACTGTGCTGTGTTCTCTGGATCTGCTGATCAATGGCCAGGGTTACCCATCCAGTATGGACACTGCAACTGAGTAAGGCAAGAGGAAACTTCTTCAGTATTTCCAACCCATCTGCAACCATGACCTAAACGTCAATATTGGTCTCAGCTCAGAAAAGAACGGGGAGGCCACAACTACAATTCAGAGGTTCTGAGATTGTGGTGGATTGAGAGACAGGATCGCCCAATAGGAACTTCTCTTATTTTTGATCATTGAGCCCATGGTAAAACCTTCATTTCACTTCAAGTCACACTTTCCAAGAATGTGTCGACAACATTGAGGACCAGCTGTAGGCCCTGGTGGGTTCACCTTCAAGTCCCAGCAATATCCTAACCAATCTCTGCACTTCTTCAATCACATGGATTCTGCAATTTGGTGACTTGGTCCTCCAAATATGAACCAGCTAAAGCAACCTGTAAAAATCCCGTTTAATCCAAATATTTTTAGTCTCTTCCAGGAAAAATATTCTAGGATCCATTGGGAGTGTTCAAAATTTTAATTTTGGACCAAAATGTATATATTTTGGACAAACCCAAGTAGAATATATAAACATAGAAAAATAGGTGCAGGATTCGGCCATTTGGCCCTTCAAACCTACCCTGCCATTCAATACGATCATGGCTGATCAGTACCCAGTTCCTGCCTTCTCTCCATACCTCCTGATCCCCTTAGCCACAAGGGCCAATTCTAACCTACTCTTGAACATTGACAAGGAACCAGCCTCAACTACTTTCTGTAGCAAAGAATTCCATAGATCCATCATCCTCCAAGAGAGGAAATCTTTCCTCATCTCGGTCCTGAAAACCTTCCCCCAATGCCTGAAGAGGGCGCATAAAATCAGTGAACTGGTGCGGACTCGAAAGGCCAACATGGCCTGTTTCCGCTCCGTAAATGGTTATATGGTTATAGTATGGTTATCCTTAAACTGTAACCCCTGGTTCTGTTTTTCCCAGCATTGCAAACAACCTACCCGCATCTAGTCTGTCTAAACCTTTTAGAATTTTGTTTCTATAAGATCCCCCTTCAATTTCCTAAATTCCAGAGAATAAAAGCCTAGTCTATCCAACCTTTCTTCATCTGCAAGTCCTTCCTTCAATGGTATCAGTCTAGTGAATCTTCTCTGCACCCACTCCACGGCGAGGATGTCCTTCCTCGGATTAAAGAGGCCAAAACGGCACGCAGTATTGCAGGTGTGGTCTCACCAAGGCCGTGTATGGCTGCAGCAGGATCTCTCTACTCAAATCCTCTTGCTATGAATGCCTTCCTCACCGCCTGTTGCACCTGCATGCCCACTTTCAACGACTGATGCACAGCAACACCCAAGTCTCTCTGCATTTCCTGAACAGATACCGTTGAGATAATAGTCCTCTTTCCTGTTCTTGCCTCCAAAGTGGATCACCTCACATTTATCCACATAAAAGAACCTACTTTATTACATCCAAGACAAATCTGATAATGTCAAATTAAATTTATTTTAATTGGGTTTCAAGTATAATCGATGTGAAAAAGATTATATTGTGCCAGTCTCGACCTGACATTAATAATTTTAGTTGTACTTAATGATTTTCATATTTTAACTTTCAAATCAGATTCCCATTTTAATCTTGATTTATGAATTTCTAATTTAGGAGCTTTTTTTCTGTACATTTCTGAAATAACTCCATTAGTGATCACAGACAAAGGAACAGAACCAGGCCACGAGGCCCATCGAGTCTGTTCCATAAATCTACACTAAGCTACTCTACACTAGTTCTCATTTTTGGCCTTTCCCCCATAATCCCTTGATGCCCTCACTAATGAGATATTTGTCGTTCTTTTTAAAATACTCCCAGCGATCTGGCTTCCACTGCTGTATGCTGCAGTGAGTTCCACACATCCACGACCCTCTGGCTAAAGAAGTTCTTCCTGATCTCTTTTATATGGATAACCTCTCATTTTCAGACTATGAATAGTTTTCTGCCTGTTTAAAATTTCCACTGGGAGACGAGGCTTGTATTAATCGTTATCTTTTCTAATGGAATACAAGACCTCCTTTCTGAATGCCACCATTGAATACTCGTCATTTTCTAGCCCCAGCTAAAGCCAATCTCAAAGAGCAATTTGAGACTCATCTAATTTTAATTCTAAACTCAATTTCTTCATATCACCCAGTAAAAATACCTTAGGATCAAGTGAAAGTTTAAATTTTAATAAGTTCCTTGATTCTATCCCAGAAAGGTTTCACGTAATCAAGTCGAGTGCAAGAAAGAGCCAACTTGCTCATGGCACCTAAAGCACCGATTTACGTGAAACTCCACGAGTTCCACCTACCTACTTCCCTTGCCCATAACCCTCCCACCCCCTCGCATCCATGTACTCATATAACCTCATCTTAAATGACAGAATTGACCCTGGCGCAACTTCTTCCAGTAGATCATTCCACTCAGCCACCACTCTGAGTGAAGAAGCATCCTCTTGTATTACCTAAGTTTTGCCCCTTAACTTATGACCCCTTGTTCCAATCTCTGCTCCCCTTAGGGGAAAGAGCCCATTCACGGCTACTCTGTCTATTCCCTTGATAATTTTAAATACCTCTATCAAATCCCCGCTCAACCCTCTACGCTCCAATGAATGAAGTCCCAGTCTACTCAATCTTTCTACGTATTCAAAATACTGCAATCCAGGCAACATTTTCGTCAAACTACTTTGCACTCTCTCTACCTTATTGATATCCTTCCTATAATTTGGAGTCCAGAACGGCATACAATACTCCAAACTTGGCCTCACCAACACTCTGAACATCACCTCCCCAGATCCTATATTCCATGCTATGATTTATAAAGGCCAGCGTACCCAAAGCCTTCTATCTCCATGGGAATCCACCTTCAAATTTAAAACTAATTTGGCAGGGGGAAGGGAACAGGACTGATAGGGAAGCAGATAGGAGAGTGAATATAGGGGTGGTTCTGTTAGACGGTGAAACAATAAGGAAAAAGGGAACTAAAAGTGATAGGAGAGTAGGGGCAAGTGCATCGAGAACAAAGATGGAGGGAGAATGGAGATATGGTATCAAGGTATTGTGTATGAATGCACGGAGTGTAAGGAATAAAATGGATGAGCTTGAGGCGCAAATGGCAATGGGAGGTTATGACATTGTCGGAGTTACGGAGACATGGCTGCGGGAAAGGCAGGATTGGGAAATCAATGTTCCCGGGTACACGTCCTATAGAAAAGACAGAAAGTTAGGAAGAGGAGGTGGGGTATCTCTGTTGGTAAGAAATGAAATTCAGGCGTTTGAAAGGAAAGACATTGAAACAGGTGGGTAGAGTCTGTTTGGATAGAATTAAGAAATTGTAAAGGCATGAGACCATAATGGGGGTCATCTACAAGCCTCCGAAAATTAACTCAGATCTCGGTAGAAGTATAAATCAGGAATTAACAGTGGCATGTCAAAGTGGTAGCAATACAGTAGTTATGGGGGACTTCAACATGAAGGTGGACTGGGATATTCAGACGGGGGCAGGAACACATGAGTGAGTTTATTGAATGTCTACGAGATACTTTCTTGGAGCAGCTAGTGGAGGAACATAGCATGGGGAAGTCGATTCTGGACTTGGTGCTGTGCAGCAACGCAGAGTTAATAAGTGACTTCGATGTAGGAGAGCCATTAGGGAATAGTGAGCATGGTATGGTTACTTTTGAGCTGCAATTAGAAAGGGAAAAAGAAAGGAAGTCGGAAGCATCTGTACTGCAGTTAAATAAAGGGGATTATGCAGCTATGAGGGAGGAGCTAGCCAAAATAAAATGGAAAGATACACTAGCTGGGAGGACAACTGGAGAAAATGGCAGGTATTTTTGGACATTTTTATACAGGATTCAAGACAAATTTATTCCAAAGTGGAGGAAAGTATCTAGGAGATGCAAATGGCAGCCGTGGCTAACTAATGAAATCAAGTGCAATATCAAATCCAAAGGGAGTAAGTATAAGATAGCGAAGTGGAGTGGGAAGCTAGAAGATTGGGAAACCTTCAATGAGCATCAGAGGGTAACTAAGAAAGTCATAAGAGAGGGGAAAATGAAGTACGAGAGGAAATTAGCAAATAATATAATGGAGGATAGCAAAAGCTTTTTTAAATATGTGAAGAGGAAGAAATTGGTTTGGTCTAAAATTGGCCCATTAAGAATGGAAAAGGGTGGAATTATTAACGGAAACAAGGAGTTAGCTGAGGAATTTAACAAATACTTTGCATCTGTCTTCACCAAGGAGGATATAGGTTATGGTCAGTTAGGGGGTAGTGGTCATGCGGTATCAAGAGACTTGGGGAACTTTCCTGGGGAAGTAGGGGATCTAATGCATATCCAGATCTAGAAGGAGGAGGTTGTGAGTAAATTGTTGGGACTGAGGGCTGATAAATTCCCAGGGCCTGATGGGCTGCATCCCAGGGTGCTTAAAGAAGTTGCTATGGAAATTGTGGAGGCACTGGTCGACATTTTCCAAAGTTCCATAGATTCGGGGGAGGTCCCTGAGGATTGGAGAGTGGCTGATGTGGTGCCGATTTTTAAGAAGGGAGGGAGGGAGAAAACGGGAAATTATAGACCGGTCAGCCTGATGTCAGTGGTGGGGAAGATATTGGAATCTATCATAAAAGGAGTAATAGCAGAACACTTAGGCAGAAATAATAGTATAAGGGCTAGTCAGCATGGATTCCTTAAGGGTAAGTCATGCTTGACTAACCTTCTGGAATTTTTCGAGGATGTGACAAAGAGGGTGGACTTGGGAGAGCCAGTGGATGTGGTGTATTTGGACTTCCAGAAGGCCTTTGATAAGGTACCGCACGGGAGACTAGTGGGTAAGATCAGGGAGCACGGTATTGGAGGTAAGGTGCTGACATGGATAGGAAATTGGTTAAGAAATAGGAAACAAAGGGTTGGAGTAAGCGGGTCTTTTTCAGGATGGCAGGATGTGACGAGTTGATTGCTGCAGGAATCGGTATTGGGTCCTCAGTTGTTTGTAATTTATGTAAATGATTTGGATGAGGGGATTATTAATAACATGAGCAAATTTGCAGATGACACTAAACGGGGTGGCGGTGTGGGGTGTGAGGAGGATGTCAGGAAAATGCAGAGGGACTTGGACAGGTTGGGGGTGTGGGCTGCTGAATGGAAGATGACGTTCAATGTGAGCAAATGTGAGGTTAACCATTTTGGGGGCAATAATAGGAAAGCTGAGTATTATTTAAATGGAGACAAGCTAGGGAGTGGGGAGGAGCAAATGGATCTGGGTGTACTTGTTCACCGGTCACTGAAGGCTAACATGCACGTTCAGAAAGCTGTGAAATGGGCAAATGGCATGTTGGCTTTCATAAAGAGCGGATTGGAGTATAGGAACAGAGACGCCCTTCTGCAGTTGTACAGGGCCCTGGTGAGACCCCACCTGGAGTATTGCACCCAGTACTGGTCTCCAATTTTGAGGAAGGACATACTAGCTATAGAGGATGTGCAGCGCAGATTTACAAGGTTAGTTCCAGCGATGGCGGGGTTGACATATGCTGAAAGGCTAGAAAAACTAGACTTGTATCTGATGGAGTTTAGAAGGATGAGGGGGGACATGATTGAGGTATACAAAATTATCAGGGGGATGGACAGGGTGAAGTCAGATTACTTGTTCCCAGTGATGGGAGAGACGAGGACTAGAGGGCATAGTTTAAGAATACAGGGTAGGCCCTTTAGGACGGAGATGAGAAAACATTGTTTTACCCAGAGAAGTGTGAATCTGTGGAATGCTCTGCCGCAGAGGGTGGTAGAGGCAGATTCGCTGATTATGTTCAAAAGAGAGTTAGATAAGACTCTTGTGGGCAAAGGATTTCTGGGTTATGGGGATAAGGCTGGAAAGGGGTACTGATAGTAGTGATCAGCCATGACCTGTGAAATGGCGGTCACTGAAGGCTCGACAGGCAGAAGGGCCTACTCCTGCTCCTATTGTCTATTGAACCATTCTTCCAAGATCCCTCTGTTCCTCAATGCCCTCCCCTTCACTGCATACGTCTTGGTTATTCTTACCAAAATAAAGCCCCTCACACTTACCTACATTAAACTCCATCTGCCATCTTTCCAAACAGTCCAAATCCTTTTGTACTCCATGAAAACCCTCCTCACTCTCCACAACTCTTGAAAATAAGCAAAATGTATTACGTTATGTTAAGCTTTTCTTTGAAAATTTTAATTTCACATGCATTAAATGCGTACGTAAATTTCTCATTCAAAGATAATGAAAAATTAATACATAGCATTTTTTTTTATTCCCCCTGCCCAACAACCCAATAGAAAAGAAAGATAACATCTGGAAAGTATTTATAAAAAAATTACTAAAAAACTATCAAATAAAATCTAACAAATTTTCTTGATTTTAGGAGTCAGAAGGTTCAGGTTGGGCGATTACAACTTAATTCCTACAGTTTATAAATAGGATTCCCAAATCTTTCCAAAAATTTCAAATTTGTTACGTAAATTACATGTAATTATTTCAAGTGTCAAGGGACTTGGGGGGGTTCTCGTTCAGGAAAACATAGTGAGTTGGTAACCACCAGGTTGGATCGGCAGGAAAAGAAAGCAAATTCTATGTTGGCCTTTGTTTCAAGGGTAGGGAGGTGTTGATGGGGCATGGGAGAGACCTCATTTGGAGAACTGCGAAGTCTATCTTAAAAAGGATGCGCTGATGTTGGAGAGAGAGCAGAGATTTACCAGGATGATATATCTCCACTCTTCATTGGAGTATAGAAGAAGGAGAGGAGATTTCAGAAACATTTCCAACGCTGAAAGGATTGGACAGTAGATGTGAATAATGTTTCCCTTGGATAAAAAGACATTGTCTTAGAATTGGAAGGTACCTATTTAAAGCAGATGAGAAATTTATTTCACCAGAAGGTCATGGAATTTGTTGCTGGATTGTTGAGAGAGTTTAAGTGGTGGGGGGGGGGGGGGGGCGGAATTAATAGATGTTTAATGAGTCAGGGTATCAAGGGATCAGGGGAAAAAGCCATAACTTGGAATGAGAGGCGAGAACTGTTTAGATCAGGGGATAGCAGACACAGTGGGCTGAATGGCCAACTTCTGTTCCTTGTGATTTGACACCATTTTAACTAATGTACCTTTGAGAATTTTAACATCCATCCATATGTCCTCTGTATTTTGGATGTGAAACAACGGCTGTGCAGGAGAAGCCAGTGAGTTGGTGAGACCAATTGCTCTTCAGACTGGAGGCCTGTGATGAGAGATGTGCCTCAGGGATAGGTGCTGGAACAATAATGTGGTGAATTGGATTAGCAAGTTGGCAGGTGACACCAAGAACGGAGGAGTTGTGGACAGCCAAGAAATCTTGCAGAAGGATCTGGACCAGCTGGAGAAAGGGCAGATGGAATTTAATGCAGACAAGTGTGAGGTGTCACATTTTGAAGGGCAAACCAAGAAAAGATAGACACGGTGAACGGTCGGGCACTGAGGAGTGAGGTTGAACAGAGGGACATGGTAAACGGGTGTCATTCCATGTAAGTGCTGTCACAGGTGGATTTGGGCGAGAATTGAAGATACCCAAGTTAACTAAAATTGAAAATTGTAAATGGGGCAAAAAAAGGGATCTATTTCAGAAATGATTGTGACAACAGAAAATGGCTAAACCAACTTTAGATTAAATGAGAGATTCTTCTTTAGAATTAACCCAAGAAGAACGGACTACTTACTATGTGTGAAGATGGTGGATTAAATTGATGAATGTGTGATATAATTGGGTGAATTATAATTTTTTTTTACATCAGTTGTATTTAACTCCAGGAAAAAAAGATAAGGATTTAGTAATTCAGACTAATGTTTTCATTGTGGGATTCAAATTAATACTTTTTTTTGTCTGTCTGGTTGTGTGATAAAGTTAAGCCTTTGAGGATTTATTTGAAACTACTTTAAAGAAACTCTTTTTATGTTCGATCCACTGCTTTTTCTAATGCGGTATATTACAACTTGATCAACGGGATTAAGAATGGATAAACCTCAAATTGAGGTTATTCAGTTAGTATTAGCAGTGGCCAGTAAATGCATTGCGATGACGTGGAAAATTAGGTTTGGTGTTTTCATTCTGCCGCAACGAATTGATATGATTTTTCTCTCCCTCAGTCGAGGGAGTTTGGGGGGGGTGCTTATGGGGAGGGGGGATGGAATATAGTTTTTTTTGGGAGGTTGGTTTATTTTGTTTACTATGTATTTTATATGTTCATAAATAAAGTTTAAAAAAAGATACACAACCAGAGTTTCAGGCTTGTGCCTTTTAACAGGGCTACGAGTATCTGTACTCTATAAAGGTTCACTGCTTGATCAGATGAGCTTCTCCAGCATTTGTGTCCTTACAGAATTTGGTTGAGTTACTATATGTGGACATCAGGTCATTTTTTCACCCTTAAACTGTCCATCCAAACAGACAGGAACTTCTTTTTCCCACAACTAGCCTCATTTGGTGAAGTGTGTGGAATATTAGCTCTAGAATATCTTCTTCTGGGAATTATGATGAAGAAACCATCACACAGACTTTGGCAGAAAGCTGGGAAAGAGAGTTAAAAAGCACATTCCAGACAGGGATCAATTCTCACCTCCTCTACTGAGCCATACATATCCAAATGCCTGCCTGATCTTCAAAACAATGGTGCAAATTGTTAGACCTGATCCAAAGGCTGCAATAAGCCCCCAGCACCACTCAGACCCTGAATGGTATTGTTTCTGCTTTGAAGTGAAGAATTTAAGACTGCTATGAAATTAAGACATTTGGGTAAATTGGAAACCAGAAATCAGGCAGGGAGAGAATGATTATTAACGTGAACTGTGAGCAACTCTTCCAGACTCCTGTTGATTTTTTTGTGTTCCCTCACCCTAACTGGTACATGAGATTAGATGACCAACAAGAAGTCCTTTCCTTGTCTTTAGGAAGAGGATATGCAAAATGTAAAATACAGTGGCAGATAGAACAGTAACAGGTCATAACAAGCCCTGACCATCTGAAACAGGTCATGGGAATATAAATTTATTCAGTAATGTAGAAATGACTGCAAAAGCTGAGAAATTAGGAATTCATAAACTGAGGCAAAGATGGGATGGAGATTTGAACATAGAAAATGGACTGATCGTTATAAATGAGATAGACTGGTTCAATACAATTTTATTCACCAGACACCTCAAAAGAAAATACATGGAATCGGATTTGTTTCAAATGTTACCAAGTCATTTGTACTTTTCTGCATTTGACTTGGAAATGTCCTAAAGTTGGGCAGCTTGGTTGAAATAAGTATTTTTTTAAAAATTCCCACAGGATCCATGAGAAAGAGATGTTAAGGAATTAAATTTAAATTAGAACTGAATATTTACCAGGTTTAAATTACTGCAAATTGTACAGCTAGAAAGTGCGTGGCCATATCTTGCAAACTGGCTGAGGTTCGGAACTGTTCACCACAAGAAAATAATGTATCGTTCACGAGATGAACATTCTATCTTTGGAGCCCACATTTCCTAAAGGTGGGTTGAAGTGAGGTTTTGAAATATTCACAATATTATGGTTAAATAAAACATCTGTTGAAGATCTCTGGTCCCTCATATGGGATGTGGAGAGGGTGGGTCTGGGTAGATCTCAATTTGTATTAATCAACCACATGTATCGGGATTTGAATTATATTCTTGTAAAATTAACAAGAATATAACTAACTCTTAAAAATTAATTAAAAAAAAAACCCTGACCCACACAAATGCCTCTGTTCACCTTGCCATTTTGTAAAAGGTGATGGGGGGAAAATCCTGACACAAGGGACAGATTTGAACCTGGGTCACTGTCATTTTCTGTTAAACATGCCAAGATCAAAATTCGACTGACTGTCCTGTAACATAGTGCAATATTACACACACGTAAGGTAAGATGGTTACATCAGTAAAAATTAAATGAAATGCTTCTTACAGTCAGGAGCAAAAGAATTCCCTGCAGCCTCCAAACCAGCCCTTGCCCACAAATAACACCCCCGCCCCCCTCCCCACCCCAATTCTGGGATCAAACCATCAGCAGCCTACACTTTGTTGGAATCTAGGGGTTAAAACATTATGAAAGAAATGATTAATTAATAAGTTGATATGTACTGCATGGTTCAGGGAAAAAGAGGAATGTGATTAAGTGGCAATCACAGCATGGAGCGAAGTTGGCTGAGCAAAATTGTCTGCTCCCAAATACAGGGAGAGGAAATTCATAAAACGATTTAGGAGGAAAGCTCCAACTGAAGGAGGTGGTGAGTAGCACAGGAGACACAGGCCAGACCAGAACAAAGAATGGCCTGCAAGAAACCAAGGGAATGGAAAACCAGTCTAGGAGGAAGATTAAGGCATGAGGAGGTGTTAAAGAGAACAGCAGAAATTGGCCAGACAGGAACAGAATGGTGATTAGAAATATCTGGTGATGAATTAATTTCTGATCAAAACAACAGGATAGTCTGGCCTGGAGGATTAAGATGGGAGCGCTACACCCCAGATATCTGCAAAACAGGAGATGACTTGTGATAACCCTTATGCAAAAAGATCTAGCAAAGGAAGACAACTTTTGTTCTGTATGATAAGGTTGATCTATATAAACTGAGCCAACTGGACAATAGGGGTCAGTCTTGGGGAATAGCTCACTGTGCAGGTGACCTATGAACTAACGACTGACCCAGAGCTCTGTTAAGTTTTATTCTTGTGCTGGGTAATAAATTGACTGTTGAACCGAATACCTTCTCCTATCACTTCATTCAAAGAACACGCTGGACTCAGACCACATACAGACTAAATTAAGAGTAAGGGAAAGCCAGAGTCCGACAACTTCAGAGCCAAACCTCAGGCACAAACATCCCAAAACCATCATCCCAAGACAAGAGCTAAAGTTGCAGGCACCGTAAACCACACACATTAAAACAACACATTTCTCTGGCTCAATACCCACGAACCACATGGAACACCAGTTTGCAAACGACCCACAAACACCGGATTCCTTTCACCCCAACAACTCAAAGAACCACCCCAGAAAAAGCAGCCACAGTAAAACCAGGCTTCCTACCTTCCTCTGATGGCAGCATCACCTCATCTCTGCCTGAAACCTGCAAGTGACTAGAGTGGGGCTGTTTTAAACCCTGAGCTGGAATCAGGAGGACAATTAATTCAGGTGTGAAATATCTCAGTAAATTGTGGCTGGCCCTTTAAACAAGGCCCATCTCCGCCCTTCAAGAGAGCTGCAATTAAGGGAATAGCACCTTTTTAATTTGGAGTGGGAGTTAAAACAGTTTTCTCACCTGTGGCATTGAGATGTTTGAGGAGATGATACCTCTAGATAGGGGAGTGTTAGAGCTTTATGAGAGATTTGTTTGTTTGTGGGGCTTGTCTTTTGAATTTTGGTTTGGAAGCCTTTTGTGGTCTATGACAGCTGAAAACTAAGCAAACTAGGGTTTTCTTTGATCCTGATGGTTGTGCAGCAGTTCAAACTTCTCAAATGCAGAATTTGAGCTGTTTGCTCTCCCAGTGCCCTAGAGCATTGGTTTGGGAATATTTATGCCACAGGTGGTGTTATGGTCCTGTTAAGTCAATGACTCTGGATCAAATCTGGCCCCGTCTGTAAGGGGTTTGTGTGTTCACCCACTCTTCAGTGGAGGTGGCAGGTTAACAGGGGTTTGTGGGGGGGAAAATCGCAGGTGAATGCGGGGGAATGCACAGAGCTGGTGGGGTGAATAGGAGTGTGAGGCAGTTGTTGGCGAAGGAGAGTGTGTTGCAGGGATGTGTAGCTAAGGACTCACCATCCAATCTCAGACCAGAGTGAAACAGGATTCTTATCGTGCTCACAAATTCCTTCGTCACTCCTCAAACGATGATCAGTATTCTGACTCAAGCGTTTTCTGGCCTTGTGACGACAAGCGGGCCTAACGTTCCAATGGCAAATGAGGCAGGGAGGATGTTTCCTGTAATAGAGGTAGTAAAAGTTCCATTAGAGAGGAATACGTTGCCTTTAACTGATAACATGCGGTGGGGTCTCGGTACATTTGGTGATGTCTGGGATCTCTCTATCAATATAAAAAATGAAAATCAAGGCTGGGTCTCTCTGTGGGGGGGCGGGGGGGGTATCTAATATTTGCTTATGTCATAATCTAATTCATCCCAACTGGCAGTGCGGGCTTTGTTCCCCAAGGCATCCGTATTGGCTGTCCATGGACCATCTCTGTCCCAATGCAGTCCTCAGTGTCTCTTGCATTTAAATCAATGATGGCATCAGCACCTTTTGGCCAATTTTAGCTGTGTTTACTCAGTCAATCTGGCCAGTTTAGTTTTTCATTCAGTACTGGTGTCTGGGGTTAATGGGAGTAGTGGATGATTGATAATTCCTGAAATAATTCTTCATTCATCTTATTTTTTTTTTTAATTATTTAATTTCACATATGCATTAAAAACTAATTTTTTATTTGAAATAACATCAAATGAATGCATAGTGATTTAAAAAATTAACCCCTTGTCTTGGGATGATGGTTTTGGGATGTTTGTGCCTGAGGTTTGTCTCTGAAGTGGACGCTGCTGATGGGTTGATCCCAGAATGGGGGGGGGGGGGGGTGTTTGTGGGCAAGGGCTGGATTGGAGGAATTCTCTTGCTCTTGACTGCAAGAACCATTTCATTTAATTTTTCCTGATGTAAAGAAAAAAAGAAAAAACATCTGGATAGTATTTATAAAAATTTACCAAACCTTTCAAATAAAATCTAACATCTTAAATTTCTTGATTTTAGGAGTCGGAAGGTTCATGTTGAGCTTCCAAGTTACTGCCACACATTTTACCCCTAGAACAATTACAGCACAGAAACAGGTCATTTGGCCTTTCTCGTCTGCTCTGAACTAAATACTCTCCTCCAGTACCACCTCTCTGCATTCCCAACCCCTCCAATTTTCTCTTAAATGACAAAATGGACCCTGCTGCCACTATTTCTCCCGGAAGCTCACTCCACTCAGCCACCATTGAGTCAAGAAGTTCCCCCTCACATTACTTCAAAACTTTTGCCTCTTAACTCAAGACCTCTTGTTTCAATCTCTCCCACTTGCAATGGAATTGCCTATCCGCATCAACTCTATCCATCCTTCTTGTAATTTTAAATACTCTACCAAATCCCCTCTCGGCTTTCGAGTTGACAGGAATGCACTCATGGATGGTTGGATGAATTCTCTTGGGAAGAGTTCATAGTGGCTCAAAAGTGCTTGATTAGATGCAAGGAGAGCTGCCACTGAATGTTGCATGTATTTGGTTCTGGGTTTCGAAGGTACCTCAGCTCTCTCTCTTTTGTACTCGGTCCAAAAGACATTGCTGATCTTATTTGGAATTAGACCAGTTTCAATGAAGCAATGCTGAAGATTTTTGCTGGGGGGGGGGGGGAATAAGCATTGCATTAAATTAAGCTGCGGCTGGTCATCCTTAAGTGTTGATCTGCAGTCCAAGTCTGGTGAGCTTTCTGGGATGGGCTAACGTTCCAGGCAACTCCTTCTTCACACAACAGGATTCAACATTTAATAGGACGGGGGGTGGGGGAATAATCTTGGGTTAAGTTCCATTTGTGTTTTAGTTCATAAAGCCCATTGGATTTTGACTTCTATCGGGAGCACAGTGGGATATGAACAACATTTCTTGTTGTTTTCAGAGTATATCTTTCCCCTGGTTTATAATTCTTTGTGTGAATCATTTTTTTACTCCTGTCCAAGTTAGTAACAGGAAACACTGTGGGAGTGGGACGCTGTTTCATCGCTGGTAAAGTCCAACAACTGGTGAAACATTGACATGATTGAAGCTCTCTTGAAGGCAGGTTTCCAATTACTGCAGGTAACTTTCAGTTCAAGATCTTTCACCCCATCTTCCTCACTCGTGCACAGTGTCACGGCCGTCAATGACGGAGGGAGGAAAGTTGGTTTGAAAATGAGCAAATTGTTTACGTCAGAGCCAAGTCTGAAACCACCTTTTATTGAATCAAGTGAGATGCAGGACTGGTCACGGTGGCTGCTGGGAAGCACATGCAGATAGCCTTGCCCACAAGGAATCTTTTGAGTCCTCATTCTCAACATAGGGTGGCAGTGTCCTAGGGTCTCCTTCTTTCGCCTCGTCTTCCTTAATCATCTGAAGCCTGATTTCTTTCCCCTCTCATTCAGCCTGCATTATTTTCTGCATCCTCTCCCTGTTACTCCCTTGCTTTCTATTCCCTTCATTTTCTCCCTCATCATTAATTTTAGCAAAGATGACTGGCTTGGTTTAGTCTGTAACATGTTTGAGTTTCAAGTGGAAAATTTAACGTGGGCTCAGTGCTGTTTTGAAATATTAGCAGAACAGAGGATGACACCAGTCACTAATGGATAGAAGAGAAAAAGATCCCCCTCTCTCTGGTAAGGTCGTGGGCAAGAGACCTAAGAGAGGAACAAGTCTGAATAAACATCTTTCCTGATTAACTGTGTCCGGTGCATTGATTGAGTGGTGCTGTTGCAGCAGACCCCACTCTTATCCATAATTGATTGGAAACTAATCTATGGTCACTGGACCCAAAATGTTCACATACACGTTTTACCTCTCCAACTATTACAGCATCGAAATAGGCCAACTTTGCCCTTCGAGTCCACGCCGAACACTTTGTCCTACCTAATCCCATTGACCTACACTCGCCCCTTGACCCTCCATTCCTTTCCTGTCCAAATACATATCCAACTTCTCCTTAAGAGCTAATATTGAGCCTGCCTCCTCCACTTCATCTGCAAGTCCATTCCACACACCCACCACTCTGAGTGAAAGTCCCCCCTCACATTTCCTCTAAACTTCTGCCCCTTTCTCTCAACCCACCTCAAATCTATACCCCAATAATTTTAAATACCTCAACCCAATCCAACCTCAACCTTTTATGCTCCGCAGAATAAAAATCTTGCTTAACCTTTCCCTATAACTTAGACCTGTGGTTTTCAAAATGCTCCCAAACTCAAATTCCACTTGAAGCAATCCCTACACCAGAAGTGCTCTGTGATTAGTCAGGGATTGATTCAGGTGCAATGAAAGGAACCACCTACATCCTACAGGATGGAGCGCCAGAATAGCGTACATAGTTGAAGAAATTAAATTCCAAGACTTTGCTCTGCAAAGTGTTTCAACTTCAAAAGTACAGCCCCTCATGCCCAATCCCGGGAATTTACTGGGACAGGGTCCAGTGGAAAAGGGACACTGTCCAAATGCCAGTGTCAAATGATGTCATTTCACGCCACCTCTAACCCTACTCATATCCTCGGCGTTTGCCGATGTCGGCCTGATGGTAAAACCAGTGGAACAGAGACAGCAGAGAATCACCTGTTTCCAGTCGAAGGCAGAACACTCCGCTCCCCGGGGATGAGTTGTGTTCAGTGGAAAAGCAATCTTGTGTCCCAGTGGAAATGGCACCAAGGGCTTCCTAACCTGAGACACTGCATGGCCAATGAACTGGGATTCCCGTGGAAAAAGGGTTTCAGACAGCTTTGTAAAATCTGCATGCAGTGCTTCAACCGAAATGAAGGCCAATGGGATGATGAGCTTCATTAAACTTTTCTACGTGGTCGTGCGTGAAAGTGAGGCCATTTTGGCAAGAAAGCGCAGAAAAATTAACCACGATCACAGGAGTGGCCTCCACGTGATACCTGGAGCAATATCTTCATGGAAACAAGCGACAACTTGACCAAATATCTAATCTCATTTATAAAAATAGCACTGGCCTTCGCGAAAAGATGTATCACGATCAACTGGATGTCCGATAGCACGCTGGGCTGTGGAAATGAACTGCTGTTACCTACGGGAAAAAAAAATCACATAAACGTGACCCTTTGGTAAAGGTCTGTCAACTGTACTTGGACCACATAGGGGCCCAGACACTAATATAAATGAACAATAAAAGGGGATGAATGTAACCATTATATAGACCAAAACCAAGTTTCCCCAACTGGACTCATCTACTTGTAATCTCTGAAAATGTGGATATGAAAACAAACTGCAATAGAGAGAGAAAAAATTCAAAGTGCAAAAGGAAGAGTCTTTAAATGGGTCCCTGAATGTGTGTTGAGTCTGGTGGTGAAGGGGAAGCAGCTGTTCCTGAACCCGGCTATACCTCTTTCCTGATGGGAGCAGTGAGAACAGAGCGGGTGATGTGGATCCTTGATTGCTGCTGCTCTCTGACAGCAGCGTTCCCTGCAAATGTTCTCAATGGTGGAGGGTTTTTACCTAAGATATCCTGGGTGGTGTCTTAACTTTTGCAGAGCTTTTTGCTCAGGGGTATTGGTGTCACAAGACAACTGATCAAACCTACTACAAACTGAACCTTTCACCCCTCACACCCGTAAACCCACTATTTTTCTTGCATCAATGTCCCTGTCTAAATGTTAAAGGTCCCTATTATTCCAGACTACACCATCCTGCCCGGCCATGCACTCCAGGCACCCGCAGCCTTCTGCACGTTCTCTTTCTACAAGTCCTTCAGCAGCCTTGTGTTTCCTCAGCACTGCCTGCTCCTCCACCAAGCTCTGCCTCAAATCCATTCACTCTATGAGCTTCCTGCATCACTCCAGAGAAAAGCCCAAGGTTTCTCTCTGGATATTGCATTTACTTCATTCTGATGGGCTGAATTCCTGCAGCTTCCCAATCAAACATCTGCAATCGCCTTTAAATTGTGCCCCTCTGCACAGATTTGTGCCACCTGCTTTTAAGCAGGTTAAATCCTATGGGCATTCTGACAGTATCCTTCCACTCTCTCTCTCTCTCTCTCTCTACCAGTGGATCTAAATCCTTCTGCCCAAATTGTTGCTTGGTCTGGGCTTCTGTCCTTTTGCCTGGATTCTCATCCTCTGCTATTTCAGTCTGAACCTTGCCGTCAGCCCGAGGAATAAAACCGAGGGGATATGGATTGGAATTCTTTCTGGCTAGAGCATCTCAAACACTGCTCTCATCCTCGTGTGTGCACAGCTAGAGACAAGAACAAATCTTGTCCTTAGTCACTGTGAAATCCATCTCCAGGATGCTGGCACTTTATTCCTGTGTGTTTTTTTTTGAACCTTGCTTAGTGCTAGTTTTTCCTTTTGATTTGAACATAACAATATATGTGAACGCACTTTCCAAATGGTTTTACAATGTAAACAATATTTTAAAGAAAAATCTGAAGACTTCACCATCTGAGATGCAGATTCTAATCTGTGGCTTCGGCGGGTCCGCGCCAAGGGGTATTTGGATTATTTTAAAGAGGACCGTCTTCCAATGTCTGCAGTGGAACTGGGAGAAAGAGGGTTGGGCTGTCGGTGTCATAGTTAATGACGTCTCATTACAGAACTGAAAGCTTACAGTCTGTGGTGAACTGATATTCTCGTCCCACTGACCAGCACCCCTTCCTGCTCATTCCCATCCATGGGGCCGGGACTCCCTCACCCTCACGGGTCCCCCTCACACTCGCAGTTCTCCGATCCCCTCAACCACACGGATCCCCTAAACCACGCGGGTTCCCACCCCCACCTTCAGCCTCGCAGGTGCCCTCAGCCTTCTGGGTCCACGTCCCGGTCCCCCCCTCCGCCCTCTGGGTCCCCGTACCTCCTCAACCTTCTGGGTCCCCGTCCCCTTCCCCCCTCAGCCTTCTGGGTCCCCACTTCCCCCTCAGCCTTCTGGGTCCCCGTCAGCCATCTGGGTCCCTGTCCTCTCTCAGCTTTTTGGGTCCCCGTCCCCCCTAACCTTTCTGGGTCCTGATCACCCTCACCCTTCTGGGTCCTGATCACCCTCACCCTTCTGGGTCCTGATCACCCTCACCCTTCTGGGTCCTGATCACCCTCACCCTTCTGGGTCCTGATCACCCTCACCCTTCTGGGTCCTGATCACCCTCACCCTTCTGTGTCCTGATCACCATTACCCTTCTGGGTCCTCATTCCCCTCACCCTTCTGGTTCCACGAGTACCTCAGCCTTGCGTGTCCCTCAACCTTCTGGATACCCGTCCCCCTCAGCCTCGCAGGATCCCCGCCCCCCCACAGCCTTGCATGTCCCTCACTCCTCTTGCAGATATCCCACACCCCTCTGGCGGGTCCCCCTCACCCTTCTGGGTCCTCTACCCCCCTCACCCTTCTGGGTCCCCGAACCCCTCACCCTTCTGGGTCCCCGACCCCCTCACCCTTCTGGGTCCCCGACCCCCTCACCCTTCTGGGTCCCCGACCCCCTCACCCTTCTGGGTCCCCGACCCCCTCACCCTTCTGGGTCCCCGTCCCTCTCCCCCCTCTGCCTCGCGGGCCCCGAGCCCCCTCAGCCTCGCGGATCCCCCTCCCCCCCACAGCCTCACGGACCCCGACCCCCCCCCCCCCCTTAAGCCTCGCGGGTCCCCGACTACCACACACCCTAACGCCACCCCGACCCAAACTTCCTCACGGTACCCCGGCCCCACCTCACAACCATCCCCCTGCCCGTTCCCCTCCGAGCTCCGGCCGCTCCAGACCCAAAGGGCGACCCGTGGAAACTCCGTCCTCCCTGGTCTCGCTCCCAAAATGCCCCGATTCCCGCCCGTGAGGAACCGACACGAACCTCTCTCCCCCTCCCGCTCGCGACCAACTCCTCCAAAGGCGGGAAAGATCAACAACATGGCAGCCACCAGGGGTCGCTCTCGCGAGAGCTTGATCCACCCCTCCTCGGGATCTCCTCTCCACCACCCCGAGCCCCTGGATGGAGCCCCAGGGCTCGAGGTCCAGCCCTTTGGAGCCCCCTCTCTCCTGAGAACCTCGTCCCACTGGGGAAGGGTCCGAGAGCTGGCTCGGGCCTCCAGTCCATCTCCCCTTCAGGCTGCACATTTCCACACCAGGATCTGCCCCACATTCCCCCCCAAGATTCCAGTCCATCCCACCTCCACCACCTTGGCCCAAAGCTCATTCCACGTTCCCACCCCCCTCTGAGGGAAGAAAATCCCCCTTCAATCTCAATCCATGTCCTCCTCTTTGAATCTCTCCCACTCTCCTTGGAAACAGCCTGTCCCCATGGACACGATCCGTCCCCCCTCACAATTTTCAAATCTTCCTCAATCTTCGACGCTCCAGGGAATAAAGTCCCAGCCTGTCCAACCTTCCCCTGGAACTCAAACCCCGAAAGCCAGACCACCTTCTTGTCACTCTCCTCGACGCGCTGTCTCATTCCTATCCTTCCTCTCCTCCGGCCACCCAAACGGCACACAATGTTCCCAAGTTGGCCTCACCCATGCCTCGTCCAACTTCCTCGTGGCCTCCCACCTCCTGCACTCAATCCTCTCACTTCTGAAGGCCAAAATACCAGAAGCTTTCTTCACTCCCCCCCACCCCCCCCATCTCTACAAGGGACTCCACTTTTGGGCAGTTCTGTACCACAGTTCCTCAATCCCTTTGTTTGACAACACTCCTCAATGGTCTGCCATTTAACATTCAAACTCTTACGTTTTAAGAATCAATTGCAGAGATCCATGGATGTGGGAAGTCAGGAGGGTTAGGGACTGGGTGCAGGTCGATGAAACTGGCAGAATGATATTTCACCATGGACGAGAAGGGCCGAAGGGTCCCTTTTCTTTGCTGTGGGGTTTCTAGGGTAGAGTTCACACCATTCTCAGGAAGGAGGATGAGCAGACAGATGTCATGGTCCACGGGTAGGAAAGGTGATGAGATCCTGCCAGGAGAGATGAGGGAGTTAAGTGCACAACCAAGGGGTCTCTCTCTGTCAGTCTGTGTGTGTCTCTATCTCTCTGTGTCTCTCTCTCTCTCTGTCTGTGTCTCTCTGTCTGTGTCTCTGTCTGTCTGTGTCTCTCTCTCTGTCTGTGTCTCTCTCTCTGTCTGTGTCTCTCTCTCTATCTGTGTCTCTCTTTGTGTCACTCTGTGTCTCTCTGTGTGTGTCTCTGTGTCTGTGTGTCTCTCTCTGTCTGTGTGTCTCTCTCTGTCTGTGTGTGTCTGTCTGTGTGTGTCTCTGTGTGTGTATGTCTGTGACTCTCTCTCTGTCTCTCTCTGTCTGTGTCTCTCTCTCTGTCTCTCTCTCGCTGTCAGTGTCTCTTTCTCTGTCTGTATGTGTCTCTCTGTGTGTCTGTGTCTGTATATCTGTCTCTCTTTGTCTATATATCTGTCTCTCTGTGTCTGTGTGTGAGTGTGTCTGTCTGTCTGGGTATGTGTGTGTGTCTCTCTCTGTCTGTGTCTCTGTATCTGTGTCTGTCTCTGTGTCTGTCTCTGTGTGTGTGTGTCTCTCTCTGTCTGTGTGTCTCTCTCTGTCTGTGTGTCTCTCTCTGTCTGTGTGTCTCTCTCTCGCTGTCAGTCTCTCTCTCTCTGTCTGTATGTGTCTCTCTGTGTGTCTGTGTCGGTATATCTGTCTCTCTGTGTCTATATATCTGTCTCTCTGTGTCTATATATCTGTCTCTCTGTGTCTCTGTGTGAGTGTGTCTGTCTGTCTGGGTATGTGTGTGTGTCTCTCTGTCTGTGTCTCTGTATCTGTCTCTGTGTCTGTCTCAGTGTGTGTGTGTGTCTCTCTGTGTCTGTGTGTCTGTGTGTGTGTGTGTCTGTGTGTGTGTGTGTTTCTCTGTCTGTGTCTCTCTGTCTGTGTCTCTCTGTCTGTTTCTCTGTGTCCATGTCTCTCTCTCTATCTCTCTCTCTCTGTCTGTGTCTCTCTCTGTGTGGGTCTGTGTGTGTGTGTCTCTCTCTCTCTCTGTGTGTCTCTCTCTCTGTCTGTTTGTGTGTCTTTCTCTCTCTGTGTGTGTCACTGTCTGTGTGTGTGTGTCTTTCTGTCTCTCCCTCTGTGTCTCAATGTGTGACTCTCTCTGTGTCTGTATGTGTGTGTGTCTCTCTCTCTCTCTGTCTGTGTGTGTGTGTGTGTGTGTCTCTCTGTGTCGTGTGTGTGTGTTGTCTCTCTGTGTCGTGTGTGTGTGTGTCTCTCTCTGTCTCTATGTGTGTCTCTCTGTCTCTGTGTATCTCTCTCTCCATCTGTGTGTGTCTCTCTATCTGTCTGTGTGTGTCTGTGTGTGTATCCGTCTGTGTGTGTCTCTGTCTCTCTCTCGCTGTCAGAGTCTCTCTCTGTCTCTTCCTGTGTGTGTCTGTGTGTGTGTGTCTGTGTGTGTGTGTCTGTCTGTCTGGGTATGTGTGTCGCTCTCTATCAGTGTCTCTAATATTTGCTTATTCATTACCCACCATTATCCATCCCGACTGGTGGTGCGGGCTTTGTTCCCCAAGGCGTCCGTATTGGCTGTCCATGGACCATCTCTGCCCCAACGCATTCCTCGGTGTCACCTGCATTAAAATCAAGGTGGCATCAGCACCTTTTTGGGCACTTTTAGCCGTATTTCCTCAGTTGTTCTGGCCAGTTTTGTGTTTCGTTCACACATTCCTGCTGCCTGGGGTTCACGGCACTCGTGGAAAATCGCCAGTTCCTGAAACAATTCTTCATTTATCTTATTTGTAACATTTTTACATTTAATTTAACATATGCATTAAAAAACTTAAATTTCTTATTTGAAAATAAGATAAAATTAATGCATAGTGATTTAAAAAGTAACCCCTCTCACAGCTGCCCAATAGAAAACAATAAAGAGAGGAAACATCTAGATAGCATTCATAAAAATTGAGCAAAACTCTCAAATAAAATCTTGCTTTTCTTGGTTTTAGGAGTCAGAAAGTTCGTGTTGGGTGATTACAACTTAATTCCTACAATTGGTAAATACACATCCCAAATCTTCAAAAGAGAAATTCAAATTTGTTCCGTGAATTCAATGTAATTATTTCAAGTGGGATACAACGGCCTATTTCAGTGTGGCTATCGACCCATTCCCAAATACGCATCGGACTTCCAAGTTACTGCCACACATTTTAACCCGAAAACAATTACAGCACAGAAACAGGTCATTTGGCCCTTCTTGTCTGCACTGAACGAAATACTCTCCTCTTGTACCACCTCTCTGCATTCCCCTCCCCTCCAATTTTCCCTGAAATGACAAAATGGACCCTGCCGCCACTACTTTTCCCGGAAGCTCACTCCACTCAGCCACCACTCTGAGTAAAGAAGTTCCCCCTCATGTTACTTCCAAACTTTTACCTCCTGTTTCAATCCCTGCTCCCCGCAATGAAAAAAGTCTATCCACATCAACTCGTTCTATCCTCCTAGTAATTTTAAAGACTTCGATCAAATCCCCTCTCAACCATCTACAATCCAAAGAATAAAGACTTCATTTGCTCAATCTTTCTTTGTAATCTAGTTGCTGATATCCAGGTAACATTGACGTAAATCTTCTCTGCACCCTCTCTACTTTATTGATAGCTTTCCTCTCATTTGGTGACCAGAACTGCACACAGTACTCACAAAAGAGCCTCACCAATATCTTGTCTAGTCTCAACCTCACTGCCCGACTCCTGTATTCTATGTGATGGTTGATCAACGCCAGCTATTTGAACAGATTCTTTTCGAGGTACTCTCTGATTACCCTCCAATAATTAACCTATCACTGTCAGGCTCACTTGGTTGGCTTTTGAAGCCGTTTTTCAACAAAGGAACATTAGATTACATCCATTCCTCTGGCACCTCACCCGTGGATAAACAGGTTTTAAATATTTCTGTCAGAGCCCTGGCAATTTCTACACTTCTTTCCCTCAAGGCCAAGGGAATATCATGTCAGACGTCCATCCACCATCAGACAAAAATTAGCCGACACAAGATGAAGGCAGGACAGTAGTCCCACCTCTCCAGCACGAGTCATGGATCAAGTGAGCACTGACTGCAAGAAGTTTCTACATCCTCTTGGTGTCTGTGTGGATTTCCTCCCACACTCCACAGCTCAAGGGGGCCGTAAGTTCATTGGCGAATTGGGAAGCTCAAGACCATGGGGTGGAAGTGCACATTCTGGACCTGGGGGCATCAATTCAATTCAACTGCACGGATGAACCTTTGGGCACGACCTGATCTTTTTCTGGTTTCAAACTCATTATTTTTGAAAATTGTATGTGCACCTCTAATGCAACACGACTGCTGCAAAACAGGCTTCTTGATACATATCCATGACAAGAACTCGGGAGAATCTGATTTAGTTACTAGACTTTTGAACAGAACAGTGTCTGGACATTTTATCCCTAAACTGAAACTTTATAGACATACAGAACAAAAAGAGGGCAAAACAAGCTTGTGTCTCACCAATACCACAATTCACGGACACTTTTTAAGTTCTCAAGGGTGGCAGAAAACACAAAGAACAGACAAACTCCTTCCACACTGTCACTTTGAGAGCTTTGGACTCACCATGCTATAAATATTGCCAAGCCATCACTCTCTCTCCAAATCAATGACCCAAAGTCCTGGCTGAGCGATAGATTTGAGACATTTTACCCGCTATGTAGCAATCGGGCACAAGGAAAATTGCTGCTTCCATTGTGAAGTATTTAGGAATCTCAGACCACAAACAACCTTCACCCCGAAAAACAAGCAATTCTCCACAATAAAACTAGGTTTCCTTCCTGTCTGCAAGCATCTACTCTCTTGAGTCTGAATGGCACAACTGGGGAAACCGTTTCAAATCCATGACCTGAAACAGCATATTCTCTTCCCCTAATTGGAGCTGTCTTGCAATTGGCCACCACTGCCCGAGCAAGAATGAACTGGGAGATCTCACACTTGCTCCTTCACAGGTGAGACCTCCCTGTTCATTGGAGCTCCATATTATCCATCTTGCTCAATTTTGTTAACCTTAATCAAGTCTCCTCTCATTCTCCAACACTCCCATGAAAAATAAAAATCATGTATCCTGTAGTTCGCGAGTCTGGACACCAGGTGGTGGTATTATACCTAGATCTCTCTCTCTCTCTCCCCCTCTCGCTTCATGCATGCAGTACTCGGTGTGAACAGGCGGTGGCAGCACTTTACAGCTCTTGCAATCTGCAGATTGGACAGGAGATGTCGGAGTTACGGAGACATGGCTGCGGGAACGGCAGGATTGGGAAATCAATGTTCCCGGGTACACGTCCTATAGAAAAGACAGAAAGTTGGGAAGAGGAGGTGGGGTAGCTCTGTTGGTAAGAAATAAAATTCAGGCATTTGAAAGGAAAGACATTGAAACAGGTGGGTAGAGTCTGTTTTGATAGAATTAAGAAATTGTAAAGGCATGAGGACCATAATGGGGGTCATTTACAGGCCTCCGAAAAGTAGCTCAGATATTAAAGTATAAATCAGGAATTAAGAGTGGCATGTCAAAGTGGTAGCAATACGGTAGTTATGGGGGACTTCAACATGAAAGTGGACTGGGATAATCAGACGGGGGCAGGAACACAAGAGAGTGAGTTTATTGAATGTCTACGAGATACTTTCATCCATTGATTTAATTATAAATTTGGTTACTTTGTTCTTTATGTTAATTTTTTTCCCCAGTTTTATCCATATTTGAATCCAAATTCAGGTTGAAATCCCCTCCTATTAATATGTTCCCTTGCGTATCTGCTACCTTCAAAAAGATATCTTGCATAAACTTTTGATCTTCTTCGTTAGGTGAATATACATTGAGTAGATTCCAAAACTCCGAATATATCTGACATTTTATCATTACATATCTCCCTGCTGGATCTATTATTTCCTCTTCTATTTTAAATGGCACATTTTTACTAATTAATATAGCTACTCCTCTTGCTTTTGAATTATACGATGCTGCTGTTACGTGTCCTACCCAATACGAGATACTTTCTTGGAGCAGCTAGTGGAGGAACCTACCAGGGGGAAGTCAATTCTGGACTTGGTGCTGTGCAGCGACGCAGAGTTAATAAGTGACCTCGATGTAGGGGAGCCATTAGGGAATAGTGACCATGGTATGGTTATTTTTGAGCGGCAATTAGAAAGGGAAAAAGAAAGGAAGTCGGAAGCATCTGTACTGCAGTTAAATAAAGGGGATTATGCAGCTATGATGGAGGAGCTAGCCAAAATAAAATGGAAAGATACACTAGCTGGGAGGACAACTCGGGAAAAATGGCAGGTGCTTTTGGACATTTTCCACAGGATTCAGGACAAATTTATTCCAAAGTGGCGGAAAGGCTCTAGGAGATGCAAATGGCAGTCGTGGCTAACTAATGAAATCAAGTGCAATATCAAATCCAAAGGGAGTAAGTATAAGATAGAGAAGTGGAAGACTAGTGGGCAAGATCAGGGAGCATGGAATTGGAGGCAAGGTGCTGACATGGATAGGAAATTGGTTAAGAAATAGGAAACAAAGGGTTGGAGTAAGCCGGTCCTTTTCAGGATGGCAGGATGTGACGAGTAGAGTGCCGCAGGGATCGGTATTGGGTCCTCAGTTGTTTGTAATTTCTGTAAATGATTTGGATGAGGGAATTAATAACATGAGCAAATTTGCAGATGACACTAAACTGCGTGGCGGTGTGGGGTGTGAGGGTGATATCAGGAAAATGCAGAGGGACTTGGACAGGTTGGGGGTGTGGGCTGCTGAATGGAAGATGACGTTCAATGTGAGCAAATGTGAGGTTATCCATTTTGGGGGCAATAATAGGAAAGCTGAGTATTCTCTAAATGGAGACAAGCTAGGGAGTGGGGAGGAGCAAATGGATCTGGGTGTACTTGTTCACCGGTCACTGAAGGCTAACATGCAGGTTCAGAAAGCTGTGAAGAAGGCAAATAGCATGTTGGCTTTCATAAAGAGGGGATTGGAGCATAGGAACAGAGATGCCCTTCTGCAGTTGTGCAGGGCCCTGGTGAGACCCCACCTGGAGTATTGCGTCCAGTACTGGTCTCCAATTTTGAGGAAGGACATACTAGCTATAGTGGGTGTGCAGCGCAGATTTACAAGGTTAGTTCCAGCGATGGCGGGGTTGACATATGCTGAAAGGCTAGAAAAACTGAACTTATATCCGATGGAGTTTAGAAGGATGAGGGGGGACATGATTGAGGTATACAAAATTATCAGGGGGATGGACAGGGTGAAGTCGGATTACTTGTTCCCAGTGATGGGGGAGACGAGGACTAGAGGGCATAGTTTAAGAATACAGGGTAGGCCCTTTAGGACGGAGATGAGAAAACATTTTTTTACCCAGAGAAGTGTGAATCTGTGGAATGCTCTGCCACAGAGGGTGGAAGAGGCAGATTCGCTGATTATGTTCAAAAGAGCGTTAGATAAGACTCTAGTGGGCAAAGGAGTAAAGGGTTATGGGGATAAGGCTGGAATGGGGTACTGATAGTAGTGATCAGCCATGATCTGTAAAATGGCGGTCACTGAAGGCTCGACAGGCCGAAGGGCCTACTCCTGCTCCTATTGTCTATTGAACCATTCCTCCAAGGTCCCTCTGTTCCTCAATGCCCTCCCCTTCACTGCATACGTCTTGGTTATTCTTACCAAAATAAAGTACCTCACACTTACCTACATTAAACTCCATCTGCCATCTTTCCAAACAGTCCAAATCCTTTTGTAGTCCATGAAAACCCTCCTCACTCTCCACAAATCTTGAAAATAAGCAAAATGTATTACGTTATGTTAAGCTTCTCTTTGAAAATTTTAATTTCACATGCATTAAATGCGTACATAAATTTCTCATTCAAAGATAATGAAAAATTAATACATAGTATTTTTTTTTAAATTCCCCCTGCCCAACAACCCAATAGAAAAGAAAGATAACATCTGGAAAGTATTTATAAAAAAATTACTAAAAAACTATCAAATAAAATCTAACAAATTTTCTTGATTTTAGGAGTCAGAAGGTTCAGGTTGGGCGATTACAACTTAATTCCTACAGTTTATAAATAGGATTCCCAAATCTTTCCAAAAATTTCAAATTTGTTACGTAAATTACATGTAATTATTTCAAGTGTCAAGGGACTTGGGGGGGTTCTCGTTCAGGAAAACATAGTGAGTTGGTAACCACCAGGTTGGATCGGCAGGAAAAGAAAGCAAATTCTATGTTGGCCTTTGTTTCAAGGGTAGGGAGGTGTTGATGGGGCATGGGAGAGACCTCATTTGGAGAACTGCGAAGTTTATCTTAAAAAGGATGTGCTGATGTTGGAGAGAGAGCAGAGATTTACCAGGATGATATATCTCCACTCTTCATTGGAGTATAGAAGAAGGAGAGGAGATCTCAGAAACCTTTCCAATGCTGAAAGGATTGGACAGTAGATGTGAATAATGTTTCCCTTGGATAAAAAGACATTGTCTTAGAATTAGAAGATACCTATTTAAAGCAGATGAGAAATTTATTTCACCAGAAGGTCATGGAATTTGTTGCTGGACTGTTGAGGGAGTTTAAGTGGGGGGGGGGGGGGGGGTGGCGGAATTAATAGATGTTTAATGAGTCAGGGTATCAAGGGATCAGGGGAAAAAGCCAGAACTTGGAATGAGAGGCGAGAACAGTTTAGATCAGGGGATAGCAGACACAGTGGGCTGAATGGCCAACTTCTGTTCCTTGTAATTTGACACCATTTTAACTAATGTACATTTGAGAATTTTAACATCCATCCATATATCCTCTGTGGAGGCCTGTGACGAGAGCTGTGCCTCAGGGATAGGTGCTGGAACAATAATGTGGTGAATTGGATTAGCAAGTTTGCAGGTGACACCAAGAACGGTGGAGTTGTGGACAGCCAGGAAAGCTTGCAGAAGGATCTGGACCAGCTGGAGAAAGGGCAGATGGAATTTAATGCAGATAAGTGTGAGGTGTCACATTTTGAAGGGCAAACCAAGAAAAGATAGACACGGTGAACGGTCGGGCACTGAGGAGTGAGGTTGAACAGAGCGACATGGTAAACGGGTGTCATTCCATGCAAGTGCTGTCACAGGTGGATTTGGGCGGGAATTGAAGATACCCAAGTTAACTAAAATTGAAAATTGTAAATGGGGCAAAAAAGGGATCTATTTCAGAAATGTTTGTGACAACAGAAAATGGCTAAACCAACTTTAGATTAAATGGGAGATTCTTCTTTAGAATTAACCCAAGAAGAACGGACTACTTACTATGTGTGAAGATGGTGGATTAAATTGATGAATGTGCGATATAATTGGGTGAATTATAATTTTTTTTACATCATTTGTATTTAACTTTAGTCATTCAGATTTATGTTTTCATTGTGGGATTCAAATTAATACCTTTTTTTGTCTGTCTGGTGGTGTGATAAAGTTAAGCCTTTGAGGATTTATTTGAAAGGTTAACACAATTCCATTACACCTCCTTCCCATGGAGAAATTTTTAGACTTCTGAAAGGTTAAAATTTTAAACTGCAATCTCTGATTTGTTCTTAATAGATTTCACAGCCATAATCAATAGAATAAAAACAAATGTAGCAGAAACCTCTAAATCCAACATCTAAATAAGCAATCCTCAATGACACTGGCCCTTAATATCATTATAGTGTCTTATACTTCAGTCCTATTCTTGCAAAATTAAACTCCAGTTGAATCATCATCTATTCTTATTTTTAATCTTACTCAAAAATTATGATCAATACTTAATCCCATAGCAGCACAAACACATTCTTCTACATGTTGCAGAGCTAATACAAGGGACAAAAATGATTTTCCAGCAGCAGAATAATTCTTTTGAGTGTTTATTCAATGTCTGAGAATCATAAGCCAGAGGATTTTTAACATCATCAGACATATTTATTTTTAATACAGCACCGGCTGCATCCATCAAATCCCGGGATGAAGCGGTTGTAAAAGTAGTCCATACCCGCAAACTCCTGCAGCTCCTTGAGGCTGTCCGGACATGGTAACTCCCTGAGAGCGGAGACCTTTGCAGCGGTGGGCGTGGCTCCTTCGGCCGTGATGGTATGGCCCAGGAACTGCATGGACTCTTTCCCAAACTAGCACTTGGCCAGGTTGATGGCAAGGCTGAAATCGGCCAGCCGGGAGAAAAGGGCACAAAGGTGGGCCTTGTGTTGCGCCTGGCCCTTGCTGGCGACGAGAATGTCGTCCTAATAAATAAAGCCAAAATCCAAGTCCCTGCCCACAGAGTCCATGAGGCGCTTGAAGGTCTGAGCGGGACCCTTGAGCCTGAATGGCATGCGCAGGAATTCGAACAAGCCAAAGGGGGAGATGATTGCTGTCTTTGGTATGTCCTCAGGGTTCACCGGGATCTGGTAATATCCACGCATCAGGTCAACCATGGAGAAAACCCTCGCACCATGCAGGTTGGCCGCAAAGTCTTGGATGTGAGGGATGGGATAACGGTCAGGAACTGTTACCTCATTGAGCCGTCGATAGTCTCCGCAGGGACGCCAGCCACCGGAGGCTTTCAGGACCAGGTGGAGCGGCGAGGCCCATGGGTTTTCAGACCGCCGAATGATCCCCAGGTCCAACAGGTGCCAAAACTCCTCCTTCGCCTCCTTGAGATTGTCAGGCAGGAGCCGGCGAGCCTTGGCGTGAACCAGTGGGCCCTGAGTGGGGATGTGGTGGAACTGCCCGTGGTGCGGTGAGGCAGCGGAGAACTATGGCTTGATGAGTGTCGTGAACTCTTCCGGGATTCACTGGAACGAGTCTCTGGGTGTGCTAATCGTGGCCATCTGTGGTTGCTCCGAGCAGGAGGCGTCGAGGCGAACGGCCTGGAAGGTACGGCGTCCACCAGGCGCCTACCCCGAATATCTACCAGAAGCCCATGTGCGAGGAGGAAGTCTGCACCCAGGATGGCAGTTGGAAAGGACAAGACGGTGAACCTCCATGTGAAATTTCATTGGCTGATCTGGAAGTGGACTGTCTTGTCTCCATACATCTGGATTGCTGTTGCATTGGCTGCACGGAGGGGACGACCACAAGGTCAGTTCCTGGACTCGACGGTCGTGGCCAGGATGACATTGATCTGGGCTCCAGATCAACGAGGAACTGCCAGCTGCTGACTGAGTCCCGCCGATAGAGGAGGCTGTGTTCTTCGCCAGCCCCCGCAGCCATTAACCCTGGCCGGCCTGGTCATTTCCCTGGAATGAGCCAGACTGATGACACTTCCGAGCCTTGGCTCCCCAGCGCTGGTGGTAGGAGCAGAGGCATGGAGCGGATGCTGTGGCCTTGGTTATGCTCTTGGGCACCCCTGCAGGAGCCAAATGCTCTACTGCAGCGCTCGGGGCAGGCTTGGCGTGGTCATGTCTGTGCCTCGAGACCTACTGGACCACTGAGCCCTCTGGGAATAGTGCGTGCCATAGCTCCTGGGCCTTCTTGGGGACCTTCCTCACGTCAGTGAAGCTCTCCTGGACCAGCAGCAGCTGGACATCTCCGGGCATATGGCCGAGGAAAATGCACTCGAAGAGTGGGGAGTTGGTGTGCTCACCCATGAGCGTGAGCATCTCGTCCATCAGCTCCATTGGGGACCTGTCCCTCAGGGCGCCGAGGTGTAGCATCTGAGCGGCATGCTGGTGTCTGTATAGTCCGAGGGATCCAGTAAGCACTTGCTTTACGGTCTCGTATTTGTCTTCGGCGGGTGGGTGCTGAGCAAGGTGCAGCACGTGTCTGCCGATGGCCAGGTCCAGGGCAGCGACCACATGATAGAATTTGGTTGTGTCGGACGAGGTCTGGCAGAGGTGAAACTGAGCCTCCGCGTGGCTGACGCAGGTCTCCAGCTCCTGAACCCAGAATTCATGGAGTTTCGCGGCTAAGGCGCTGATCACCCCAGGCTCACTCATGATGGGTTCAAAGACGTTTGATCCAATCAGGGTCACCAATTGTTGCATCAGCTACAGTGCTCCTGAAAGAACACACACAACCAGACAGTTTGAGCTCAGTGAGCAGACTAGTTTATTGCAGGCTGCTAAGCTGTACTTATACTCCCATCCTGGACCTGGCTGAAAACCATGCTGGAGGGCGCTGACGTCACCTGGGCATCACGTGGTCCCCCAGCTCGGGGCTTCTGAGCCCCGTGCTGGGAGGAAGGGAACACATCCAATGGCGCCATTTTGGCCGGCTGTCCCACCGCGTGGCTTACAAGCGGGGCTGGTTCGCCTGCCTGGTGGTGAGCCGCCACACATCACACATTCTGGGTGATTTGCAGACAATGCAATTTGGTTTTTTTAATACTTTATTTCTCAATTTTTCACCAAAATAATAATTGTATTACATTCAACTGTAAATTATTTTTAAAAATTAAACATGTGGTATTATCCTCCCATCCCCCTCAACCCACCCTCCCAACATCCCCCCCACTCCTAAAAAAATAAATAAACTGGAGAATGCCAAGAACATAAAGCATTCCTGGAGAAATATCTATTGGGATGTCTGGGAATGGACCAAGCGTTTGGCCTTCACGTCCAAAGGCAGGCTGTGTGCTCGTAGAAAGTCTGCGCCGAGAAGTGATGTGTCCACAGTGGCTCGAATGAAATTCCACTAGAAATTTTCTCTGCCGAGTTGTTTTTGGACATTGTGCGTGACAAAGGTCTTGATGGCAGTCTTTTTTGTCGCCCAGAGGGTGGGACCTTGTGGGTATATTCGTCTCTTCAGGGCGATTGGTGGGATGACACTGAGTTCAGCACCCGTGCCGGCCACTAGCCTTGTCAGTAATGTTCAAGAGGCTATTGGTGAGGTCAGCCACCTTGTCCATGAGCGGCGGCTGGCCTGGGCATTTTCTGAAAATGAGCAGGGCTGGCTGCATCTTCACGCTCGAGCCCATCGATGTTGCTGATAAAGACACCAGCTAACGTTCAGTGCCTCTGCTAATTTGGTGGGGGGCGGTTGTGCTCGGTTCGGGTGGGATCAGTTCTGCTGCCCCACATGAGGATGAGTCAATCGGTTCATGGCGGACTCATTTTCATGTTTCATGTGCACAGCGCATCAGCTCTGGCCGTGACCTTACGTGGGTCTGAGAAATCTTCGTCCGTCAACGGCAGTTGTATGTCATCTGGCATCTGTTCCAAGAAAGCCTACTCAGACATGAGGCATGACTTGTGGCCCTCTGCTCGTGCGACCATCTCATCCATCAGGGCACATGGTGTTCTGTCTCCTTAGCTGTGCAGGTGCATCAGCCTGGCAGCGCACTGTCGTCTGAACAGGCCGAAAGCCCTCAAGAGGAGTTTGTTGAGGGCTGGGTATTTCCTTCCTCCGGGGATCGTGTATCAGGTCGTCCACACTGGCCGCGGTCTCTTGGTCCAGGGAACTGACGACATGGTAGAACGTTGTCGAGTCAGACGTGATCTGCCGGAGGTGAAATCGTGCTTCCGCTTGCCTGAACCAAGTGCGTGGGCGAAGCGTCCAGAGGTTGGCAATTTCATAGCCACTGCGTTGACTGCTGCAGCATCCATGGTGTGGAGTCCAGAATCGTCTGGACTCGTCGGGGTCACCAATTGTAGCGGTAGCTACAAGGAGAAATGAAATAAGGAGATGACTTTGTTAGTCGCTTGCACTTCCAACAGTTTATATTGGAAAATTCCCATGCTGCACCTTATCAGGTGGCCCGTAAGTGCCGCCCACACAGGGGCGGTGATGTAACGACGCAGCCAAGTGCATCTGCATGGCCCGTTTGAGCTGGGGAGAAGATGCGCCCAGCAGTAACATCTTGACACGGCTACACTGCTGCTGCGGCCGTAACAGTGCAGAGCCGATTCGACTGCGTCTCGATGTGTGCCGCTACAGCTATACATTTCCGAGCAACTGCTGAAGCAATTGACACAAATTCAATGTGATAAATATTTCAATTTAATTTTGGCCTCATAACCTTAATCTTTCTTTGGCTTGGCTTCGCGGACGAAGATTTATGGAGGGGTAATGTCCACGTCAGCTGCAGGCTCGTTTGTGGCTGACAAGTCCGATGCAGGACAGGCAGACACGGTTGTAGCGGTCGCAAGGGAAAATTGGTGGGTTGGGGTTGGGTGTTGGGTTTTTCCTCCTTTGTCTTTTGTCAGTGAGGTGGGCTCTGCGGTCTTCTTCAAAGGAGGTTGCTGCCGGCCAAACTGAGAGGCGCCAAGATGCACGGTTTGAGGCGATATCGGCCCACTGGCGGTGGTCAATGTGGAAGGCACCAAGAGATTTCTTTAGGCAGTCCTTGTACCTCTTCTTTGGTGCACCTCTGTCTCGGTGGCCAGTGGAGAGCTCGCCATATAACACCATCTTGGGAAGGCGATGGTCCTCCATTCTGGAGACGTGACCTACCCAGCACAGTTGGATCTTCAGCAGCGTCGGCCTCTGCCATATCGAGTACTTCGATGTTGGAGATGAAGTCGCTCCAATGAATGTTGAGGATGGAGCAGAGACAACGCTGGTGGAAGCGTGATGCCGGTAGAGGACCCATGATTCGGAGCCAAACAGGAGTGTGGGTATGACAATGGCTCTGTATACGCTAATCTTTGTGAGGTTTTTCAGTTCGTTGATTTTCCAAACTCTTTTGTGTAGTCTTCCAAAGGCGCTATTTGCCTTGGCGAGTCTGTTGTCTATCTCGTTGTCGATCCTTGCATCCGATGAAATGGTGCAGCTGAGATAGGTAAACTGCTTGATCATTTTGAGTTTTGTGTGCCCGATGGAGAAGTGGGGGGGCTGGTAGTCATGGTGGGGAGCTGGCTGATGGAGGACCTCAGTTTTCTTCAGGCTGACTTCCAGGCCAAACATTTTGGCAGTTTCCGCAAAACAGGACGTCAAGCGCTGAAGAGCTGGCTCTGAATGGGCAACTAATGCGGCATCGTCTGCAAAGAGTAGTTCACGGACAAGTTGCTCTTGTGTCTTGGTGTGAGCTTAATATTACTCGGTAAAAATAACATGAAGCCCTGGAAAATTACGTACCCCAATCCAAAATTGTCTAACTTTAGGACATTGCCAAGTTGAATGCAAAAATGTTCCAATCTCAGGTTCACATCGAAAACATTAATCCGATACGGCAGGATTTAATCTATTTGATTTTTGTGGAGTCAAATAGAACTGATGTAAAAAATGATATTGAACCAACCTATATCTTAGTCAGATTATTTACACAAATCCATCCAATCCTTTTCGCTTATTTGAGAATTTAAATCTATTTCCCGTCTTCATCTAGATTTATTCACTCCAGTTTTTGGGGCCTTAGATTGAAGCAAGTTATACATTACTGAAATAAATTTATTTCCAGCAGGATAACAAATCAGTAATTCTAATTCACTTTGATTAGGTAACATCAAAGTAAGACCTATTTTTAAAGATAAAAAAGCTTTAACTTGGTAATAACAAGATAATTCTTTCAAAGATTTCAATCTCACATCCTCAAAACTAATTTTCTTAATACCCTTCCATCTCCAAATCCTCCAGAATTGGTTGTCTATTGAAAAAGGAAAATGCCTATTTCAATATTAAACCTTTCATGCGAATTTCATTATCAACTCAATCAAATGTTTCAAAATAGATGATTCCCCACTTCCAAATAAAGCTTAGGATTCCATTTGTAAATAAAATCTTGGGGATCCGTATTCCCTATTGCATTAAATTCAACAGAAACCCAAGCTGGAATATCATCTAAATTATACAATATATTTATAAATCTTAATTGAGCTGCTTTTCAAAATTCTTAAAATGAGGAAGACACAAACCACACCCCCCCCCCCCCCCCCACCAACTCATATTTCCAAGTCAATTTTTCCAAAGAAACCCTGGGCATTTTATCTTTACATAATTTCCGAACCGCCATATTTAAATCCTGACAATGCAATTCTCCAAAACACCACAACCATTCCTTAATTGGGCAACACTTCTCCTAAATATTGGCAACATTTATGCTGGCATTGCTCGGACACCCTAATCAGAGTGACCCACAGTCGCCAGGAGTGGGTGCTGCCACGCGAGCCATCATTCAAGTAAATGGCTCGCGAGACTATCTTGTGACTTGAAGTCAAGCTGGTGTAAATACGATCAATAACTCTCTCTCTGTTTTGTGCAAAGAATCTTGCATATAAGAACGAAAGAGAGTTGGAGTGTGGTTTGGTGAAACTCTGTGTCCTTCATTAATTCTCTGAGTCACCTCAAAGTGGGAGTTCGATTCCTCATCCACGTGTGCAGCCCAGACAGTTTGGGCACAGTTACACCAGGTGTACACATTGCCCAAAGCCTTTGGGATCAGCATTGTGGTGCACACAATAATCACGTCAAATAGGATGGAGTGATTAAACACCTTCAATGACCAAAAACCTGAGCATTACTGATACACGACTGGGCCAGGTTCCATGAACAGAAGCAAGAGGGGGCTAGTCCGGGAAATCCAGGGTGGAGCTAAGGGAGAGGTTGGAGAAGGTCAGGAAGATATGGACTGGCCAGTCCATACATCTATATCAAAGCCTTTCACCACTTCTTTGAGATAAAACCCAACGAGGTGATGTGGCGACACAGAGCACATACTGTACTTTATGACATACATAGTTCATAGTGTCCATCACAAGTTCAGCCTGTCGGGTGGTCTTGTGATCCTCTGTGGCTTCCGAGGCACTGGGCCCTCCCAATTTTGTGCCAGCTCCCCTTCTCGCTTCAGTCTGTGTACGGACCTGAATCATTAACTGACCATCTCTCTCCATGGACACTGCCTAACCTGCTGAGTTCCTCCAGCTTCATTCTTTATTCCTCGTTCTGGTGGTCCTTCACCTAAAGGCAGAATAGGCTCACGGGGAGAAACAGCCTCCTGCTCCTACTTTGTTCTGTGTTGGGGAAAACCTATTCTAAATCCTCGTTCACTCCTTGAGGTGATCGGTCCTTGGCATCTGTTGGCCCTTGTACAGAACAAAGGCCACTCTTCTGCCTCTCACCCTGAAAGGACTCAGTTCAACCTTGTGCCATTTGGGGGATTAGCATTGGGGGAGTGGGTTTGTTGGGGGATCAGGGATAAGTTAAAGGTTATCTGCCCTCTCATTTCAACTGAATCCACACAGACCTGCATCATTCTGTGTCATATTAAGCCCTGACCACACAACTCCCCCCATTCACTTTCCAATTTGATGAAGGGTGCAGAATATTAGCTGGATCTTGTTCTGATAATTCTGATGAAGACATCATCACACAGATTTTGCCAGGAAGCTAGGAGAGAGAGTGACCAAGGACATTTCAGACAGGAATCAATTCTCAATTCCTCGACTGAGTCTCATATCCTAATGCCTGCCTCATCTCTAAAACAATAGTGCGAATTGACTACAGCTGGAGCCAGTTTCAGCTGCATTCTACGTCAAGAATCAGTCTGCAGAAGCAGAAACAGCCCTATGGAATGTTCTTTCAGATGGCAGCCTGAAAGGGACAGCTGCAGGAGAGGCGCCTCAGAGCGCACTCCAGTTCCTGTCAGCGCAGGACATCAGGGCAGGTGCGGCTGGCACAGGATGTTGGGGCAGGGGAGGCTGTCAGGCAGCAGTGATGGGTGGTGTCGGGCGCGGTGATGGGGGCTCTCGGGTGAGGTGAATGGGGCTGTCGGACGCAGGAAGGATGGGTTGTCGGGCACGAGGAGGGGGGCTGTGAGGCGCGGGGATTTGGGTCCCTGGCTGATTATCATCAGGCGGCTGCATTCAGGGTCCTCGGGGGAATTGCTCAGACACGGAGATCATACCTCCCGAAGGAAGATTGGTAAGTACTCCTCCGAGCCGCATCAGGCTCTTTCACATGGCCTCCTTACAGCCGCATTCAGATAGAATATGTGACTTTACATCGGGGGTATTCTGGCCACCTGAAGGAGGCTCATCAGGCCTGATCCAAAGGCTGCAATAAGCCTTCAGCACCACTCAGTCCCAGAATGGCAGTTTCTGCTTTGAACTGTTAGCCACCATTGTCAACTTCAAGAATTAAAAATTCCTATGAAATTAGACATTTACATGTGTAAATTGGAAACCAGAAATCAGACAGGCAAAGAATGATTACCAATGTGTACTGTGAGCAACCCTTCCAGATTTCTGTTGAAATTTTGTAGACCAGAAGGATGTTCTTAATTATAATGGGCACATGAGATTAAATTGCCAACAACAAATCCTTTCTATGTCTTGAGGAAGAGGATGTGCAAAATGTAAAGCAGAAGCTGTACTAATACCTTCCAAGAAATGTTATCCAATTTGTTGGCAGGAAAATGTCTTAAAAGCTCTACCATGTGAGTGTGTTCTTTAACTGCCGTTCAAACATTGATAGTGAGGTGAGTCTGTTCACCCACCACTGGTACCCCTCATTCCTGCTGGCATGACTCAATAAAGACTGTGTTTTAGAGTTTGTGGTTTGTTACTGTACCTTTTTGTACCTTGACAGGAAATCGACTTCAACAAGGGTGAGAAAAAAAAACACTCAAACCCCTTACATGGTGACAGATTTGAACCTGGGTCACTGTCACGAAGAACATTCTTCCAAACATGCCAAGATCAAAATTCAATTGATTGTCATGGTATAAAGTGCAATATTACACAAAATTCACTTCATTCAGTCATAAAGCAGACAGAGTCACATCAGCAGGAAGTTAGACATAGTGTTCCTTGCAGTTAAGAGGAAAAGAGAATTCCCTGAGTCCCCTACAGCCCCCAAACACAGCCCTTGCCCACAAACACCCAGCCCCCTGCCCCCAAAATCCAGCGCAAACCATCAAATGCAGTTGCCTTGTTTAGAAAAGGTAATGGGGAGAATCTTGGGAATTATAGACCAGTTAGGATCTATGAGCATTTGCAGAAGTACAGACTTCTCAAGGTCAGTCAGCATGGCTTTGTGATGGGAAGGTCATGCCTCATGAGTCTAAATGAGTTTTATTTGAGTGGGGTAACAAAGGAAATGAATGAGGGTCGTGTGGTAGATGTGGTCTACATGGATTTTATCAAGAATTTGACGAGACTCATTAGAAAGCAATTTGGCAAAGGATCAGGGTAACTTTGGCTGTGGATAAAAAATTGTCTTGTTGGAAGAAAGCAGAGAGGAGTGGAGTGCCACATGGATCTGTTCTGGGACCCCTGCTCTTGATGATTTTTATAAATGACCTGGATGAAGAGGCAGAAGATGGGTCAGTATGTCTGCAGATGATGTGAAGGTTGGAGGAGTTGTGGATGATGCTGAAGGTTGTCGAAGGATAAGGATTTCAATCCAGGTAAGTGTGAGGTGATGCATTTTGGAAGGACAAACCAGAAGGCTGGGTACAAGGTTACCAGTCGGTTACATGAGTGAGGATAAACAGAGGGACTTTGGGGTTCAAATCCAAACATCCCTCAAGGTTGCCGCTCAGGTTGATAAGATAGTTATGAAGGCCAATGGGATGATGAGCTTCATTAAACTTTTCTACGTTGTCGTGCGTGAAAGTGAGGCCATTTTGGCAAGAAAGCGCAGAAAAATTAACCACGATCACAGCAGTGACCTCCACGTGAGACCTGACAATCTCTTCATTGAAACAAGCGACAACTTGACCAAATATCTAATCTCATTTATAAAAATAGCACTGGCCTTCGCGAAGAGATGTATCACGATCAACTGGATGTCCGATAGCACGTTGGGCTGTGGAAACGAACTGCAGTTACCTACGGGAAAAAAAAATCACATAAACGTGACCCTTTGGTAAAGGTCTGTCAGCTGTACCTGGACCACATAGGGGCCCAGACACTAATACAAATGAACAATAAAAGGGGATGAAAGTAACCATTATATAGACCAAAACCAAGTTTCCCCAACTGGACTCATCGACTTGTAATCTCTGAAAATGTGGATATGAAAACAAACTGCAACAGAGAGAAAAAAATTCAAAGTGCAAAAGGGAGAGTCTTTAAATGAGTCCCTGAATGTGTGTTGAGTCTCGTGGTGAAGGGGTAGCAGCTGTTCCTGAACCTGGCTATACCTCTTCCCTGATGGGAGCAGTGAGAACAGAGCGGGTGATGTGGATCCTTGATTGCTGCTGCTCTCTGACAGCAGCGTTCCCTGCAAATGTTCTCAATGGTGGAGGGTTCTGGGCGGTGTCCGTACTTTTGCAGAGCTTTTTGCTCAGGGGTATTGGTGTCACAAGACAATAGCTCAAACCTTCTACAAACTGAACCGTTCTCCCCTCACACCCGTAACCCACTATTTTTCTTGCATCAATGTGCCTGTCTAAATGTTAAAGGTCCCTATTATTCCAGACTCCACTATCCTGCCCGGCCATGCGCTCCAGGCATCCGCAGCCTTGTGGGTCCCCGTCCCCACTCAGCCTTCGGGGTCCCCGTCTCCCCTCAGCATTCTGGGTCCCTGTCCCCGTCCCCCCTTAGCCTTCTTGGTCCCAGACCCGTCCCCCCTCAGCCTTTTGGGTCCCCGTCCCCCCTCAGCCTTCTGGGTCCCCGTCCCCACTCAGCCTTCTGGGTCCAAGTCCCCCCTGAGCCTTCTGGGTCCCCATCCCCCCTCAGCCTTCTTGGTCCCCGTCCCCCCTCAGCCTTCTGGGTCCCCGTCCCCGTCCCACCTCAGCCTTATGGGTCCCCGTCCCCCGTCAGCATTCTGGGACCCCGTCCCCGTCCTCCTCAGCCTTCTGGGTCCCCGCCCCCCTCAGCCTTCTGAGTCCCCGTCCCCCTCAGCCTTCTGAGTCGCCGTCCCCCCTCAGCCTTCTGGGTCCCCGTCCCACCTCAGCCTTCTGGGTCCCCGTCCCCCCTCAGCCTTCTGGGTCCCTGTCCCCCCTCAGCCTTCTGGGTCCCCGTCCCCCCTCAGCCTTCTGGGTCCCCATCCCCCCTCAGCCTTCTGGGTCCCCGACCCCCCTCAGCCTTGATGAGCTTCATTAAACTTTTCTACGTTGTCAAATAGAACTGATGTAAAAAATTATATTGAACCAACCTATATCTTAGTCATATTATTTACACAAATCCATCCAATCCTTTTCGCTTATTTGAGAATTTAAATCTATTTCCCATCTTCATCTAGATTTATTCACTCCAGTTTTGGAGGTCTTAGATTGAAGCAAGTTATACATTACTGAAATAAATTTATTTCCAGTAGGATAACAAATCAGTAATTCTAATTCACTTTGATTAGGTAACATCAAAGTAAGACCTATTTTTACAGATAAAAAAGCTTTAACTTGGTAATAACAAGATAATTCTTTCAAAGATTTCAATCTCACATCCTCAAAACTAATTTTCTTAATACCCTTCCATCTCCAAATCTTCCAGGATTGGTTGTCTATTGAAGAAGGAAAATGCCTATTTCAATATTAAACCTTTCATGCCAATTTCATTATCAACTCAATCAAATGTTTCAAAATAGATGATTCCCCACTTCCAAATAAAGCTTAGGATTCCATTTGTAAATAAAATCTTGGGGATTCGTATTCCCTATTGCATTAAATTCAACAGAAACCCAAGCTGGAATATCATCTAAATTATTCAATATATTTATAAATCTCAATTGAGCTGCTTTTCAAAATTCTTAAAATGAGGAAGACACAAACCACACCCACCCCCCCCCCCCCCCCCCGCCACCAACTCATATTTCCAAGTCAATTTTTCCAAAGAAACCCTGGGCATTTTATCTTTACATAATTTCCGAACCGCCATATTTAAATCCTGACAATGCAATTTGTTGAGCTCCTTGTTTATAAACTAACGGTTGAAATACATCTGACATAAAATTCTTTCCCTGATCTGATTTCATTTCTTGAGGCAAACCAAACCAATTGAAAAAATTTTCTCGAGCCCCAGACACAGTGTTTGCTTTAATGATCCCAAGTGGTATGGCTTCTGTACACCTGGAAACATCCAAGCTAACTCATCAAGAATACAATTACAATATTTTACCTCAGTAATTTAATTTACTAAGACATTTTTATATACGAGAAATATTAAATTAATATTAAAGGTTAACACAACTCCGTGACATATCTGAATAGTCAAGGTATTAAAGGTGAGTGGGAGAATGGATCAGTTCATGATGGAATGGACACAATGGGCCAAATGGCCTACTTCTGCTCCTGTATCTTATTGTATCATATTTTACAAAGCACAGATGTTTTTTTCAACCCCAATTTGAAAATCACAGTTTTGGCTTTTGAAATGAAAATTGCACACATTTTTGCACAGTAAAGATGTCGGTTTTGACCCAAAAACAGGACCTATTTTGAAAAATACAACTTTTGTCCCTTTTTAGCAAAGCACTCCATACTTTCCTTCAAAACACAACCTTCAGTTTTTGTTTATTAGAACCTCCACTTCTCCCAGAACAACCATTGTACACAAATTCTCCAAAACACCACAACCATTCCTTAACTGGGCAACACTTCTCCTAAATATTGGTAACATTTATGCTGGCATTGCTCGGACGCCCTAATCAGAGTGACCCACAGTCGCCAGGAGTGGGTGCTGCCACGCGAGCCATCATTCAAGTAAATGGCTCGCGAGACTATCTTGTGACTTGAAGTCAAGCTGGTGTAAATACGATCAATAACTCTCTCTCTGTTTTGTGCAAAGAATCTTGCATATAAGAACGAAGAGAGTTGGAGTGTGGTTTGGTGAAACTCTGTGTCCTTCATTAATTCTCTGAGTCACCTCAAAGTGGGAGTTCGATTCCTCATCCACGTGTGCAGCCCAGACAGTTTGGGCACAGTTACACCAAGTGTACACATTGCCCAAAGCCTTTGGGATCAGCATTGTGGTGCACACAATAATCACGTCAAATAGGATGGAGTGATTAAACACCTTCAATGACCAAAAACCTGAGCATTACTGATACACGACTGGGCCAGGTTCCATGAACAGAAGCAAGAGGGGGCAAGTCCGGGAAATCCAGGATGGAGCTAAGGGAGAGGTTGGAGAAGGTCAGGTAGATATGGACTGGCCAGTCCATACATCTATATCAAAGCCTTTCACCACTTCTTTGAGATAAAACCCAACGAGGTGATCTGGCGACACAGAGCACGTACTGTACTTTATGACATACATAGTTCATAGTGTCCATCACAAGTTCAGCCTGTCGGGTGGTCTTGTGATCCTCTGTGGCTTCCGAGGCACTGGGCCCTCCCAATTTTGTGCCAGCTCCCCTTCTCGCTTCAGTCTGTGTACGGACCTGAATCATTAACTGACCATCTCTCTCCATGGACACTGCCTAACCTGCTGAGTTCCTCCAGCTTCATTCTTTATTCCTCATTCTGGTGGTCCTTCACCTAAAGGCAGAATAGGCTCACGGGGAGAAACAGCCTCCTGCTCCTACTTTGTTCTGTGTTGGGGAAAACCTATTCTAAATCCTCGTTCACTCCTTGAGGTGATCGGTCCTTGGCATCTGTTGGCCCTTGTACAGAACAAAGGCCACTCTTCTGCCTCTCACCCTGAAAGGACTCAGTTCAACCTTGTGCCATTTGGGGGATTAGCATTGGGGGAGTGGGTTTGTTGGGGGATCAGGGATAAGTTAAAGGTTATCTGCCCTCTCATTTCAACTGAATCCACACAGACCTGCATCATTCTGTGTCATATTAAGCCCTGACCACACAACTCCCCCCATTCACTTTCCAATTTGATGAAGGGTGCAGAATATTAGCTGGATCTTGTTCTGATAATTCTGATGAAGACATCATCACACAGATTTTGCCAGGAAGCTAGGAGAGTGACCAAGGACATTTCAGACAGGAATCAATTCTCAACTCCACGACTGAGTCTCATATCCTAATGCCTGCCTCATCTCTAAAACAATAGTGCGAATTGACTACAGCTGGAGCCAGTTTCAGCTGCATTCTACGTCAAGAATCAGTCTGCAGAAGCAGAAACAGCCCTATGGAATGTTCTTTCAGATGGCAGCCTGAAAGGGAAAGCTTCAGGAGAGGCGCCTCAGAGCGCACTCCAGTTCCTGTCAGCGCAGGACATCAGCGCTGGTGCGGCTGGCACAGGATGTTGGGGCAGGGGAGGCATGGGTGGTGTCGGGAGCAGTGATGGGGGCTCTCGGGTGAGGTGAATGGGGCTGTCGGACGCGGGAAGGGTGGGTTGTCGGGCATGAGGAGAGGGGCTGTCAGGCGTGGGGATTTGGGTCCCTGGCTGATTATCATCAGGCGGCTGCATTCAGGTTCCTCGGGGGAATTGCTCAGACACGGAGATCATACCTCCCGAAGGAAGATTGGTAAGTACTCCTCCGAGCCGCATCTGCTCTTTCACATGGCCTCCTTACAGCCGCATTCGGGCAGAATATGTGACTTTACATCGGGGGTATTCTGGCCACCTGAAGGAGGCTCATCAGGCCTGATCCAAAGGCTGCAAGAAGCCTTCAGCACCACTCAGTCCCAGAATGGCTGTTTCTGCTTTGAACTGTTAGACACCATTGTCAACTTCAAGAATTAAAAATGACTATGAAATTAGACATTACATGTGTAAATTGGAAACCAGAAATCAGACAGGCAGAGAATGATTACCAATGTGTGCTGTGAGCAACCCTTCCAGATTTCTGTTGAAATTTTGTAGACCAGAAGGATGTTCTTAATTATAATGGGCACATGAGATTAAATTGCCAACAACATATCCTTTCTGTGTCTTGAGGAAGAGGATGTGCAAAATGTAAAGCAGAAGCTGTACTAATACCTTCCAAGAAATGTTATCCAATTTGTTGGCAGGAAAATGTCTTAAAAGCTCTACCATGTGAGTGTGTTCTTTAACTGCCGTTCAAACATTGATAGTGAGGTGAGTCTGTTCACCCACCACTGGTACCCCTCATTCCTGCTGGCATGACTCAATAAAGACTGTGTTTTAGAGTTTGTGGTTTGTTACTGTATCTTTTTGTACCTTGACAGGAAATCGACTTCAACAAGGGTGAGAAAAAAAAAACACTCAAACCCCTTACATGGTGACAGATTTGAACCTGGGTCACTGTCACTAAGAACATTCTTCCAAACATGCCAAGATCAAAATTCAATTGATTGTCATGGTATAAAGTGCAATATTACACAAAATTCACTTCATTCAGTCATAAAACAGACAGAGTCACATCAGCAGGAAGTTAGACATAGTGTTCCTTGCAGTTAAGAGGAGAAGAGAATTCCGAGTCACCTACAGCCCCCAAACCCAGCCCTTGCCCACAAACACCCAGCCCCCTGCCCCCAAAATCCAGCGCAAACCATCAAATGCAGTCGCCTTGTTTAGAAAAGGTAATGGGGAGAATCTTGGGAATTATAGACCAGTATAGGATCTATGAGCATTTGCAGAAGTACAGACTTCTCAAGGTCAGTCAGCATGGCTTTGTGATGGGAAGGTCATGCCTCATGAGTCTAAATGAGTTTTATTTGAGTGGGGTAACAAAGGAAATGAATGAGGGTCGTGTGGTAGATGTGGTCTACATGGATTTTAGCAAGAATTTGACGAGACTCATCAGAAAGCAATTTGGCAAAGGATCGGGGTAACTTTGGCTGTGGATAAAAAATTGTCTTGTTGGAAGAAAGCAGAGAGGAGTGGAGTGCCACAAGGATCTGTTCTGGGACCCCTGCTCTTGATGATTTTTACAAATGACCTGGATGAAGAGGCAGAAGATGGGTCAGTATGTCTGCAGATGATGTGAAGGTTGGAGGAGTTGTGGATGAAGCTGAAGGTTGTCGAAGGATAAGGAGTTCAATCCAGGTAAGTGTGAGGTGATGCATTTTGGGAGGACAAACCAGAAGGCTGGGTACAAGGTTACCAGTCGGTTACATGAGTGAGGCTAAACAGAGGGACTTTGGGGTTCAAATCCAAACATCCCTCAAGGTTGCCACTCAGGTTGATAGGATAGTTATGAAGGCCAATGGGATGATGAGCTTCATTAAACTTTTCTACGTTGTCGTGCGTGAAAGTGAGGCCATTTTGGCAAGAAAGCGCAGAAAAATTAACCACGATCACAGCAGTGACCTCCACGTGAGACCTGGAGCAATCTCTTCATTGAAACAAGCGACAACTTGACCAAATATCTAATCTCATTGATAAAAATAGCACTGGCCTTCGCGAAGAGATGTATCATGGTCAACTGGATGTCCGATAGCACGCTGGGCTGTGGAAATGAACTGCAGTTACCTATGGAAAAAAAAAAAATCACATAAACGTGACCCTTTGGTAAAGGTCTGTCAGCTGTACCTGGACCACATAGGGGCCCAGACACTAATATAAATGAACAATAAAAGGAGTTAAAAGTAACCATGATATAGACCAAAACCAAGTTTCCCCAACTGGACTCATCTACTTGAAGTCTCTGAAAATGTGGAAATGAAAACAAACTGCAATAGAGAGAGAAAAAATTCAAAGTGCAAAAGGGAGAGTCTTTAAATGAGTCCCTGAATGTGTGTTGAGTCTCGTGGTGAAGGAGTAGCAGCTGTTCCTGAACCTGGCTATACCTCTTTCCTGATGGGAGCAGTGAGAACAGAGCGGGTGATGTGGATCCTTGATTGCTGCTGCTCTCTGACAGCAGCGTTCCCTGCAAATGTTCTCAATGGTGGAGGGTTTTTACCTGAGATGTCCAGGGCGGTGTCCAAGACAATAGCTCAAGCCTTCTACAAACTGAACCTTTCCCCCCTCACACCCGTAAAACACTATTTTTCTCGCATCAATGTGCCTGTCTAATTGTTAAAGGGCCCTATTATTCCAGACTCCACTATCCTGCCCGGCCATGCGCTCCAGGCATCCGCAGCCTTGTGGGTCCCTGTTCCCGTCCCCACTCAGCCTTCTGGGACCCAGACCCGTCCCACCTCAGCATACTGGGTCCCCTTCCCCCCCTTAGCCTTCAGGGTCCCAGACCCGTCCCCCCTCAGCCTTCTGGGTCCCCGTCCCCCCTGAGCCTTCTGGGTCCCCGTCCCCCCTGAGCCTTCTGGGTCCCCGTCCCCCCTGAGCCTTCTGGGTCCCCGTCCCCCCTGAGCCTTCTGGGTCCCCGTCCCCCCTCAGCCTTCTGGGTCCCGGTCCCCGTCCACCCTCAGCCTTCTGGGTCCCGGTCCCCGTTCCTCCTCAGCCTTGTGGGTCCCGGTCCCCGTCACCCCTCAGCCTTCTGGGTCCCCGTCCCCCATCAGCCTTCTGGGTCGCCGTCCCCCCTCAGCCTTCTGGGTCCCCGTCCCCCCTCAGCCGTCTGGTTCCCCGTCCCCCCTCAGCCTTCTGGGTCCCCGTCCCTGTCCCTGCTCAGCCTTCTGGGTCCCTGTCCCTGCTCAGCCTTCTGGGTCCCCGTCCCCCCTGAGCCTTCTGGGTCCCCGTCCCCCCTCAGCCTTCTGGGACCCGTCCCCCCTCAGCCTTCTGGGTACCCGTCCCCGCTGAGCCTTCTGGATCCCCGTCCCCCCTCAGCCTTCTGGGTCCCCCACTCAGCCTTCTGGGTCCCCGTCCCCCAACAGCCTTCTGAGTCCATGTCCCCCCTCAGCCTTCTGGGTCCCCGTCCCCCCTCAGCCTTCTGGGTCCACGTCCCCCCTCAGCCTTCTGGGTTCCCGTCCCCCCTCAGGCTTCTGGGTCCCCGTCCCCCCTCAGCCTTCTGGGTCCCCGTCCCCCCTCAGCCTCGCGGGCCCCGCCCCCCCCACCTCAGGCTCGCGGCCCCCGACCCCCCTTCAGCCTCGCGGGCCCCGCCCCCCCCACCTCAGGCTCGCGGGCCCCGACCCCCTCTCAGGCTCGCGGGCCCCGATCCCCCCTTCAGCCTCGCGGCCCCCGCCCCCCCACCTCAGGCTCGCGGCCCCCGACCCCCCTTCAGCCTCGCCGCCCCCGACCCCCCCACCTCAGGCCCGCGGCCCCCGCCCCCCCCACCTCAGGCTCCCGGGCCCCGACCCCCCCCTCAGCCTCGCGGGCCCCGACCCGCCCCTCCCCAGCCTCAGCCTCGCGGGCCCCGCCCCCCTCAGCTTCGCGGGCCCCGACCCCCTCCCCAGCCTCGCGGGCCCCGACCCCCCTCAGCCTCGCGGGTCCCCGACTACCACACACCCTAATGTCACCCCGCCACAAACTCCCTCAGGGTTCCCCGGCCCCACCTCACAACCATCTCCCCGCCCGTTCCCCTCCGAGCTCCGGCCGCCCCAGACCCAAAGGGCGACCCGTGGAAACTCCCTCCTCCCTGGTCTCGCTCCCAAAATGCCCCGATTCCCGCCCGTGAAGCACCGACACGAACCTCTCCCGCTCGCGACCAACTGCTCCAAAGGCGGGAAAGATCAACAACATGGCGGCCCCCAGCGGTCGCTCTCGCGAGAGCTTGAGCCACCCCTCCACGGGATCTCTTCGCCAGCCCAGTCCCACTGGGGAAGGGGCCGAGAGCTGCCTCGGGCCTCCAGTCCATCTCCCGTTCAGGCTGCACATTTCCACACCAGGACCTGCCCCACATTCCCCCCCAAGATTCCAGTCCATCCCACCTCCACCACCTTGGCCCAAAGCTCATTCCACGCTCCCACCCCCCTCTGAGGGAAGAAAATCCCCCTTCAATCTCAATCCATGTCCTCCTCTTTGAATCTCTCCCAATCTCCTTGGAAACAGCCTGTCCCCATGGACACGATCCGTCCCCCCTCACAATTTTCAAATCTTCCTCAATCTTCGACGCTCCAGGGAATAAAGTCCCAGCCTGTCCAACCTTCCCCTGGAACTCAAACCCCGAAAGCCAGACCACCTTCTTGTCCCTCTCCTCGACGCGCTGTCTCATTCCTATCCTTCCTCTCCTCCGGCCACCCAAACGGCACACAATGTTCCCAAGTTAGCCTCGCCCAGGCCTTGTCCAACTTCCTCGTGGCCTCCCACCTCCTGCACTCAATCCTCTCATTTCTGAAGGCCTAAATACCAGAAGCTTTCTTCACTCCCCCCCACCCCCCCAATCTCTACATGGGACTCCACTTTCAGGCAGTTCTGTACCACAGTTCCTCAATCCCTTTCTTTGACAACATTCCTCAATGGTCTGCCATTTAACATTCAAACTCTTACGTTTTAAGAATCAATTGCAGAGATCCATGGATGTGGGAAGTCAGGAGGGTTAGGGACTGGGTGCAGGTCGATGAGACTGGCAGAATGATATTTCACCATGGATGAGAAGGGCCGAAGGGTCCCTTTTCTTTGCTGTGGGGTTTCTAGGGTAGAGTTCACACCATTCTCAGGAAGGAGGATGAGCAGACAGATGTCATGGTCCACGGGTAGGAAAGGTGATGAGATCCTGCCAGGAGAGATGAGGGAGTTAAGTGCGAAGGTGAAGGGCACAACCAAGGGGTCTCTGTCTGTCTGTGTGCGTGTGTCACTACGTCTGTGTGTTTCTCTCTATGTCTCTGTGTGTCTCTCTGTGTCTGTGTGTGATTCTCTGTGTCTGTGTGTGATTCTCTGTGTCTGTGTGTCTCTCTCTCTGTCTGTCTATCGGTCTGTGTGTGTATCTGTGACTGTGTGATTCTCTGTGTCTGTGTGTCTCTCTGTGTCTGTGTGTGTCTCTCTGTGTCTGTGTGTGTCTCTCTGTGTCTGTGTGTCTCTGTGTCTGAGTGTCTCTCTGTCTGTGTTTCTCTCTGTGTCTGTGTCTCTCTCTGTGTCTATCTCTCTCTCTGCGTCTCTCTGTGTGTATCTCACTCTGTGTGTGTGTCTCTGTGTCTGTTTGTGTGTCTCTGTCTGTGTGTGTCTCTCTCTCTCCCTGTGTCACAATGTGTGTCTCTCTGTGTCTGTATGTGTGTGTGTCTCTCTCTCTCTGTCTGTGTCTCTTTCTGTGTCTCTGTATCTGTGTGTGTCCGTGTGTGTGTCTCTCTGTCTGTGTCTCTCTCTCTCTGTTTGTGTGTGTCTCTCTCTCTCTGTCGCTGTCTGTGTGTCTCTCTGTCTGTGTCTCTGTGTGTGTCTCTATATCTGTGTGTCTATGTCTCTGTGTGTGTCTCTCTCTATCTATGTCTGTGTGTATGTATCTGTGTGTGTGTGTCTGTCTCTCTGTGTCGTGTGTTTGTCTCTGTCTCTGGCTGTGTGTGTGTGTCTGTCTCTTTGTGTCGTGTGTGTGTCTCTCTCTGTCTCTATGTGTGCCTCTCTGTCTCTTTCTGTGTGCGTGTCTCTCTCTCTGTCTGTGTGTGTGTCTCTCTATCTGTCTGTCTGTGTCTGTCTGTGTGTGTCTCTGTCTGTGTGTGTTTCTGTCTGTGTGTGTCTCTGTCTGTGTGTGTCTCTGTCTGTGTGTGTCTCTGTCTGTCTCTCTCTCGCTGTCAGTGTTTCTCTCTCTGTCTCAGTCTGTGTGTGTTTCTCTGTGTGTCTGTGTGTGTGTATCTGTCTCTCTGTGTCTGTGTGTGTGTGTCTGTCTGTCTGGGTATGTGTGTGTCGCTCTCTCTCGGTGTCTCTAATATATGCTTATTCATTACCCACCATTATCCATCCCTACTGGTGTTGCGGGCTTTGTTCCCCAAGGCGTCCGTATTGGCTGCCCGTAGACCATCTCCGCCCCAATGCATTCCTCGTTGTCACCTGCATTAAAATCAAGATGACATCAGCACCTTTTTGGACACTTTTAGCTGTGATTCCTCAGTTCTTCTGGCCAGTTTTGTGTTTCGTTCACACATTCCTGCTTCCTGGGGTTCACGGCACTCGTGGAAGATCGCCAGTTCCTGAAACAATTCTTCATTCATCTTATTTGAAACATTTTTACATTTAATTTAACATATGCATTAAAAAAACTTAAATTTCTTATTTGAAAATAAGATAAAATTAATGCATAGTGATTTAAAAAGTAACCCCTCCCACAGCTGCCCAATAGAAAACAATAAAGAGAGAAAACATCTAGATAGTATTTATAAAAATTGACCAAAACTCTCAAATAAAATCATGGTTTTCTTGGTTTTAGGAGTCAGAAAGTTCGTGTTGGGTGGTTAAAACTTAATTCCGACAATTGGTAAATACACATCCCAAATCTTCAAAAGAGAAATTCAAATTTGTTCCGTGAATTCGATGCAATTATTTCAAGTGGGAATCAACGGCCTATTTCAGTGTGGCCATCGACCCATTCCCAAATACGCATCGGACTTCCAAGTTACTGCCACACATTTTAACCCTATAACAATTACAGCACAGAAACAGGTCACTTGGCCCTTCTTGTCTGCACTGAACTAAATACTCTCCTCTCGTACCACCTCTCTGCATTCCCCTCCCCTCCAATTTTCCCTGAAATGACAAAATGGACCCTGCCGCCACTATTTCTCCCGGAAGCTCACTCCACTCAGCCACCACTCTGAGTAAAGAAGTTCCCCCTCATGTTACTTCCAAACTTTTACCTCCTGATTCAATCTCTGCTCCCGCAATGAAAAAAGTCTATCCACATCAATTTGTTCTATCCTCCTAGTAATTTTAAAGACCTCGATCAAATCCCCTCTCAACCATCTACAATCCATAGAATAAAGACTTCATTTGCTGAATCTTTCTTTGTAATCTAGTTGCTGATATCCAGGTAACATTGACTTAAATCTTCTCTGCACCCTCTCTACTTTGTTGATAGCTTTCCTCTCATTTGGTGACCAGAACTGCACACAGTACTCTCAACAGGGCCTCACCAATATCTTGTCTAGTCTCAACCTCACTGCCCGACTCCCGTATTCTAAGCTATGGTTGATCAAGGCCAGCTATTTGAACAGATTCTTTTCGAGGTACTCTCTGATTACCCACCAATAATTTACCTATTTTGTCCGGCTCACCTGGTTGGCTTTTGAAGCCGTTTTTAAACAAAGGAACATTAGATTACCTCCATTCCTCTGGCACCTCACCCGTGGATAAACAGGTTTTAAATATTTCTGTCAGAGCCCTTGCAATTTCTACTCTTCTTTCCCTCAAGGCCAAGGGAATATCATGTCAGACCTCCATCCACCATCAGACAAAAATCAGCCATCACAAGGTGAAGGCAGGACAGTAGTCCCACCTCTCCAGCACGAGTCACCCCAGGATCAAGTCAGCACTGACTGCAAGAAGTTTCTACATCCTCTTGGTGTCTGTGTGGATTTCCTCCCACACTCCACAGCTCAAGGGGGCCGTAAGTTCATTGGCGATTTGGGAAGCTCAAGACCATGGGGTGGAAGTGCACATTCTGGACCTGGGGGCATCAATTCAATTCAACAGCACGGATGAACCTTTGGGCACGACCTGATCTTTTTCTGGTTTCAAACTCATTATTTTTGAAAATTGTATGTGCACCTCTAATGCAACACGACTGCTGCAAAACAGGCTTCTTGATGCATATCCATGACAAGAACTCGGGAGAATCTGATTTGGTTACTAGACTTTTGAACAGAACAGTGTCTGGACATTTTATCCCTAAACTGAAACTTTATAGACATACAGAACAAAATGAGGGCAAAACAAGCTTGTGTCTCACCAATACCACAATTCACGGACACTTTTTAAGTTCTCAAGGGTGGCAGAAAACACAAAGAACAGACAAACTCCTTCCACACTGTCACTTTGAGAGCTTTGGACTCACCATGCTATAAATATTGCCAAGCCATCACTCTCTCTCCAAATCAATGACCAACAGTACTGGCTGAGTGATAGATTTGAGACATTTTACCCGCGATGTAGCAATCAGGCACAAGGAAAAGTGCTGCTTCCATTGTAAAGTATTTAGGAATCTCAGACCACAAACAACCTTCACCCCGAAAAACAAGCAATTCTCCACAATAAAACTAGGTTTCCTTCCTGTCTGCAAGCATCTGCTCTCTTGAGTCTGAATGGCACAACTGGGGAAACCGTTTCAAACCCATGACCTGAAACAGCATATTCTCTTCCCCTAATTGGAGCTGTCTTGAATTGGCCACCACTGCCCGAGCAAGAATGAACTGGGAGATCTCACACTTGCTCCTTCACAGGTGAGACCTCCCTGTTCATTGGAGCTCCATATTATCCATCTTGCTCTATTTTGTTAACCTTAATCAAGTCTCCTCTCATTCTCCAACACTCCCATGAAAAATAAAAATAATGTATCCTGTAGTTCGCGAGTCCGGACACCAGGTGGTGGTATTATACCTAGATCTCTCTCTCTCTCTCTCTCTCTCTCCCTCTCGCTTCATGCATGCAGTACTCGGTGTGAACAGGCGGTGGCAGCACTTTACAGCCCTTGCAATCTGCAGCTTGGACAGGAGATGGTTGCTTTGTACCTCGTGGGCTCTTGCACCAAGATTGAAGATTTGGAGATTTCCCATTGATTGGCAGAGAATATACACGACATCACATCCAACCCTTAGATTCCCTTTTTCCTGTGGACACGACCGAATTCCCACAAATGGTTTGGGAAATCAATGTTCCCGGGTACACGTCCTATAGAAAAGACAGAAACTTGGGAAGAGGGGGTGGGGTAGCTCTGTTGGTAAGAAATGAAATTCAGGCGTTTGAAAGGAAAGACATTGAAACAGGTGGGTAGAGTCTGTTTGGATAGAATTAAGAAATTGTAAAGGCGTGAGGAGCATAATGGGGGTCATTTACAGGCCTCCGAAAAGTAGCTCAGATATCGGTGGCAGTATAAATCAGGAATTAAGAGTGGCATGTCAAAGTGGTAGCAATACGGTAGTTATGGGGGACTTCAACATGAAGGTGGACTGGGATAATCAGACGGGGGCAGGAACACAAGACAGTGAGTTTATTGAATGTCTACGAGATACTTTCTTGGAGCAGCTAGTGGAGGAACCTACCAGGGGGAAGTCGATTCTGGACTTGGTGCTGTGCAGCGACGCAGAGTTAATAAGTGACCTCGATGTAGGGGAGCCATAGGGAATAGTGACCATGGTATGGTTACTTTTGAGCTGCAATTAGAAAGGGAAAAGGAAAGGAAGTCGGAAGCATCTGTACTGCAGTTAAATAAAGGGGATTATGCAGCTATGAGGGAGGAGCTAGCCAAAATAAAATGGAAAGTTACACTAGCTGGGAGGACAACTGGGGAAAATGGCAGGTATTTTTGGACATTTTTTACAGGATTCAAGACAAATTTATTCCAAAGTGGAGGAAAGGCTCTAGGAGATGCAAATGGCAGCCGTGGCTAACTAATGAAATCAAGTGCACTATCAAATCCAAAGGGAGTAAGTATAAGAGAGCGAAGCGGAGTGGGAAGCTAGAGGATTGGGAAACCTTCAAAGAGCATCAGAGGGTAACTAAGAAAGTCATAAGAGAGGGGAAAATGAAGTACGAGAGGAAATTAGCAAATAATATAATGGAGGATAGCAAAAGCTTTTTTAAATATGTGAAGAGGAAGAAATTGGTTCGGTTTAAAATTGGTCCATTAAGAATGGAAAAGGCTGGAATTATTACCGGAAACAAGGAGTTGGCTGAGGAATTTAACAAATACTTTGCATCTGTCTTCACCAAGGAGGATATAAGTCAAGAGACTTGGGGATCTTTACTGGGGTAGTAGGGGATCTAATGGATATCCGGATCTAGAAGCAGGAGGTTGTGAGTAAATTGTTGGGACTGAGGGCTGATAAATCCCCAGGGCCTGATGGGCTGCATCCCAGAAGTTGCTATGGAAATTGTGGAGGCACTGGTCGACATTTTCCAAAGTTCCATAGATTCGGGGGAGGTCCCTGAGGATTGGAGAGTGGCTGATGTGGTGCCGATTTTTAAGAAGGGAGGGAGGGAGAAAACGGGAAATTATAGACTGGTCAGCCTGAATTCAGTGGTGGGGAAGATATTGGAATCTATCATAAAAGGAGTAATAGCAGAACACTTAGGCAGAAATAATAGTATAAGGGCTAGTCAGCATGGATTCCTTAAGGGTAAGTCATGCTTGACTAACCTTCTGGAATTTTTCGAGGATGTGACAAAGTGGGTGGACTTGGGAGAGCCAGTGGATGTGGTGTATTTGGACTTCCAGAAGGCCTTTAATAAGGTACCACACGGGAGACTAGTGGGCAAGATCAGGGAGCATGGTATTGGAGGTAAGGTGCTGACATGGATAGGAAATTGGTTAAGAAATAGGAAATAAAGGGTTGGAGTAAGCGGGTCTTTTTCAGGATGGCAGCATGTGACGAGTGGAGTGCCGCAGGGATCGGTATTGGGTCCTCAGTTGTTTGTAATTTATGTAAATGATTTGGATGAGCGGATTATTAATAACATGAGCAGATTTGCAGATGACACTAAACTGGGTGGCGGTGTGGGGTGTGAGGAGGATGTCAGGAAAATGCAGAGGGACTTGGACTGGTTGGGGGTGTGGGCTGCTGAATGGAAGATGACGTTCAATGTGAGCAAATGTGAGGTTATCCATTTTGGGGGCAATAATAGGAAAGGTGAGTATTATTTAAATGGAGACAGGCTAGGGAATGGGAAGGAGCAAATGGATCTGGGTGTACTTGTTCACCGGTCACTGAAGGCTAACATGCACGTTCAGAAAGCTGTGAAGAAGGAAAATGGCATGTTGGCTTTCATAAAGAGGGGATTGGAGTATAGGAACAGAGACGCCCTTCTGCAGTTCTGCAGGGCCCTGGTGAGACCCCACCTGGAGTATTGTGTCCAGTTCTGGTCTCCAATTTTGAGGAAGGACATACTAGCTATAGAGGATGTGCAGAGCAGATTTACAAGGTTAGTTCCAGCGATGGCGGGGTTGACATATGCTGAAAGGCTAGAAAATTGGACTTGTATCCGATGGAGTTTAGAAGGATGAGGGGGGACATGATTGAGGTATACAAAATTATCAGGGGCACAGACAGGGTGAAGTCGGATTACTTGTTCCCAGTGATGGGGGAGACGAGGACTAGAGGGCATAGTTTAAGAATACAGGGTAGGTCCTTTAGGACGGAGATGAGAAAACATTTTTTTACCCAGAGAGGTGTGAATCTGTGGAATGCTCTGCCACAGAGGGTGGTAGAGGCAGATTCGCTAATTATGTTCAAAAGAGAGTTAGAAAAGACTCTAGTGGGCAAAGGAGTTAAGGGTTATGGGGATAAGGCTGGAAAGGGGTACTGATAGTAGTGATCAGCCATGATCTGTAAAATGGCGGTGCTGGCTCGACAGGCCGAAGGGCCTACTCCAACTCTTATTGTCTATTGAACCATTCCTCCAAGATCCCTCTGTTACTCAATGCCCTCCCCTTCACTGCATACGTTTTGGCTATTCTTCCCAACATAAAGCACCTCACACTTACCTACATTAAACTCCATCTGCCATCTTTCCAAACAGTCCAAATCCTTTTGTAATCCATGAAAACCCTCCTCACTCTCCACAACTTGAAAATAAGCAAAATGTATAACGTTATGTTAAGCTTTTCTTTGAAAATTTTAATTTCACATGCATTAAATGCGTACGTAAATTTCTCATTCAAAGATAATGAAAAATTAATACATAGCATTTTTTTTATTCCCCCTGCCCAACAACCCAATAGAAAAGAAAGATAACATCTGGAAAGTATTTATAAAAAAATTACTAAAAAACTATCAAATAAAATCTAACAAATTTTCTTGATTTTAGGAGTCAGAAGGTTCAGGTTGGGCGTTTACAACTTAATTCCTACAGTTTATAAATAGGATTCCCAAATCTTTCCAAAAATTTCAAATTTGTTACGTAAATTACATGTAATTATTTCAAGTGTCAAGGGACTTGGGGGGGTTCTCGTTCAGGAAAACATAGTGAGTTGGTAACCACCAGGTTGGATCGGCAGGAAAAGAAAGCAAATTCTATGTTGGCCTTTGTTTCAAGGGTAGGGAGGTGTTGATGGGGCATGGGAGAGACCTCATTTGGAGAACTGCGAAGTCTATCTTAAAAAGGATGCGCTGATGTTGGAGAGAGAGCAGAGATTTACCAGGATGATATATCTCCACTCTTCATTGGAGTATAGAAGAAGGAGAGGAGATTTCAGAAACATTTCCAACGCTGAAAGGATTGGACAGTAGATGTGAATAATGTTTCCCTTGGATAAAAAGACATTGTCTTAGAATTGGAAGGTACCTATTTAAAGCAGATGAGAAATTTATTTCACCAGAAGGTCATGGAATTTGTTGCTGGATTGTTGAGAGAGTTTAAGTGGTGGGGGGGGGGGCGGAATTAATAGATGTTTAATGAGTCAGGGTATCAAGGGATCAGGGGAAAAAGCCGTAACTTGGAATGAGAGGCGAGAACTGTTTAGATCAGGGGATAGCAGACACAGTGGGCTGAATGGCCAACTTCTGTTCCTTGTGATTTGACACCATTTTAACTAATGTACCTTTGAGAATTTTAACATCCATCCATATGTCCTCTGTATTTTGGATGTGAAACAACGGCTGTGCAGGAGAAGCCAGTGAGTTGGTGAGACCAATTGCTCTTCAGACTGGAGGCCTGTGATGAGAGATGTGCCTCAGGGATAGGTGCTGGAACAATAATGTGGTGAATTGGATTAACAAGTTGGCAGGTGACACCAAGAACGGAGGAGTTGTGGACAGCCAGGAAATCTTGCAGAAGGATCTGGACCAGCTGGAGAAAGGGCAGATGGAATTTAATGCAGACAAGTGTGAGGTGTCACATTTTGAAGGGCAAACCAAGAAAAGATAGACACGGTGAACGGTCGGGCACTGAGGAGTGAGGTTGAACAGAGGGACATGGTAAACGGGTGTCATTCCATGTAAGTGCTGTCACAGGTGGATTTGGGCGAGAATTGAAGATACCCAAGTTAACTAAAATTGAAAATTGTAAATGGGGCAAAAAAAGGGATCTATTTCAGAAATGATTGTGACAACAGAAAATGGCTAAACCAACTTTAGATTAAATGAGAGATTCTTCTTTAGAATTAACCCAAGAAGAACGGACTACTTACTATGTGTGAAGATGGTGGATTAAATTGATGAATGTGTGATATAATTGGGTGAATTATAATTTTTTTTTACATCAGTTGTATTTAACTCCAGGAAAAAAAGATAAGGATTTAGTAATTCAGACTAATGTTTTCATTGTGGGATTCAAATTAATACTTTTTTTTGTCTGTCTGGTTGTGTGATAAAGTTAAGCCTTTGAGGATTTATTTGAAACTACTTTAAAGAAACTCTTTTTATGTTCGATCCACTGCTTTTTCTAATGCGGTATATTACAACTTGATCAACGGGATTAAGAATGGATAAACCTCAAATTGAGGTTATTCAGTTAGTATTAGCAGTGGCCAGTAAATGCATTGCGATGACGTGGAAAATTAGGTTTGGTGTTTTCATTCTGCCGCAACGAATTGATATGATTTTTCTCTCCCTCAGTCGAGGGAGTTTGGGGGGGGTAATTATGGGGAGGGGGGATGGAATATAGTTTTTTTTGGGAGGTTGGTTTATTTTGTTTACTATGTATTTTATATGTTCATAAATAAAGTTTAAAAAAAGATACACAACCAGTGTTTCAGGCTTGTGCCTTTTAACAGGGCTACGAGTATCTGTACTCTATAAAGGTTCACTGCTTGATCAGATGAGCTTCTCCAGCATTTGTGTCCTTACAGAATTTGGTTGAGTTACTATATGTGGACATCAGGTCATTTTTTCACCCTTAAACTGTCCATCCAAACAGACAGGAACTTCTTTTTCCCACAACTAGCCTCATTTGGTGAAGTGTGTGGAATATTAGCTGTAGAATATCTTCTTCTGGGAATTATGATGAAGAAACCATCACACAGACTTTGCCAGAAAGCTGGGAAAGAGAGTTAAAAAGCACATTCCAGACAGGGATCAATTCTCACCTCCTCTACTGAGCCATACATATCCAAATGCCTGCCTGATCTTCAAAACAATGGTGCAAATTGTTAGACCTGATCCAAAGGCTGCAATAAGCCCCCAGCACCACTCAGACCCTGAATGGTATTGTTTCTGCTTTGAAGTGAAGAATTTAAGACTGCTATGAAATTAAGACATTTGGGTAAATTGGAAACCAGAAATCAGGCAGGGAGAGAATGATTACTAACGTGAACTGTGAGCAACTCTCCCAGACTCCTGTTGATTTTTTTGTGTTCCCTCACCCTAACTGGTACATGAGATTAGATGACCAACAAGAAGTCCTTTCCTTGTCTTTAGGAAGAGGATATGCAAAATGTAAAATACAGTGGCAGATAGAACAGTAACAGGACATAACAAGCCCTGACCATCTGAAACAGGTCATGGGAATATCAATTTATTCAGTAATGTAGAAATGACTGCAAAAGCTGAGAAATTAGGAATTCATAAACTGAGGCAAAGATGGGATGGAGATTTGAACATAGAAAATGGACTGATCGTTATAAATGAGATAGACTGGTTCAATACAATTTTATTCACCAGACACCTCAAAAGAAAATACATGGAATCGGATTTGTTTCAAATGTTACCAAGTCATTTGTACTTTTCTGCATTTGACTTGGCAATGTCCTAAAGTTGGGCAGCTTGGTTGAAATAAGTATTTTTTTTAAAATTCCCACAGGATCCATGAGAAAGAGATGTTAAGGAATTAAATTTAAATTAGAACTGAATATTTACCAGGTTTAAATTGCTGCAAATTGTACAGCTAGAAAGTGCGTGGCCATATCTTGCAAACTGGCTGAGGTTCGGAACTGTTCACCACAAGAAAATAATGTATCGTTCACGAGATGAACATTCTATCTTTGGAGCCCACATTTCCTAAAGGTGGGTTGAAGTGAGGTTTTGAAATATTCACAATATTATGGTTAAATAAAACATCTGTTGAAGATCTCTGGTCCCTCATATGGGATGTGGAGAGGGTGGGTCTGGGTAGATCTCAATTTGTATTAATCAACCACATGTATCGGGATTTGAATTATATTCTTGTAAAATTAACAAGAATATAACTAACTCTTAAAAATTAATTAAAAAAAAAACCCTGACCCACACAAATGCCTCTGTTCACCTTGCCATTTTGTAAAAGGTGATGGGGGGAAAATCCTGACACAAGGGACAGATTTGAACCTGGGTCACTGTCATTTTCTGTTAAACATGCCAAGATCAAAATTCGACTGACTGTCCTGTAACATAGTGCAATATTACACACACGTAAGGTAAGATGGTTACATCAGTAAAAATTAAATGAAATGCTTCTTACAGTCAAGAGCAAAAGAATTCCCTGCAGCCTCCAAACCAGCCCTTGCCCACAAATAACACCCCCGCCCCCCTCCCCACCCCAATTCTGGGATCAAACCATCAGCAGCCTACACTTTGTTGGAATCTAGGGGTTCAAACATTATGAAAGAAATGATTAATTAATAAGTTGATATGTACTGCATGGTTCAGGGAAAAAGAGGAATGTGATTAAGTGGCAATCACAGCATGGAGCGAAGTTGGCTGAGCAAAATTGTCTGCTCCCAAATACAGGGAGAGGAAATTCATAAAATGATTTAGGAGGAAAGCTCCAACTGAAGGAGGTGGTGAGTAGCACAGGAGACACAGGCCAGACCAGAACAAAGAATGGCCTGCAAGAAACCAAGGGAATGGAAAACCAGTCTAGGAGGAAGATTAAGGCATGAGGAGGTGTTAAAGAGAACAGCAGAAATTGGCCAGACAGGAACAGAATGGTGATTAGAAATATCTGGTGATGAATTAATTTCTGATCAAAACAACAGGATAGTCTGGCCTGGAGGATTAAGATGGGAGCGCTACACCCCAGATATCTGCAAAACAGGAGATGACTTGTGATAACCCTTATGCAAAAAGATCTAGCAAAGGAAGCCAACTTTTGTTCTGTATGATAAGGTTGATCTATATAAACTGAGCCAACTGGACAATAGGGGTCAGTCTTGGGGAATAGCTCACTGTGCAGGTGACCTATGAACTAACGACTGACCCAGAGCTCTGTTAAGTTTTATTCTTGTGCTGGGTAATAAATTGACTGTTGAACCGAATACCTTCTCCTATCACTTCATTCAAAGAACACGCTGGACTCAGACCACATACAGACTAAATTAAGAGTAAGGGAAAGCCAGAGTCCGACAACTTCAGAGCCAAACCTCAGGCACAAACATCCCAAAACCATCATCCCAAGACAAGAGCTAAAGTTGCAGGCACCGTAAACCACACACATTAAAACAACACATTTCTCTGGCTCAATACCCACGAACCACATGGAACACCAGTTTGCAAACGACCCACAAACACCAGATTCCTTTCACCCCAACAACTCAAAGAACCACCCCAGAAAAAGCAGCCACAGTAAAACCAGGCTTCCTACCTTCCTCTGATGGCAGCATCACCTCATCTCTGCCTGAAACCTGCAAGTGACTAGAGTGGGGCTGTTTTAAACCCTGAGCTGGAATCAGGAGGACAATTAATTCAGGTGTGAAATATCTCAGTAAATTGTGGCTGGCCCTTTAAACAAGGCCCATCTCCGCCCTTCAAGAGAGCTGCAATTAAGGGAATAGCACCTTTTTAATTTGGAGTGGGAGTTAAAACAGTTTTCTCACCTGTGGCATTGAGATGTTTGAGGAGATGATACCTCTAGATAGGGGAGTGTTAGAGCTTTATGAGAGATTTGTTTGTTTGTGGGGCTTGTCTTTTGAATTTTGGTTTGGAAGCCTTTTGTGGTCTATGACAGCTGAAAACTAAGCAAACTAGGGTTTTCTTTGATCCTGATGGTTGTGCAGCAGTTCAAACTTCTCAAATGCAGAATTTGAGCTGTTTGCTCTCCCAGTGCCCTAGAGCATTGGTTTGGGAATATTTATGCCACAGGTGGTGTTATGGTCCTGTTAAGTCAATGACTCTGGATCAAATCTGGCCCCGTCTGTAAGGGGTTTGTGTGTTCACCCACTCTTCAGTGGAGGTGGCAGGTTAACAGGGGTTTGTGGGGGGGAAAATCGCAGGTGAATGAGGGGGAATGCACAGAGCTGGTGGGGTGAATAGGAGTGTGAGGCAGTTGTTGGCGAAGGAGAGTGTGTTGAAGGGATGTGTAGCTAAGGACTCACCATCCAATCTCAGACCAGAGTGAAACAGGATTCTTATCGTGCTCACAAATTCCTTCGTCACTCCTCAAACGATGATCAGTATTCTGACTCAAGCGTTTTCTGGCCTTGTGACGACAAGCGGGCCTAACGTTCCAATGGCAAATGAGGCAGGGAGGATGTTTCCTGTAATAGAGGTAGTAAAAGTTCCATTAGAGAGGAATACGTTGCCTTTAACTGATAACATGCGGTGGGGTCTCGGTACATTTGGTGATGTCTGGGATCTCTCTATCAATATAAAAAATGAAAATCAAGGCTGGGTCTCTCTGTGGGGGGGGGGTATCTAATATTTGCTTGTCATAATCTAATTCATCCCAACTGGCAGTGCGGGCTTTGTTCCCCAAGGCATCCGTATTGGCTGTCCATGGACCATCTCTGTCCCAATGCAGTCCTCAGTGTCTCTTGCATTTAAATCAATGATGGCATCAGCACCTTTTGGCCAATTTTAGCTGTGTTTACTCAGTCAATCTGGCCAGTTTAGTTTTTCATTCAGTACTGGTGTCTGGGGTTAATGGGAGTAGTGGATGATTGATAATTCCTGAAATAATTCTTCATTCATCTTATTTTTTTTAAATTATTTAATTTCACATATGCATTAAAAACTAATTTTTTATTTGAAATAACATCAAATGAATGCATAGTGATTTAAAAAATTAACCCCTTGTCTTGGGATGATGGTTTTGGGATGTTTGTGCCTGAGGTTTGTCTCTGAAGTGGACGCTGCTGATGGGTTGATCCCAGAATGGGGGGGGGGGGGGGGTGTTTGTGGGCAAGGGCTGGATTGGAGGAATTCTCTTGCTCTTGACTGCAAGAACCATTTCATTTAATTTTTCCTGATGTAAAGAAAAAAAGAAAAAACATCTGGATAGTATTTATAAAAATTTACCAAACCTTTCAAATAAAATCTAACATCTTAAATTTCTTGATTTTAGGAGTCGGAAGGTTCATGTTGAGCTTCCAAGTTACTGCCACACATTTTACCCCTAGAACAATTACAGCACAGAAACAGGTCATTTGGCCTTTCTCGTCTGCTCTGAACTAAATACTCTCCTCCAGTACCACCTCTCTGCATTCCCCACCCCTCCAATTTTCTCTTAAATGACAAAATGGACCCTGCTTTCACTATTTCTCCCGGAAGCTCACTCCACTCAGCCACCATTGAGTCAAGAAGTTCCCCCTCACGTTACTTCAAAACTTTTGCCTCTTAACTCAAGACCTCTTGTTTCAATCTCTCCCACTTGCAATGGAATTGCCTATCCGCATCAACTCTATCCATCCTTCTTGTAATTTTAAATACTCTACCAAATCCCCTCTCGGCTTTCGAGTTGACAGGAATGCACTCATGGATGGTTGGATGAATTCTCTTGGGGAACAGTTCATAGTGGCTCAAAAGTGCTTGATTAGATGCAAGGAGAGCTGCCACTGAATGCTGCATTTATTTGGTTCTGGGTTTCGAAGGTACCTCAGCTCTCTCTCTTTTGTACTCGGTCCAAAAGACATTGCTGATCTTATTTGGAATTAGACCAGTTTCAATGAAGCAATGCTGAAGATTTTTGCTGGGGGGGGGGAATAAGCATTGCATTAAATTAAGCTGCGGCTGGTCATCCTTAAGTGTTGATCTGCAGTCCAAGTCTGGTGAGCTTTCTGGGATGGGCTAACGTTCCAGGCAACTCCTTCTTCACACAACAGGATTCAACATTTAATAGGACGGGGGGTGGGGGAATAATCTTGGGTTAAGTTCCATTTGTGTTTTAGTTCATAAAGCCCATTGGATTTTGACTTCTATCGGGAGCACAGTGGGATATGAACAACATTTCTTGTTGTTTTCAGAGTATATCTTTCCCCTGGTTTATAATTCTTTGTGTGAATCATTTTTTTACTCCTGTCCAAGTTAGTAACAGGAAACACTGTGGGAGTGGGACGCTGTTTCATCGCTGGTAAAGTCCAACAACTGGTGAAACATTGACATGATTGAAGCTCTCTGGAAGGCAGGTTTCCAATTACTGCAGGTAACTTTCAGTTCAAGATCTTTCACCCCATCTTCCTCACTCGTGCACAGTGTCATGGCCGTCAATGACGGAGGGAGGAAAGTTGGTTTAAAAATGAGCAAATTGTTTACGTCAGAGCCAAGTCTGAAACCACCTTTTATTGAACCAAGCGAGATGCAGGACTAGTCACGGTGGCTGCTGGGAAGCACATGCAGATAGCCTTGCCCACAAGGAATCTTTTGAGTCCTCATTCTCAACATAGGGTGGCAGTGTCCTAGGGTCTCCTTCTTTCGCCTCGTCTTCCTTAATCATCTGAAGCCTGATTTCTTTCCCCTCTCATTCAGCCTGCATTATTTTCTGCATCCTCTCCCTGTTACTCCCTTGCTTTATGTTCCCTTCATTTTCTCCCTCATCATTAATTTTAGCAAAGATGACTGGCTTGGTTTAGTCTGTAACATGTTTGAGTTTCAAGTGGAACATTTAACGTGGGATCAGTGCTGTTTTGAAATATTAGCAGAATAGAGGGCGACACCAGTCACTAATGGATAGAAGAGAAAAAGATCCCCCTCTCTCTGGTAAGGTCGTGGGCAAGAGACCTAAGAGAGGAACAAGTCTGAATAAACATCTTTCCTGATTAACTGTGTCCGGTGCATTGATTGAGTGGTGCTGTTGCAGCAGACCCCACTCTTATCCATAATTGATTGGAAACTAATCTATGGTCACTGGACCCAAAATGTTCACATACACGTTTTACCTCTCTAACTATTACAGCATCGAAATAGGCCAACTTGGCCCTTCGAGTCCACGCCGAACACTTTGTCCTACCTCATCCCATTGACCTACACTCACCCCTTGACCCTCCATTCCTTTCCTGTCCAAATACATATCCCACTTCTCCTTAAGTGCTAATATTGAGCCTGCCTCCTCCACTTCATCTGCAAGTCCATTCCACACACCCACCACTCTGAGTGAAAGTCCCCCCTCACATTTCCTCTAAACTTCTGCCCCTTTCTCTCAACCCACCTCAAATCTATACCCCAATAATTTTAAATACCTCAACCCAATCCAACCTCAACCTTTTATGCTCCGCAGAATAAAAATCTTGCTTAACCTTTCCCTATAACTTAGACCTGTGGTTTTCAAAATGCTCCCAAACTCAAATTCCACTTGAAGCAATCCCTACACCAGAAGTGCTCTGTGATTAGTCAGGGATTGATTCAGGTGCAATGAAAGGAACCACCTACATCCTACAGGATGGAGCGCCAGAATAGCGTACATAGTTGAAGAAATTAAATTCCAAGACTTTGCTCTGCAAAGTGTTTCAACTTCAAAAGTACAGCCCCTCATGCCCAATCCCGGGAATTTACTGGGACAGGGTCCAGTGGAAAAGGGACACTGTCCAAATGCCAGTGTCAAATGATGTCATTTCACGCCACCTCTAACCCTACTCATATCCTCGGCGTTTGCCGATGTCGGCCTGGTGGTAAAACCAGTGGAACAGAGACAGCAGAGAATCACCTGTTTCCAGTCGAAGGCAGAACACTCCGCTCCCCGGGGATGAGTTGTGTTCAGTGGAAAAGCAATCTTGTGTCCCAGTGGAAATGGCACCAAGGGCTTCCTAACCTGAGACACTGCATGGCCAATGAACTGGGATTCCCGTGGAAAAAGGGTTTCAGACAGCTTTGTAAAATCTGCATGCAGTGCTTCAACCGAAATGAAGGCCAATGGGATGATGAGCTTCATTAAACTTTTCTACGTGGTCGTGCGTGAAAGTGAGGCCATTTTGGCAAGAAAGCGCAGAAAAATTAACCACGATCACAGGAGTGGCCTCCACGTGATACCTGGAGCAATATCTTCATGGAAACAAGCGACAACTTGACCAAATATCTAATCTCATTTATAAAAATAGCACTGGCCTTCGCGAAAAGATGTATCACGATCAACTGGATGTCCGATAGCACGCTGGGCTGTGGAAATGAACTGCTGTTACCTACGGGAAAAAAAAATCACATAAACGTGACCCTTTGGTAAAGGTCTGTCAACTGTACTTGGACCACATAGGGGCCCAGACACTAATATAAATGAACAATAAAAGGGGATGAATGTAACCATTATATAGACCAAAACCAAGTTTCCCCAACTGGACTCATCTACTTGTAATCTCTGAAAATGTGGATATGAAAACAAACTGCAATAGAGAGAGAAAAAATTCAAAGTGCAAAAGGAAGAGTCTTTAAATGGGTCCCTGAATGTGTGTTGAGTCTGGTGGTGAAGGGGAAGCAGCTGTTCCTGAACCCGGCTATACCTCTTTCCTGATGGGAGCAGTGAGAACAGAGCGGGTGATGTGGATCCTTGATTGCTGCTGCTCTCTGACAGCAGCGTTCCCTGCAAATGTTCTCAATGGTGGAGGGTTTTTACCTAAGATATCCTGGGTGGTGTCTTAACTTTTGCAGAGCTTTTTGCTCAGGGGTATTGGTGTCACAAGACAACTGATCAAACCTACTACAAACTGAACCTTTCACCCCTCACACCCGTAAACCCACTATTTTTCTTGCATCAATGTGCCTGTCTAAATGTTAAAGGTCCCTATTATTCCAGACTACACCATCCTGCCCGGCCATGCACTCCAGGCACCCGCAGCCTTCTGCACGTTCTCTTTCTACAAGTCCTTCAGCAGCCTTGTGTTTCCTCAGCACTGCCTGCTCCTCCACCAAGCTCTGCCTCAAATCCATTCACTCTATGAGCTTCCTGCATCACTCCAGAGAAAAGCCCAAGGTTTCTCTCTGGATATTGCATTTACTTCATTCTGATGGGCTGAATTCCTGCAGCTTCCCAATCAAACATCTGCAATCGCCTTTAAATTGTGCCCCTCTGCACAGATTTGTGCCACCTGCTTTTAAGCAGGTTAAATCCTATGGGCATTCTGACAGTATCCTTCCACTCTCTCTCTCTCTCTCTCTCTCTACCAGTGGATCTAAATCCTTCTGCCCAAATTGTTGCTTGGTCTGGGCTTCTGTCCTTTTGCCTGGATTCTCATCCTCTGCTATTTCAGTCTGAACCTTGCCGTCAGCCCGAGGAATAAAACCGAGGGGATATGGATTGGAATTCTTTCTGGCTAGAGCATCTCAAACACTGCTCTCATCCTCGTGTGTGCACAGCTAGAGACAAGAACAAATCTTGTCCTTAGTCACTGTGAAATCCATCTCCAGGATGCTGGCACTTTATTCCTGTGTGTTTTTTTTTGAACCTTGCTTAGTGCTAGTTTTTCCTTTTGATTTGAACATAACAATATATGTGAACGCACTTTCCAAATGGTTTTACAATGTAAACAATATTTTAAAGAAAAATCTGAAGACTTCACCATCTGAGATGCAGATTCTAATCTGTGGCTTCGGCGGGTCCGCGCCAAGGGGTATTTGGATTATTTTAAAGAGGACCGTCTTCCAATGTCTGCAGTGGAACTGGGAGAAAGAGGGTTGGGCTGTCGGTGTCATAGTTAATGACGTCTCATTACAGAACTGAAATCTTACAATCTGTGGTGAACTGATATACTCGTCCCACTGACCAGCACCCCTTCCTGCTCATTCCCATCCATGGGGCCGGGACTCCCTCACCCTCACGGGTCCCCCTCACACTCGCAGTTCTCCGATCCCCTCAACCACACGGATCCCCTAAACCACGCGGGTTCCCACCCCCACCTTCAGCCTCGCAGGTGCCCTCAGCCTTCTGGGTCCACGTCCCGGTCCCCCCCTCCGCCCTCTGGGTCCCCGTACCTCCTCAACCTTCTGGGTCCCCGTCCCCTTCCCCCCTCAGCCTTCTGGGTCCCCACTTCCCCCTCAGCCTTCTGGGTCCCCGTCAGCCATCTGGGTCCCTGTCCTCTCTCAGCTTTTTGGGTCCCCGTCCCCCCTAACCTTTCTGGGTCCTGATCACCCTCACCCTTCTGGGTCCTGATCACCCTCACCCTTCTGGGTCCTGATCACCCTCACCCTTCTGGGTCCAGATCACCCACACCCTTCTGGGTCCTGATCACCCTCACCCTTCTGGGTCCTGATCACCCTCACCCTTCTGGGTCCTGACCACCCTCACCCTTCTGTGTCCTGATCACCATTACCCTTCTGGGTCCTCATTCCCCTCACCCTTCTGGTTCCACGAGTACCTCAGCCTTGCGTGTCCCTCAACCTTCTGGATACCCGTCCCCCTCAGCCTCGCAGGATCCCCGCCCCCCACAGCCTTGCATGTCCCTCACTCCTCTTGCAGATATCCCACACCCCTCTGGCGGGTCCCCCTCACCCTTCTGGGTCCTCTACCCCCCTCACCCTTCTGGGTCCCCGAACCCCTTACCCTTCTGGGTCCCCGACCCCCTCACCCTTCTGGGTCCCCGACCCCCTCACCCTTCTGGGTCCCCGACCCCCTCACCCTTCTGGGTCCCCGACCCCCTCACCCTTCTGGGTCCCCGTCCCTCTCCCCCCTCTGCCTCGCGGGCCCCGAGCCCCCTCATCCTCGTGGGCCCCGAGCCCCCTCAGCCTCGCGGATCCCCCTCCCCCCCACAGCCTCACGGACCCCGACCCCCCCCCCTTAAGCCTCGCGGGTCCCCGACTACCACACACCCTAACGCCACCCCGACCCAAACTTCCTCACGGTACCCCGGCCCCACCTCACAACCATCCCCCTGCCCGTTCCCCTCCGAGCTCCGGCCGCTCCAGACCCAAAGGGCGACCCGTGGAAACTCCGTCCTCCCTGGTCTCGCTCCCAAAATGCCCCGATTCCCGCCCGTGAGGAACCGACACGAACCTCTCTCCCCCTCCCGCTCGCGACCAACTCCTCCAAAGGCGGGAAAGATCAACAACATGGCAGCCACCAGGGGTCGCTCTCGCGAGAGCTTGATCCACCCCTCCTCGGGATCTCCTCTCCACCACCCCGAGCCCCTGGATGGAGCCCCAGGGCTCGAGGTCCAGCCCTTTGGAGCCCCCTCTCTCCTGAGAACCTCGTCCCACTGGGGAAGGGTCCGAGAGCTGGCTCGGGCCTCCAGTCCATCTCCCCTTCAGGCTGCACATTTCCACACCAGGATCTGCCCCACATTCCCCCCCAAGATTCCAGTCCATCCCACCTCCACCACCTTGGCCCAAAGCTCATTCCACGTTCCCACCCCCCTCTGAGGGAAGAAAATCCCCCTTCAATCTCAATCCATGTCCTCCTCTTTGAATCTCTCCCACTCTCCTTGGAAACAGCCTGTCCCCATGGACACGATCCGTCCCCCCTCACAATTTTCAAATCTTCCTCAATCTTCGACGCTCCAGGGAATAAAGTCCCAGCCTGTCCAACCTTCCCCTGGAACTCAAACCCCGAAAGCCAGACCACCTTCTTGTCACTCTCCTCGACGCGCTGTCTCATTCCTATCCTTCCTCTCCTCCGGCCACCCAAACGGCACACAATGTTCCCAAGTTGGCCTCACCCATGCCTCGTCCAACTTCCTCGTGGCCTCCCACCTCCTGCACTCAATCCTCTCACTTCTGAAGGCCAAAATACCAGAAGCTTTCTTCACTCCCCCCCACCCCCCCCATCTCTACAAGGGACTCCACTTTTGGGCAGTTCTGTACCACAGTTCCTCAATCCCTTTGTTTGACAACACTCCTCAATGGTCTGCCATTTAACATTCAAACTCTTACGTTTTAAGAATCAATTGCAGAGATCCATGGATGTGGGAAGTCAGGAGGGTTAGGGACTGGGTGCAGGTCGATGAAACTGGCAGAATGATATTTCACCATGGACGAGAAGGGCCGAAGGGTCCCTTTTCTTTGCTGTGGGGTTTCTAGGGTAGAGTTCACACCATTCTCAGGAAGGAGGATGAGCAGACAGATGTCATGGTCCACGGGTAGGAAAGGTGATGAGATCCTGCCAGGAGAGATGAGGGAGTTAAGTGCACAACCAAGGGGTCTCTCTCTGTCAGTCTGTGTGTGTCTCTATCTCTCTGTGTCTCTCTCTCTCTCTGTCTGTGTCTCTCTGTCTGTGTCTCTGTCTGTCTGTGTCTCTCTCTCTGTCTGTGTGTCTCTCTCTGACTGTGTCTCTCTCTCTATCTGTGTCTCTCTTTGTGTCACTCTGTGTCTCTCTGTGTGTGTCTCTGTGTCTGTGTGTCTCTCTCTGTCTGTGTGTCTCTCTCTGTCTGTGTGTGTCTGTCTGTGTGTGTCTCTGTGTGTGTATGTCTGTGACTCTCTCTCTCTGTCTCTCTCTGTCTGTGTCTCTCTCTGTCTCTCTCTCGCTGTCAGTGTCTCTTTCTCTGTCTGTATGTGTCTCTCTGTGTGTCTGTGTCTGTATATCTGTCTCTCTTTGTCTATATATCTGTCTCTCTGTGTCTGTGTGTGAGTGTGTCTGTCTGTCTGGGTATGTGTGTGTGTCTCTCTCTGTCTGTGTCTCTGTATCTGTGTCTGTCTCTGTGTCTGTCTCTGTGTGTGTGTGTCTCTCTCTGTCTGTGTGTCTCTCTCTGTCTGTGTGTCTCTCTCTGTCTGTGTGTCTCTCTCTCGCTGTCAGTCTCTCTCTCTCTGTCTGTATGTGTCTCTCTGTGTGTCTGTGTCGGTATATCTGTCTCTCTGTGTCTATATATCTGTCTCTCTGTGTCTATATATCTGTCTCTCTGTGTCTCTGTGTGAGTGTGTCTGTCTGTCTGGGTATGTGTGTGTGTCTCTCTGTCTGTGTCTCTGTATCTGTCTCTGTGTCTGTCTCAGTGTGTGTGTGTGTCTCTCTGTGTCTGTGTCTCTCTCTGTGTCTGTGTGTCTGTGTGTGTGTGTGTCTGTGTGTGTGTGTGTTTCTCTGTCTGTGTCTCTCTGTCTGTGTCTCTCTGTCTGTTTCTCTGTGTCCATGTCTCTCTCTCTATCTCTCTCTCTCTGTCTGTGTCTCTCTCTGTGTGGGTCTGTGTGTGTGTGTCTCTCTCTCTCTCTCTGTGTGTCTCTCTCTCTGTCTGTTTGTGTGTCTTTCTCTCTCTGTGTGTGTCACTGTCTGTGTGTGTGTGTCTTTCTGTCTCTCCCTCTGTGTCTCAATGTGTGACTCTCTCTGTGTCTGTATGTGTGTGTGTCTCTCTCTCGTGTGTGTGTGTGTGTGTGTCTCTCTGTGTCGTGTGTGTGTTGTCTCTCTGTGTCGTGTGTGTGTGTGTCTCTCTCTGTCTCTATGTGTGTCTCTCTGTCTCTGTGTATCTCTCTCTCCATCTGTGTGTGTCTCTCTATCTGTCTGTGTGTGTCTGTGTGTGTATCCGTCTGTGTGTGTCTCTCTGTCTCTCTCTCGCTGTCAGAGTCTCTCTCTGTCTCTTCCTGTGTGTGTCTGTGTGTGTGTGTCTGTGTGTGTGTGTCTGTCTGTCTGGGTATGTGTGTCGCTCTCTATCAGTGTCTCTAATATTTGCTTATTCATTACCCACCATTATCCATCCCGACTGGTGGTGCGGGCTTTGTTCCCCAAGGCGTCCGTATTGGCTGTCCATGGACCATCTCTGCCCCAACGCATTCCTCGGTGTCACCTGCATTAAAATCAAGGTGGCATCAGCACCTTTTTGGGCACTTTTAGCCGTATTTCCTCAGTTGTTCTGGCCAGTTTTGTGTTTCGTTCACACATTCCTGCTGCCTGGGGTTCACGGCACTCGTGGAAAATCGCCAGTTCCTGAAACAATTCTTCATTTATCTTATTTGTAACATTTTTACATTTAATTTAACATATGCATTAAAAAACGTAAATTTCTTATTTGAAAATAAGATAAAATTAATGCATAGTGATTTAAAAAGTAACCCCTCTCACAGCTGCCCAATAGAAAACAATAAAGAGAGGAAACATCTAGATAGCATTCATAAAAATTGAGCAAAACTCTCAAATAAAATCTTGCTTTTCTTGGTTTTAGGAGTCAGAAAGTTCGTGTTGGGTGATTACAACTTAATTCCTACAATTGGTAAATACACATCCCAAATCTTCAAAAGAGAAATTCAAATTTGTTCCGTGAATTCAATGTAATTATTTCAAGTGGGATACAACGGCCTATTTCAGTGTGGCTATCGACCCATTCCCAAATACGCATCGGACTTCCAAGTTACTGCCACACATTTTAACCCGAAAACAATTACAGCACAGAAACAGGTCATTTGGCCCTTCTTGTCTGCACTGAACGAAATACTCTCCTCTTGTACCACCTCTCTGCATTCCCCTCCCCTCCAATTTTCCCTGAAATGACAAAATGGACCCTGCCGCCACTACTTTTCCCGGAAGCTCACTCCACTCAGCCACCACTCTGAGTAAAGAAGTTCCCCCTCATGTTACTTCCAAACTTTTACCTCCTGTTTCAATCCCTGCTCCCCGCAATGAAAAAAGTCTATCCACATCAACTCGTTCTATCCTCCTAGTAATTTTAAAGACTTCGATCAAATCCCCTCTCAACCATCTACAATCCAAAGAATAAAGACTTCATTTGCTCAATCTTTCTTTGTAATCTAGTTGCTGATATCCAGGTAACATTGACGTAAATCTTCTCTGCACCCTCTCTACTTTATTGATAGCTTTCCTCTCATTTGGTGACCAGAACTGCACACAGTACTCACAAAAGAGCCTCACCAATATCTTGTCTAGTCTCAACCTCACTGCCCGACTCCTGTATTCTATGTGATGGTTGATCAACGCCAGCTATTTGAACAGATTCTTTTCGAGGTACTCTCTGATTACCCTCCAATAATTAACCTATCACTGTCAGGCTCACTTGGTTGGCTTTTGAAGCCGTTTTTCAACAAAGGAACATTAGATTACATCCATTCCTCTGGCACCTCACCCGTGGATAAACAGGTTTTAAATATTTCTGTCAGAGCCCTGGCAATTTCTACACTTCTTTCCCTCAAGGCCAAGGGAATATCATGTCAGACGTCCATCCACCATCAGACAAAAATTAGCCGACACAAGATGAAGGCAGGACAGTAGTCCCACCTCTCCAGCACGAGTCATGGATCAAGTGAGCACTGACTGCAAGAAGTTTCTACATCCTCTTGGTGTCTGTGTGGATTTCCTCCCACACTCCACAGCTCAAGGGGGCCGTAAGTTCATTGGCGAATTGGGAAGCTCAAGACCATGGGGTGGAAGTGCACATTCTGGACCTGGGGGCATCAATTCAATTCAACTGCACGGATGAACCTTTGGGCACGACCTGATCTTTTTCTGGTTTCAAACTCATTATTTTTGAAAATTGTATGTGCACCTCTAATGCAACACGACTGCTGCAAAACAGGCTTCTTGATACATATCCATGACAAGAACTCGGGAGAATCTGATTTAGTTACTAGACTTTTGAACAGAACAGTGTCTGGACATTTTATCCCTAAACTGAAACTTTATAGACATACAGAACAAAAAGAGGGCAAAACAAGCTTGTGTCTCACCAATACCACAATTCACGGACACTTTTTAAGTTCTCAAGGGTGGCAGAAAACACAAAGAACAGACAAACTCCTTCCACACTGTCACTTTGAGAGCTTTGGACTCACCATGCTATAAATATTGCCAAGCCATCACTCTCTCTCCAAATCAATGACCCAAAGTCCTGGCTGAGCGATAGATTTGAGACATTTTACCCGCTATGTAGCAATCGGGCACAAGGAAAATTGCTGCTTCCATTGTGAAGTATTTAGGAATCTCAGACCACAAACAACCTTCACCCCGAAAAACAAGCAATTCTCCACAATAAAACTAGGTTTCCTTCCTGTCTGCAAGCATCTGCTCTCTTGAGTCTGAATGGCACAACTGGGGAAACCGTTTCAAATCCATGACCTGAAACAGCATATTCTCTTCCCCTAATTGGAGCTGTCTTGCAATTGGCCACCACTGCCCGAGCAAGAATGAACTGGGAGATCTCACACTTGCTCCTTCACAGGTGAGACCTCCCTGTTCATTGGAGCTCCATATTATCCATCTTGCTCAATTTTGTTAACCTTAATCAAGTCTCCTCTCATTCTCCAACACTCCCATGAAAAATAAAAATCAGGTATCCTGTAGTTCGCGAGTCTGGACACCAGGTGGTGGTATTATACCTAGATCTCTCTCTCTCTCTCTCCCCCTCTCGCTTCATGCATGCAGTACTCGGTGTGAACAGGCGGTGGCAGCACTTTACAGCTCTTGCAATCTGCAGCTTGGACAGGAGATGTCGGAGTTACAGAGACATGGCTGCGGGAACGGCAGGATTGGGAAATCAATGTTCCCGGGTACACGTCCTATAGAAAAGACAGAAAGTTGGGAAGAGGAGGTGGGGTAGCTCTGTTGGTAAGAAATAAAATTCAGGCATTTGAAAGGAAAGACATTGAAACAGGTGGGTAGAGTCTGTTTTGATAGAATTAAGAAATTGTAAAGGCATGAGGACCATAATGGGGGTCATTTACAGGCCTCCGAAAAGTAGCTCAGATATTAAAGTATAAATCAGGAATTAAGAGTGGCATGTCAAAGTGGTAGCAATACGGTAGTTATGGGGGACTTCAACATGAAAGTGGACTGGGATAATCAGACGGGGGCAGGAACACAAGAGAGTGAGTTTATTGAATGTCTACGAGATACTTTCATCCATTGATTTAATTATAAATTTGGTTACTTTGTTCTTTATGTTAATTTTTTTCCCCAGTTTTATCCATATTTGAATCCAAATTCAGGTTGAAATCCCCTCCTATTAATATGTTCCCTTGCGTATCTGCTACCTTCAAAAAGATATCTTGCATAAACTTTTGATCTTCTTCGTTAGGTGAATATACATTGAGTAGATTCCAAAACTCCGAATATATCTGACATTTTATCATTACATATCTCCCTGCTGGATCTATTATTTCCTCTTCTATTTTAAATGGCACATTTTTACTAATTAATATAGCTACTCCTCTTGCTTTTGAATTATACGATGCTGCTGTTACGTGTCCTACCCAATACGAGATACTTTCTTGGAGCAGCTAGTGGAGGAACCTACCAGGGGGAAGTCAATTCTGGACTTGGTGCTGTGCAGCGACGCAGAGTTAATAAGTGACCTCGATGTAGGGGAGCCATTAGGGAATAGTGACCATGGTATGGTTATTTTTGAGCGGCAATTAGAAAGGGAAAAAGAAAGGAAGTCGGAAGCATCTGTACTGCAGTTAAATAAAGGGGATTATGCAGCTATGATGGAGGAGCTAGCCAAAATAAAATGGAAAGATACACTAGCTGGGAGGACAACTCGGGAAAAATGGCAGGTGCTTTTGGACATTTTCCACAGGATTCAGGACAAATTTATTCCAAAGTGGCGGAAAGGCTCTAGGAGATGCAAATGGCAGTCGTGGCTAACTAATGAAATCAAGTGCAATATCAAATCCAAAGGGAGTAAGTATAAGATAGAGAAGTGGAAGACTAGTGGGCAAGATCAGGGAGCATGGAATTGGAGGTAAGGTGCTGACATGGATAGGAAATTGGTTAAGAAATAGGAAACAAAGGGTTGGAGTAAGCCGGTCCTTTTCAGGATGGCAGGATGTGACGAGTAGAGTGCCGCAGGGATCGGTATTGGGTCCTCAGTTGTTTGTAATTTCTGTAAATGATTTGGATGAGGGGATTAATAACATGAGCAAATTTGCAGATGACACTAAACTGCGTGGCGGTGTGGGGTGTGAGGGTGATATCAGGAAAATGCAGAGGGACTTGGACAGGTTGGGGGTGTGGGCTGCTGAATGGAAGATGACGTTCAATGTGAGCAAATGAGAGGTTATCCATTTTGGGGGCAATAATAGGAAAGCTGAGTATTCTCTAAATGGAGACAAGCTAGGGAGTGGGGAGGAGCAAATGGATCTGGGTGTACTTGTTCACCGGTCACTGAAGGCTAACATGCAGGTTCAGAAAGCTGTGAAGAAGGCAAATAGCATGTTGGCTTTCATAAAGAGGGGATTGGAGCATAGGAACAGAGACGCCCTTCTGCAGTTGTGCAGGGCCCTGGTGAGACCCCACCTGGAGTATTGCACCCAGTACTGGTCTCCAATTTTGAGGAAGGACATACTAGCTATAGTGGGTGTGCAGCGCAGATTTACAAGGTTAGTTCCAGCGATGGCGGGGTTGACATATGCTGAAAGGCTAGAAAAACTGAACTTATATCCGATGGAGTTTAGAAGGATGAGGGGGGACATGATTGAGGTATACAAAATTATCAGGGGGATGGACAGGGTGAAGTCGGATTACTTGTTCCCAGTGATGGGGGAGACGAGGACTAGAGGGCATAGTTTAAGAATACAGGGTAGGCCCTTTAGGACGGAGATGAGAAAACATTTTTTTACCCAGAGAAGTGTGAATCTGTGGAATGCTCTGCCACAGAGGGTGGAAGAGGCAGATTCGCTGATTATGTTCAAAAGAGCGTTAGATAAGACTCTAGTGGGCAAAGGAGTAAAGGGTTATGGGGATAAGGCTGGAATGGGGTACTGATAGTAGTGATCAGCCATGATCTGTAAAATGGCGGTCACTGAAGGCTCGACAGGCCGAAGGGCCTACTCCTGCTCCTATTGTCTATTGAACCATTCCTCCAAGGTCCCTCTGTTCCTCAATGCCCTCCCCTTCACTGCATACGTCTTGGTTATTCTTACCAAAATAAAGTACCTCACACTTACCTACATTAAACTCCATCTGCCATCTTTCCAAACAGTCCAAATCCTTTTGTAGTCCATGAAAACCCTCCTCACTCTCCACAACTTGAAAATAAGCAAAATGTATTACGTTATGTTAAGCTTTTTTTTGAACATTTTAATAAAATTTAATAGAATATTTCAGGCCAATGGGACGCCAGGCATCATTAATCTTTCCATGTACGGCGTGGTCGTGCGTGAAAGTGTGGCCATTTTGGCCAAAAAAGCGCAGTAAAACGAACCGCGATCACAGGAGTGGCCTCCACAGTCGACCCGCAGCAATATCTTTGAGATAATTTCATGGAAACAAACGACAACTTAAGCAAATATTACGTGTGTGTCTGTGTGTGTCTCTGTGTGTGTCTGTGTGTGTGTATATGTCTCTCTGTGTCTGTGTGTGTGTGTCTGTCTGTCTGGGTATGTGTGTGTCGCTCTCTCTCGGTGTCTCTAATATATGCTTATTCATTACCCACCATTATCCATCCCTACTGGTGGTGCGGGCTTTGTTCCCCAAGGCGTCCGTATTGGCTGCCCATAGACCATCTCTGCCCCAACGCATTCCTCGGTGTCACCTGCATTAAAATCAAGATGGCATCAGCACCTTTTTGGACACTTTTAGCTGTGTTTCCTCAATTCTTCTGGCCAGTTTTGTGTTTCGTTCACACATTCCTGCTTCCTGGGGTTGACGGCACTCGTGGAAGATCGCCAGTTCCTGAAACAATTCTTCATTCATCTTATTTGTAACATTTTTACATTTAATTTAACATATGCATTAAAAAACTTAAATTTCTTATTTGAAAATAAGATAAAATTAATGCATAGTGATTTCAAAAGTAACCCCTCCCACAGCTACCCAATAGAAAACAATAAAGAGAGAAAACATCTAGATAGTATTTATAAAAATTGACCAAAACTCTCAAATAAAATCTTGGTTTTCTTGGTTTTAGGAGTCAGAAAGTTCGTGTTGGGTGGTTAACACTTAATTCCGACAATTGGTAAATACACATCCCAAATCTTCAAAAGAGAAATTCAAATTTGTTCCGTGAATTCGATGTAATTATTTCAAGTGGGAATCAACGGCCTATTTCAGTGTGGCCATCGACCCATTCCCAAATACGCATCGGACTTCCAAGTTACTGCCACACATTTTAACCCTATAACAATTACAGCACAGAAACAGGTCACTTGGCCCTTCTTGTCTGCACTGAACTAAATACTCTCCTCTCGTACCACCTCTCTGCATTCCCCTCCCCTCCAATTTTCCCTGAAATGACAAAATGGACCCTGCCGCCACTATTTCTCCCGGAAGCTCACTCCACTCAGCCACCACTCTGAGTAAAGAAGTTCCCCCTCATGTTACTTCCAAACTTTTACCTCCTGTTTCAATCTCTGCTCCCGCAATGAAAAAAGTCTATCCACATCAACTCGTTCTATCCTCCTAGTAATTTTAAAGACCTCGATCAAATCCCCTCTCAACCATCTACAATCCAAAGAATAAAGACTTCATTTGCTCAATCTTTCTTTGTAATCTAGTTGCTGATATCCAGGTAACATTGACGTAAATCTTCTCTCCACCCTCTCTACTTTGTTGATAGCTTTCCTCTCATTTGGTGACCAGAAGTGTACACAGTATCTCAACAGGGCCTCACCAATATCTTGTCTAGTCTCAACCTCACTGCCCAACTCCCGTATTCTATGCTATGGTTGATCAAGGCCAGCTATTTGAACAGATTCTTTTCGAGGTACTCTCTGATTACCCTCCAATAATTAACCTATCACTGTCAGGCTCACCTGGTTGGCTTTTGAAGCCGTTTTTCAACAAAGGAACATTAGATTACATCCATTCCTCTGGCACCTCACCCGTGGATAAACAGGTTTTAAACATTTCTGTCAGAGCCCTTGCAATTTCTACTCTTCTTTCCCTCAAGGCCAAGGGAATATCATGTCAGACGTCCATCCACCAACAGACAAAAATCAGCCATCACAAGGTGAAGGCAGGACAGTAGTCCCACCTCTCCAGCACGAGTCACCCCAGGATCAAGTCAGCACTGACTGCAAGAAGTTTCTACATCCTCTCGGTGTCTGTGTGGATTTCCTCCCACACTCCACAGCTCAAGGGGGCCGTAAGTTCATTGGCGATTTGGGAAGCTCAAGACCATGGGGTGGAAGTGCACATTCTGGACCTGGGGGCATCAATTCAATTCAACAGCACAGATGAACCTTTGGGCACGACCTGATCTTTTTCTGGTTTCAAACTCATTATTTTTGAAAATTGTATGTGCACCTCTAATGCAACACGACTGCTGCAAAACAGGCTTCTTGATACATATCCATGACAAGAACTCGGGAGAATCTGATTTGGTTACTAGACTTTTGAACAGAACAGTGTCTGGACATTTTATCCCTAAACTGAAACTTTATAGACATACAGTACAAAAAGAGGGCAAAACAAGCTTGTGTCTCACCAATACCACAATTCACGGACACTTTTTAAGTTCTCAAGGGTGGCAGAAAACACAAACAACAGACAAACTCCTTCCACACTGTCACTTTGAGAGCTTTGGACTCACCATGCTATAAATATTGCCAAGCCATCACTCTCTCTCCAAATCAATGACCCAAAGTCCTGGCTGAGCGATAGATTTGAGACATTTTACCCGCTATGTAGCAATCAGGCACAAGGAAAAGTGCTGCTTCCATTGTAAAGTATTTAGGAATCTCAGACCACAAACAACCTTCACCCCGAAAAACAAGCAATTCTCCACAATAAAACTAGGTTTCCTTCCTGTCTGCAAGCATCTGCTCTCTTGAGTCTGAATGGCACAACTGGGGAAACCGTTTCAAACCCATGACCTGAAACAGCATATTCTCTTCCCCTAATTGGAGCTGTCTTGAATTGGCCACCACTGCCCGAGCAAGAATGAACTGGGAGATCTCACACTTGCTCCTTCACAGGTGAGACCTCCCTGTTCATTGGAGCTCCATATTATCCATCTTGCTCTATTTTGTTAACCTTAATCAAGTCTCCTCTCATTCTCCAACACTCCCATGAAAAATAAAAATCATGTATCCTGTAGTTCGCGAGTCCGGACACCAGGTGGTGGTATTATACCTCTCTCTCTCTCTCTCTCTCTCTCCCTAGCTTCATGCATGCAGTACTCGGTGTGAACAGGCGGTGGCAGCACTTTACAGCCCTTGCAATCTGCAGCTTGAACAGGAGATGTCGGAGTTACGGAGACATGGCTGCGGGAAGGGCAGGATTGGGAAATCAATGTTCCTGGGTACACGTCCTATAGAAAAGACAGAAAGTTGGGAAGAGGGGGTGGGTTAGCTCTGTTGGTAAGAAATGAAATTCAGGCGTTTGAAAGGAAAGACACTGAAAGAGGTGGGTCGAGTCTGTTTGGATAGAATTAAGAAATTGTAAAGGCATGAGGACCATAATGGGGGTCATTTACAGGCCTCCGAAAAGTAGCTCAGATATAGAAGTATAAATCAGGAATTAAGAGTGGCATGTCAAAGTGGTAGCAATACGGTAGTTATGGGGGACTTCAACATGAAAGTGGACTGGGATAATCAGACGGGGGCAGGAACACAAGAGAGTGAGTTTATTGAATGTCTACGAGATACTTTCTTCCATTGATTTAATTATAATTTGGTTACTTTGTTCTTTCTGTTAATTTTTTTCCCCAGTTTTATCCATATTTGAATCCAAATTCAGGTTGAAATCCCCTCCTATTAATATGTTCCCTTGCGTATCTGCTACCTTCAAAAAGATATCTTCCATCAACTTTTGATCTTCTTCGTTAGGTGAATATACATTGAGTAGATTCCAAAACTCTGAATATATCTGACATTTTATCATTACATATCTCCCTGCTGGATTTATTATTTCCTCTTCTATTTTAAATGGCACATTTTTACTAATTAATATAGCTACTCCTCTTGCTTTTGAATTATACGATGCTGGTGTTACATGTCCTACCCAATACGAGATACTTTCTTGGAGCAGCAAGTGGAAGAACCTACCAGGGGGAAGTCGATTCTGGACTTGGTGCTGTGCAGCGACGCAGAGTTAATAAGTGACCTCGATGTAGGGGAGCCATTAGGGAATAGTGACCATGGTATGGTTATTTTTGAGCTGCAATTAGAAAGGGAAAAAGAAAGGAAGTCGGAAGCATCTGTACTGCAGTTAAATAAAGGGGATTATGCAGCTATGAGGGAGGAGCTAGCAAAATAAAATGGAAAGATACACTAGCTGGGAGGACAACTGGGGAAAATGGCAGGTATTTTTGGACATTTTTTACAGGATTCAAGACAAATTTATTCCAAAGTGGAGGAAAGGCTCTAGGAGATGCAAATGGCAGCCATGGCTAACTAATGAAATCAAGTGCACTATCAAATCCAAAGGGAGTAAGTATAAGATAGCGAAGCAGAGTGGTAAGTTAGAGGATTGGGAAACCTTCAAAGAGCATCAGAGGGTAACTAAGAAATTCATGAGAGGGGAAAATGAAGTACGAGAGGAAATTAGCAAATAATATAATGGAGGATAGCAAAAGCTTTTTTCAATATGTGAAGAGGAAGAAATTGGTTCTGTCTACAATTGGTCCATTAAGAATGGAAAAGGGTGGAATTATTACCGGAAACAAGGAGTTGGCTGTGGAATTTAACAAATACTTTGCATCTGTCTTCACCAAGGAGGATATAGGTTATGGACAGTTAGGGGGTAGTGGTCATGCGGTATCAAGAGACTTGGGGAACTTTCCTGGGGAAGTAGGGGATCTAATGGATATCCGGATCTAGAAGCAGGAGGTTGTGAGTAAATTGTTGGGACTGAGGGCTGATAAAACCCCAGGGCCTGATGGGCTGCATCCCAGGGTGCTTAAAGAAGTTGCTATGGAAATTGTGGAGGCACTGGTCGACATTTTCCAAAGTTCCATAGATTCGGGGGAGGTCCCTGAGGATTGGAGAGTGGCTGATGTGGTGCCGATTTTTAAGAAGGGAGGGAGGGAGAAAACGGGAAATTATAGACCGGTCAGCCTGATGTCAGTGGTGGGGAAGATACTGGAATCTATCATAAAAGGAGTAATAGCAGAACACTTAGGCAGAAATAATAGTATAAGGGCTAGTCAGCATGGATTCCTTAAGGGTAAGTCATGCTTGACTAACCTTCTGGAATTTTTCGAGGATGGGACAAAGAGGGTGGACTTGGGAGAGCCAGTGGATGTGGTGTATTTGGACTTCCAGAAGGCCTTTGATAAGGTACCGCACGGGAGACTAGTGGGCAAGATCAGGGAGCATGGAATTGGAGGTAAGGTGCTGACATGGATAGGAAATTGGTTAAGAAATAGGAAACAAAGGGTTGGAGTAAGCGGGTCTTTTTCAGGATGGCAGGATGTGATGAGTGGATTGCCGCAGGAATCGGTATTGGGTCCTCAGTTGTTTGTAATTTATGTAAATGATTTGGATGAGGGGATTATTAATAACATGAGCAAATTTGCAGATGACACTAAACGGGGTGGCGGTGTGGGGTGTGAGGAGGATGTCAGGAAAATGCAGAGGGACTTGGACAGGTTGGGGGTGTGGGCTGCTGAATGGAAGATGACGTTCAATGTGAGCAAATGTGAGGTTATCCATTTCGGGGGCAATAATAGGAAAGCTGAGTATTATTTAAATGGAGACAAGCTAGGGAGTGGGGAGGAGCAAATGGATCTGGGTGTACTTGTTCACCGGTCACTGAAGGCTAACATGCACGTTCAGAAAGCTGTGAAATGGGCAAATGGCATGTTGGCTTTCATAAAGAGGGGATTGGAGTATAGGAACAGAGACGCCCTTCTGCAGTTGTACAGGGCCCTGGTGAGACCCCACCTGGAGTATTGCACCCAGTACTGGTCTCCAATTTTGAGGAAGGACATACTAGCAATAGAGGATGTGCAGCGCAGATTTACAAGGTTAGTTCCAGCGATGGCGGGGTTGACATATGCTGAAAGGCTAGAAAAACTAGACTTGTATCCGATGGAGTTTAGAAGAATGAGGGGGGACATGATTGAGGTATACAAAATTATCAGGGGGATGGACAGGGTGAAGTCGGATTACATGTTCCCAGTGATGGGGAAGACGAGGACTAGAGGGCATAGTTTAAGAATACAGGGTAGGCCCTTTAGGACGGAGATGAGAAAACATTGTTTTACTCAGAGAAGTGTGAATCTGTGGAATGCTCTGCCATAGAGGGTGGTAGAGGCAGATTCGCTGATTATGTTCAAAAGAGAGTTAGATAAGACTCTTGTGGGCAAAGGAGTTCAGGGTTATGGGGATAAGGCTGGAAAGGGGTACTGATAGTAGTGATCAGCCATGATCTGTGAAATGGCGGTCACTGAAGGCTCGACAGGCAGAAGGGCCTACTCCTGCTCCTATTGTCTATTGAACCATTCTTCCAAGATCCCTCTGTTCCTCAATGCCCTCCCCTTCACTGCATACGTCTTGGTTATTCTTACCAAAATAAAGCCCCTCACACTTACCTATATTAAACTCCATCTGCCATCTTTCCAAACAGTCCAAATCCTTTTGTACTCCATGAAAACCCTCCTCACTCTCCACAACTCTTGAAAATAAGCCAAATGTATTACGTTATGTTAAGCTTCTCTTTGAAAATTTTAATTTCACATGCATTAAATGCGTACGTAAATTTCTCATTCAAAGATAATGAAAAATTAATACATAGTATTTTTTTTAATTCCCCCTGCCCAACAACCCAATAGAAAAGATAGATAACGTCTGGAAAGTATTTATAAAAAAATTACTAAAAAACTATCAAATAAAATCTAACAAATTTTCTTGATTTTAGGAGTCAGAAGGTTCAGGTTGGGCGATTACAACTTAATTCCTACAGTTTATAAATAGGATTCCCAAATCTTTCCAAAAATTTCAAATTTGTTACAGAAATTACATGTAATTATTTCAAGTGTCAAGGGACTTGGGGGGTTCTCGTTCAGGAAAACATAGTGAGTGGGTAACCACCAGGTTGGATCGGCAGGAAAAGAAAGCAAATTCTATGTTGGCCTTTGTTTCTAGGGTAGGGAGGTGTTGATAGGGCATGGGAGAGACCTCATTTGGAGAACTGCGAAGTTTATCTTAAAAAGGATGTGCTGTTGTTGGAGAGAGAGCAGAGATTTACCAGGATGATATATCTCCACTCTTCATTGGAGTATAGAAGAAGGAGAGGAGATTTCAGAAACCTTTCCAATGCTGAAAGGATTGGACAGTAGATGTGAATAATGTTTCCCTTGGATAAAAAGACATTGTCTTAGAATTGGAAGGTACCTATTTAAAGCAGATGAGAAATTTATTTCACCAGAAGGTCATGGAATTTGTTGCTGGATTGTTAAGAGAGTTTAAGTGGTGGGGGGGGGGGGGGGGGGGGCGGAATTAATAAATGGTTAATGAGTCAGGGTATCAAGGGATCAGGGGAAAAAGCCATAACTTGGAATGAGAGGCGAGAACTGTTTAGATCAGGGGATAGCAGACACAGTGGCATGAATGGCCAACTTCTGTTCCTTGTGATTTGACACCATTTTAACTAATGTACCTTTTAGAATTTTAACATCCATCCATATGTCCTCTGTATTTTGGATGTGAAACAACGGCTGTGCAGGAGAAGCCAGTGAGTTGGTGAGACCAATTGCTCTTCAGACTGGAGGCCTGTGATGAGAGATGTGCCTCAGGGATAGGTGCTGGAACAATAATGTGGTGAATTGGATTAGCAAGTTGGCAGATGACACCAAGAACGGAGGAGTTGTGGACAGCCAGGAAATCTTGCAGAAGGATCTGGACCAGCTGGAGAAAGGGCAGATGGAATTTAATGCAGACAAGTGTGAGGTGTCACATTTTGAAGGGCAAACCAAGAAAAGATAGACACGGTGAACGGTCGGGCACTGAGGAGTGAGGTTGAACAGAGGGACATGGTAAACGGGTGTCATTCCATGCAAGTGCTGTCACAGGTGGATTTGGGCGGGAATTGAAGATACCCAAGTTAACTAAAATTGAAAATTGTAAATGGGGCAAAAAAAGGGATCTATTTCAGAAATGTTTGTGACAACAGAAAATGGCTAAACCAACTTTAGATTAAATGGGAGATTCTTCTTTTGAATTAACCCAAGAAGAACGGACTACTTACTATGTGTGAAGATGGTGGATTAAATTGATGAATGTGCGATATAATTGGGTGAATTATAATTTTTTTTTACATCAGTTGTATTTAACTCCAGGAAAAAAAGATAAGGATTTAGTCATTCAGACTAATGTTTTCATTGTGGGATTCAAATTAATACTTTTTTTTGTCTATCTGGTTGTGTGATAAAGTTAAGCCTTTGAGGATTTATTTGAAACTACTTTAAAGAAACTCTTTTTATGTTCGATCCACTGCTTTTTCTAATGCGGTATATTACAACTTGAACAACGGGATTAAGAATGGATAAACCTCAAATTGAGTTTATTCAGTTAGTATTAGCAGTGGCCAGTAAATGCATTGCGATGACGTGGAAAATTAGGTTTGGTGTTTTCATTCTGCCGCAACGAATTGATATGATTTTTCTCTCCCTCAGTCGAGGGAGTTTGGGGGGGGTTAATTATGGGGAGGGGGGATGGAATATAGTTTTTTTTGGGAGGTTGGTTTATTTTGTTTACTATGTATTTTATATGTTCATAAATAAAGTTTAAAAAAAGATACACAACCAGTGTTTCAGGCTTGTGCCTTTTAACAGGGCTACGAGTATCTGTACTCTATAAAGGTTCACTGCTTGATCAGATGAGCTTCTCCAGCATTTGTGTCCTTACAGAATTTGGTTGAGTTACTATATGTGGACATCAGGTCATTTTTTCACCCTTAAATTGTCCATCCACACAGACAGGAACTTCTTTTTCCCACAACTAGCCTCATTTGGTGAAGTGTGTGGAATATTAGCTGTAGAATATCTTCTTCTGGGAATTATGATGAAGAAACCACTTTGGCAGAAAGCTGGGAAAGAGAGTTAAAAAGCACATTCCAGACAGGGATCAATTCTCACCTCCTCTACTGAGCCATACATATCCAAATGCCTGCCTGATCTTCAAAACAATGGTGCAAATTGTTAGACCTGATCCAAAGGCTGCAATAAGCCCCCAGCACCACTCAGACCCTGAATGGCATTGTTTCTGCTTTGAAGTGAAGAATTTAAGACTGCTATGAAATTAAGACATTTGGGTAAATTGGAAACCAGAAATCAGGCAGGCAGAGAATGATTACTAACGTGAACTGTGAGCAACTCTTCCAGACTCCTGTTGATTTTTTTGTGTTCCCTAACCCTAACTGGTACATGAGATTAGATGACCAACAAGAAGTCCTTTCCTTGTCTTTAGGAAGAGGATATGCAAAATGTAAAATACAGTGGCAGATAGAACAGTAACAGGTCATAACAAGCCCTGACCATCTGAAACAGGTCATGGGAATATAAATTTATTCAGTAATGTAGAAATGACTGCAAAAGCTGAGAAATTAGGAATTCATAAACTGAGGCAAAGATGGGATGGAGATTTGAACATAGAAAATGGACTGATCGTTATAAATGAGATAGACTGGTTCAATACAATTTTATTCACCAGACACCTCAAAAGAAAATACATGGAATCGGATTTGTTTCAAATGTTAACAAGTCATTTGTACTTTTCTGCATTTGACTTGGCAATGTCCTAAAGTTGGGCAGCTTGGTTGAAATAAGTATTTTTTTTAAAATTCCCACAGGATCCATGAGAAAGAAATGTTAAGGAATTAAATTTAAATTAGAACTGAATATTTACCAGGTGTAAATTGCTGCAAATTGTACAGCTAGAAAGTGCGTGGCCATATCTTGCAAACTGGCTGAGGTTCGGAACTGTTCACCACAAGAAAATAATGTATCGTTCACGAGATGAACATTCTATCTTTGGAGCCCACATTTCCTAAAGGTGGGTTGAAGTGAAGTTTTGAAATATTCACAATATTATGGTTAAATAAAACATCTGTTGAAGATCTCTGGTCCCTCATATGGGATGTGGAGAGGGTGGGTCTGGGTAGATCTCAATTTGTATTAATCAACCACATGTATCGGGATTTGAATTATATTCTTGTAAAATTAACAAGAATATAACTAACTCTTAAAAATTAATTTAAAAAAAACCCTGACCCACACAAATGCCCCTGTTCACCTTGCCATTTTGTAAAAGGTGATGGGGGGAAAATCCTGACACAAGGGACAGATTTGAACCTGGGTCACTGTCATTTTCTGTTAAACATGCCAAGATCAAAATTCGACTGACTGTCCTGTAACATAGTGCAATATTACACACACGTAAGGTAAGATGGTTACATCAGTAAAAATTAAATGAAATGCTTCTTACAGTCAAGAGCAAAAGAATTCCCTGCAGCCTCCAAACCAGCCCTTGCCCACAAATAACACCCCCCGCCCCCCTCCCCACCCCAATTCTGGGATCAAACCATCAGCAGCCTACACTTTGTTGGAATCTAGGGGTTAAAACATTATGAAAGAAATGATTAATTAATAAGTTGATATGTACTGCATGGTTCAGGGAAAAAGAGGAATGTGATTAAGTGGCAATAACAGCATGGAGCGAAGTTGGCTGAGCAAAATTGTCTGCTCCCAAATACAGGGAGAGGAAATTCATAAAACGATTTAGGAAGAAAGCTCCAACTGAAGGAGGTGGTGAGTAGCACAGGAGACACAGGCCAGACCAGAACAAAGAATGGCCTGCAAGAAACCAAGGAAATGGAAAACCAGTCTAGGAGGAAGATTAAGGCATGAGGAGGTGTTAAAGAGAACAGCAGAAATTGGCCAGACAGGAACAGAATGGTGATTAGAAATATCTGGTGATGAATTAATTTCTGATCAAAACAACAGGATAGTCTGGCCTGGAGGATTAAGATGGGAGCGCTACACCCCAGATATCTGCAAAACAGGAGATGACTTGTGATAACCCATATGCAAAAAGATCTAGCAAAGGAAGCCAACTTTTGTTCTGTATGATAAGGTTGATCTATATAAACTGAGCCAACTGGACAATAGGGGTCAGTCTTGGGGAATAGCTCACTGTGCAGGTGACCTATGAACTAACGACTGACCCAGAGCTCTGTTAAGTTTTATTCTTGTGCTGGGTAATAAATTGACTGTTGAACCAAATACCTTCTCCTATCACTTCATTCAAAGAACACGCTGGACTCAGACCACATACAGACTAAATTAAGAGTAAGGGAAAGCCAGAGTCCGACAACTTCAGAGCCAAACCTCAGGCACAAACATCCCAAAACCATCATCCCAAGACAAGAGCTAAAGTTGCAGGCACCGTAAACCACACACATTAAAACAACACATTTCTCTGGCTCAATACCCACGAACCACATAGAACACCAGTTTGCAAACTACCCACAAACAGGGGCTTCCACAAACACCGGATTCCTTTCACCCCAACAACTCAAAGAACCACCCCAGAAAAAGCAGCCACAGTAAAACCAGGCTTCCTACCTTCCACTGATGGCAGCATCACCTCATCTCTGCCTGAAAGCTGCAAGTGACGAGAGTGGGGAAACTCTCCTGTTTGAAACCCTGAGCTGGAATCAGGAGGACAATTAATTCAGGTGTGAAATATCTCAGTAAATTGTGGCTGGCCCTTTAAACAAGGCCCATCTCCGCCCTTCAAGAGAGCTGCAATTAAGGGAATAGCACCTTTTTAATTTGGAGTGGGAGTTAAAACAGTTTTCTCACCTGTGGCATTGAGATGTTTGAGGAGATGATACCTCTCGATAGGGGAGTGTTAGAGCTTTATGAGAGATTTGTTTGTTTGTGGGGCTTGTCTTATGAATTTTGGTTTGGAAGCCTTTTGTGGTCTATGACAGCTGAAAACTAAGCAAACTAGGGTTTTCTTTGATCCTGATGGTTGTGCAGCAGTTCAAACTTCTCAAATGCAGAATTTGAGCTGTTTGCTCTCCCAGTGCCCTAGAGCATTGGTTTGGGAATATTTATGCCACAGGTGGTGTTATGGTCCTGTTAAGTCCATGACTCTGGATCAAATCTGGCCCCGTCTGCAAGGGATTTGTGTGTTCACCCACTCTTCAGTGGAGGTGGCAGGTTAACAGGTGTTTGTGGGGGGGAAAATCGCAGGTGAATGAGGGGGAATGCACGGAGCTGGTGGGGTGAATAGGAGTGTGAGGCAGTTGTTGGCGAAGGAGAGTGTGTTGCAGGGATGTGTAGCTGAGGACTCACCATCCAATCTCAGACCAGAGTGAAACAGGATTCTTATCGTGCTCACAAATTCCTTCGTCACTCCTCAAACGATGATCAGTATTCTGACTCAAGCGTTTTCTGGCCTTGTGACGACAAGCGGGCCTAACGTTCCAATGGCAAATGAGGCAGGGAGGATGTTTCCTGTAATAGAGGTAGTAAAAGTTCCATTAGAGAGGAATACGTTGCCTTTAACTGATAACATGCGGTGGGGTCTCGGTACATTTGGTGATGTCTGGGATCTCTCTATCAATATAAAAAATGAAAATCAAGGCTGGGTCTCTCTGTGGGGGGGGGGGGGGGGGGTATCTAATATTTGCTTATGTCATAATCTAATTCATCCCAACTGGCAGTGCGGGCTTTGTTCCCCAAGGCATCCGTATTGGCTGTCCATGGACCATCTCTGTCCCAATGCAGTCCTCAGTGTCTCTTGCATTTAAATCAATGATGGCATCAGCACCTTTTGGCCAATTTTAGCTGTGTTTACTCAGTCAATCTGGCCAGTTTAGTTTTTCATTCAGTACTGGTGTCTGGGGTTAATGGGAGTAGTGGATGATTGATAATTCCTGAAATAATTCTTCATTCATCTTATTTTTTTTAAATTATTTAATTTCACATATGCATTAAAAACTAATTTTTTATTTGAAATAACATCAAATGAATGCATAGTGATTAAAAAAAATTAACCCCTTGTCTTGGGATGATGGTTTTGGGATGTTCGTGCCTGAGGTTTGTCTCTGAAGTGGACGCTGCTGATGGGTTGATCCCAGAATGGGGGGGGGGGGGGGGGGGGGGGGTGTTTGTGGGCAAGGGCTGGATTGGAGGAATTCTCTTGCTCTTGACTGCAAGAACCATTTCATTTAATTTTTCCTGATGTAAAGAAAAAAAGAAAAAAACATCTGGATAGTATTTATAAAAATTTACCAAACCTTTCAAATAAAATCTAACATCTTAAATTTCTTGATTTTAGGAGTCGGAAGGTTCATGTTGAGCTTCCAAGTTACTGCCACACATTTTACCCCAAGAACAATTACAGCACAGAAACAGGTCATTTGGCCCTTCTCGTCTGCTCTGAACTAAATACTCTCCTCTAGTACCACCTCTCTGCATTCCCCACCCCTCCAATTTTCTCTTAAATGACAAAATGGACCCTGCTTTCACTATTTCTCCCGGAAGCTCACTCCACTCAGCCACCATTGAGTCAAGAAGTTCCCCCTCACGTTACTTCAAAACTTTTGCCTCTTAACTCAAGACCTCTTGTTTCAATCTCTCCCACTTGCAATGGAATTGCCTATCCACATCAACTCTATCCATCCTTCTTGTAATTTTAAATACTCTACCAAATCCCCTCTCGGCTTTCGAGTTGACAGGAATGCACTCATGGATGGTTGGATGAATTCTCTTGGGGAACAGTTCATAGTGGCTCAAAAGTGCTTGATTAGATGCAAGGAGAGCTGCCACTGAATGTTGCATGTATTTGGTTCTGGGTTTCGAAGGTACCTCAGCTCTCTCTCTTTTGTACTCGGTCCAAAAGACATTGCTGATCTTATTTGGAATTAGACCAGTTTCAATGAAGCAATGCTGAAGATTTTTGCTGGGGGGGGGGGAATAAGCATTGCATTAAATTAAGCTGCGGCTGGTCATCCTTAAGTGTTGATCTGCAGTCCAAGTCTGGTGAGCTTTCTGGGATGGGCTAACGTTCCAGGCAACTCCTTCTTCACACAACAGGATTCAACATTTAATAGGACGGGGGGTGGGGGAATAATCTTGGGTTAAGTTCCATTTGTGTTTTAGTTCATAAAGCCCATTGGATTTTGACTTCTATCGGGAGCACAGTGGGATATGAACAACATTTCTTGTTGTTTTCAGAGTATATCTTTCCCCTGGTTTATAATTCTTTGTGTGAATCATTTTTTTACTCCTGTCCAAGTTAGTAACAGGAAACACTGTGGGAGTGGGACGCTGTTTCATCGCTGGTAAAGTCCAATAACTGGTGAAACATTGACATGATTGAAGCTCTCTGGAAGGCAGGTTTCCAATTACTGCAGGTAACTTTCAGTTCAAGATCTTTCACCCCATCTTCCTCACTCGTGCACAGTGTCATGGCCGTCAATGACGGAGGGAGGAAAGTTGGTTTAAAAATGAGCAAATTGTTTACGTCAGAGCCAAGTCTGAAACCACCTTTTATTGAACCAAGCGAGATGCAGGACTAGTCACGGTGGCTGCTGGGAAGCACATGCAGATAGCCTTGCCCACAAGGAATCTTTTGAGTCCTCATTCTCAACATAGGGTGGCAGTGTCCTAGGGTCTCCTTCTTTCGCCTCGTCTTCCTTAATCATCTGAAGCCTGATTTCTTTCCCCTCTCATTCAGCCTGCATTATTTTCTGCATCCTCTCCCTGTTACTCCCTTGCTTTATGTTCCCTTCATTTTCTCCCTCATCATTAATTTTAGCAAAGATGACTGGCTTGGTTTAGTCTGTAACATGTTTGAGTTTCAAGTGGAACATTTAACGTGGGATCAGTGCTGTTTTGAAATATTAGCAGAATAGAGGGCGACACCAGTCACTAATGGATAGAAGAGAAAAAGATCCCCCTCTCTCTGGTAAGGTCGTGGGCAAGAGACCTAAGAGAGGAACAAGTCTGAATAAACATCTTTCCTGATTAACTGTGTCCGGTGCATTGATTGAGTGGTGCTGTTGCAGCAGACCCCACTCTTATCCATAATTGATTGGAAACTAATCTATGGTCACTGGACCCAAAATGTTCACATACACGTTTTACCTCTCTAACTATTACAGCATCGAAATAGGCCAACTTGGCCCTTCGAGTCCACGCCGAACACTTTGTCCTACCTCATCCCATTGACCTACACTCACCCCTTGACCCTCCATTCTTTTCCTGTCCAAATACATATCCCACTTCTCCTTAAGTGCTAATATTGAGCCTGCCTCCTCCACTTCATCTGCAAGTCCATTCCACACACCCACCACTCTGAGTGAAAGTCCCCCCTCACATTTCCTCTAAACTTCTGCCCCTTTCTCTCAACCCACCTCAAATCTATACCCCAATAATTTTAAATACCTCAACCCAATCCAACCTCAACCTTTTATGCTCCGCAGAATAAAAATCTTGCTTAACCTTTCCCTATAACTTAGACCTGTGGTTTTCAAAATGCTCCCAAACTCAAATTCCACTTGAAGCAATCCCTACACCAGAAGTGCTCTGTGATTAGTCAGGGATTGATTCAGGTGCAATGAAAGGAACCACCTACATCCTACAGTACAGGATGGAGCGCCAGAATAGCGTACATAGTTGAAGAAATTAAATTCCAAGACTTTGCTCTGCAAAGTGTTTCAACTTCAAAAGTACAGCCCCTCATGCCCAATCCCGGGAATTTACTGGGACAGGGTCCAGTGGAAAAGGGACACTGTCCAAATGCCAGTGTCAAATGATGTCATTTCACGCCACCTCTAACCCTACTCATATCCTCGGCGTTTGCCGATGTCGGCCTGATGGTAAAACCAGTGGAACAGAGACAGCAGAGAATCACCTGTTTCCAGTCGAAGGCAGAACACTCCGCTCCCCGGGGATGAGTTGTGTTCAGTGGAAAAGCAATCTTGTGTCCCAGTGGAAATGGGAGCAAGGGCTTCCTAACCGGAGACACTGCATGGCCAATGAACTGGGATTCCCGTGGAAAAAGGGTTTCAGACAGCTTTGTAAAATCTGCATGCAGTGCTTCAACCGAAATGAAGGCCAATGGGATGATGAGCTTCATTAAACTTTTCTACGTGGTCGTGCGTGAAAGTGAGGCCATTTTGGCAAGAAAGCGCAGAAAAATTAACCACGATCACAGGAGTGGCCTCCACGTGATACCTGGAGCAATATCTTCATGGAAACAAGCGACAACTTGACCAAATATCTAATCTCATTTATAAAAATAGCACTGGCCTTCGCGAAAAGATGTATCACGATCAACTGGATGTCCGATAGCACGCTGGGCTGTGGAAATGAACTGCTGTTACCTACGGGAAAAAAAAATCACATAAACGTGACCCTTTGGTAAAGGTCTGTCAACTGTACTTGGACCACATAGGGGCCCAGACACTAATATAAATGAACAATAAAAGGGGATGAATGTAACCATTATATAGACCAAAACCAAGTTTCCCCAACTGGACTCATCTACTTGTAATCTCTGAAAATGTGGATATGAAAACAAACTGCAATAGAGAGAGAAAAAATTCAAAGTGCAAAAGGAAGAGTCTTTAAATGGGTCCCTGAATGTGTGTTGAGTCTGGTGGTGAAGGGGAAGCAGCTGTTCCTGAACCCGGCTATACCTCTTTCCTGATGGGAGCAGTGAGAACAGAGCGGGTGATGTGGATCCTTGATTGCTGCTGCTCTCTGACAGCAGCGTTCCCTGCAAATGTTCTCAATGGTGGAGGGTTTTTACCTAAGATATCCTGGGTGGTGTCTTAACTTTTGCAGAGCTTTTTGCTCAGGGGTATTGGTGTCACAAGACAACTGATCAAACCTACTACAAACTGAACCTTTCACCCCTCACACCCGTAAACCCACTATTTTTCTTGCATCAATGTGCCTGTCTAAATGTTAAAGGTCCCTATTATTCCAGACTACACCATCCTGCCCGGCCATGCACTCCAGGCACCCGCAGCCTTCTGCACGTTCTCTTTCTACAAGTCCTTCAGCAGCCTTGTGTTTCCTCAGCACTGCCTGCTCCTCCACCAAGCTCTGCCTCAAATCCATTCACTCTATGAGCTTCCTGCATCACTCCAGAGAAAAGCCCAAGGTTTCTCTCTGGATATTGCATTTACTTCATTCTGATGGGCTGAATTCCTGCAGCTTCCCAATCAAACATCTGCAATCGCCTTTAAATTGTGCCCCTCTGCACAGATTTGTGCCACCTGCTTTTAAGCAGGTTAAATCCTATGGGCATTCTGACAGTATCCTTCCACTCTCTCTCTCTCTCTCTCTCTACCAGTGGATCTAAATCCTTCTGCCCAAATTGTTGCTTGGTCTGGGCTTCTGTCCTTTTGCCTGGATTCTCATCCTCTGCTATTTCAGTCTGAACCTTGCCGTCAGCCCGAGGAATAAAACCGAGGGGATATGGATTGGAATTCTTTCTGGCTAGAGCATCTCAAACACTGCTCTCATCCTCGTGTGTGCACAGCTAGAGACAAGAACAAATCTTGTCCTTAGTCACTGTGAAATCCATCTCCAGGATGCTGGCACTTTATTCCTGTGTGTTTTTTTTTGAACCTTGCTTAGTGCTAGTTTTTCCTTTTGATTTGAACATAACAATATATGTGAACGCACTTTCCAAATGGTTTTACAATGTAAACAATATTTTAAAGAAAAATCTGAAGACTTCACCATCTGAGATGCAGATTCTAATCTGTGGCTTCGGCGGGTCCGCGCCAAGGGGTATTTGGATTATTTTAAAGAGGACCGTCTTCCAATGTCTGCAGTGGAACTGGGAGAAAGAGGGTTGGGCTGTCGGTGTCATAGTTAATGACGTCTCATTACAGAACTGAAAGCTTACAGTCTGTGGTGAACTGATATTCCCGTCCCACTGACCAGCACCCCTTCCTGCTCATTCCCATCCATGGGGCCGGGACTCCCTCACCCTCACGGGTCCCCCTCACACTCGCAGTTCTCCGATCCCCTCAACCACACGGATCCCCTAAACCACGCGGGTTCCCACCCCCACCTTCAGCCTCGCAGGTGCCCTCAGCCTTCTGGGTCCACGTCCCGGTCCCCCCCTCCGCCCTCTGGGTCCCCGTACCTCCTCAACCTTCTGGGTCCCCGTCCCCTTCCCCCCTCAGCCTTCTGGGTCCCCACTTCCCCCTCAGCCTTCTGGGTCCCCGTCAGCCATCTGGGTCCCTGTCCTCTCTCAGCTTTTTGGGTCCCCGTCCCCCCTAACCTTTCTGGGTCCTGATCACCCTCACCCTTCTGGGTCCTGATCACCCTCACCCTTCTGGGTCCTGATCACCCTCACCCTTCTGGGTCCTGATCACCCTCACCCTTCTGGGTCCAGATCACCCTCACCCTTCTGGGTCCTGATCACCCTCACCCTTCTGGGTCCTGATCACCCTCACCCTTCTGGGTCCTGATCACCCTCACCCTTCTGTGTCCTGATCACCATTACCCTTCTGGGTCCTCATTCCCCTCACCCTTCTGGTTCCACGAGTACCTCAGCCTTGCGTGTCCCTCAACCTTCTGGATACCCGTCCCCCTCAGCCTCGCAGGATCCCCGCCCCCCACAGCCTTGCATGTCCCTCACTCCTCTTGCAGAAATCCCACACCCCTCTGGCGGGTCCCCCTCACCCTTCTGGGTCCTCTACCCCCCTCACCCTTCTGGGTCTCCGAACCCCTCACCCTTCTGGGTCCCCGACCCCCTCACCCTTCTGGGTCCCCGACCCCCTCACCCTCCTGGGTCCCCGACCCCCTCACCCTTCTGGGTCCCCGACCCCCTCACCCTTCTGGGTCCCCGTCCCTCTCCCCCCTCTGCCTCGCGGGCCCCGAGCCCCCTCAGCCTCGCGGATCCCCCTCCCCCCCACAGCCTCACGGACCCCGACCCCCCCCCCCTTAAGCCTCGCGGGTCCCCGACTACCACACACCCTAACGCCACCCCGACCCAAACTTCCTCACGGTACCCCGGCCCCACCTCACAACCATCCCCCTGCCCGTTCCCCTCCGAGCTCCGGCCGCTCCAGACCCAAAGGGCGACCCGTGGAAACTCCGTCCTCCCTGGTCTCGCTCCCAAAATGCCCCGATTCCCGCCCGTGAGGAACCGACACGAACCTCTCTCCCCCTCCCGCTCGCGACCAACTCCTCCAAAGGCGGGAAAGATCAACAACATGGCAGCCACCAGGGGTCGCTCTCGCGAGAGCTTGATCCACCCCTCCTCGGGATCTCCTCTCCACCACCCCGAGCCCCTGGATGGAGCCCCAGGGCTCGAGGTCCAGCCCTTTGGAGCCCCCTCTCTCCTGAGAACCTCGTCCCACTGGGGAAGGGTCCGAGAGCTGGCTCGGGCCTCCAGTCCATCTCCCCTTCAGGCTGCACATTTCCACACCAGGATCTGCCCCACATTCCCCCCCAAGATTCCAGTCCATCCCACCTCCACCACCTTGGCCCAAAGCTCATTCCACGTTCCCACCCCCCTCTGAGGGAAGAAAATCCCCCTTCAATCTCAATCCATGTCCTCCTCTTTGAATCTCTCCCACTCTCCTTGGAAACAGCCTGTCCCCATGGACACGATCCGTCCCCCCTCACAATTTTCAAATCTTCCTCAATCTTCGACGCTCCAGGGAATAAAGTCCCAGCCTGTCCAACCTTCCCCTGGAACTCAAACCCCGAAAGCCAGACCACCTTCTTGTCACTCTCCTCGACGCGCTGTCTCATTCCTATCCTTCCTCTCCTCCGGCCACCCAAACGGCACACAATGTTCCCAAGTTGGCCTCACCCATGCCTCGTCCAACTTCCTCGTGGCCTCCCACCTCCTGCACTCAATCCTCTCACTTCTGAAGGCCAAAATACCAGAAGCTTTCTTCACTCCCCCCCACCCCCCCCATCTCTACAAGGGACTCCACTTTTGGGCAGTTCTGTACCACAGTTCCTCAATCCCTTTGTTTGACAACACTCCTCAATGGTCTGCCATTTAACATTCAAACTCTTACGTTTTAAGAATCAATTGCAGAGATCCATGGATGTGGGAAGTCAGGAGGGTTAGGGACTGGGTGCAGGTCGATGAAACTGGCAGAATGATATTTCACCATGGACGAGAAGGGCCGAAGGGTCCCTTTTCTTTGCTGTGGGGTTTCTAGGGTAGAGTTCACACCATTCTCAGGAAGGAGGATGAGCAGACAGATGTCATGGTCCACGGGTAGGAAAGGTGATGAGATCCTGCCAGGAGAGATGAGGGAGTTAAGTGCACAACCAAGGGGTCTCTCTCTGTCAGTCTGTGTGTGTCTCTATCTCTCTGTGTGTCTCTCTCTCTCTGTCTGTGTCTCTGTCTGTCTGTGTCTCTGTCTGTCTGTGTCTCTCTCTCTGTCTGTGTCTCTCTCTCTGTCTGTGTCTCTCTCTCTATCTGTGTCTCTCTTTGTGTCACTCTGTGTCTCTCTGTGTGTGTCTCTGTGTCTGTGTGTCTCTCTCTGTCTGTGTGTCTCTCTCTGTCTGTGTGTGTCTGTCTGTGTGTGTCTCTGTGTGTGTATGTCTGTGACTCTCTCTCTCTGTCTCTCTCTGTCTGTGTCTCTCTCTCTGTCTCTCTCTCGCTGTCAGTGTCTCTTTCTCTGTCTGTATGTGTCTCTCTGTGTGTCTGTGTCTGTATACCTGTCTCTCTTTGTCTATATATCTGTCTCTCTGTGTCTGTGTGTGAGTGTGTCTGTCTGTCTGGGTATGTGTGTGTGTCTCTCTCTGTCTGTGTCTCTGTATCTGTGTCTGTCTCTGTGTCTGTCTCTGTGTGTGTGTGTCTCTCTCTGTCTGTGTGTCTCTCTCTGTCTGTGTGTCTCTCTCTGTCTGTGTGTCTCTCTCTCGCTGTCAGTCTCTCTCTCTCTGTCTGTATGTGTCTCTCTGTGTGTCTGTGTCGGTATATCTGTCTCTCTGTGTCTATATATCTGTCTCTCTGTGTCTATATATCTGTCTCTCTGTGTGAGTGTGTCTGTCTGTCTGGGTATGTGTGTGTGTCTCTCTGTCTGTGTCTCTGTATCTGTCTCTGTGTCTGTCTCAGTGTGTGTGTGTGTCTCTCTGTGTCTGTGTCTCTCTCTGTGTCTGTGTGTCTGTGTGTGTGTGTGTCTGTGTGTGTGTGTGTTTCTCTGTCTGTGTCTCTCTGTCTGTGTCTCTCTGTCTGTTTCTCTGTGTCCATGTCTCTCTCTCTATCTCTCTCTCTCTGTCTGTGTCTCTCTCTGTGTGGGTCTGTGTGTGTGTGTCTCTCTCTCTCTCTCTGTGTGTCTCTCTCTCTGTCTGTTTGTGTGTCTTTCTCTCTCTGTGTGTGTCACTGTCTGTGTGTGTGTGTCTTTCTGTCTCTCCCTCTGTGTCTCAATGTGTGACTCTCTCTGTGTCTGTATGTGTGTGTGTCTCTCTCTCGTGTGTGTGTGTGTGTGTGTGTCTCTCTGTGTCGTGTGTGTGTTGTCTCTCTGTGTCGTGTGTGTGTGTGTCTCTCTCTGTCTCTATGTGTGTCTCTCTGTCTCTGTGTATCTCTCTCTCCATCTGTGTGTGTCTCTCTATCTGTCTGTGTGTGTCTGTGTGTGTATCCGTCTGTGTGTGTCTCTCTGTCTCTCTCTCGCTGTCAGAGTCTCTCTCTGTCTCTTCCTGTGTGTGTCTGTGTGTGTGTGTCTGTGTGTGTGTGTCTGTCTGTCTGGGTATGTGTGTCGCTCTCTATCAGTGTCTCTAATATTTGCTTATTCATTACCCACCATTATCCATCCCGACTGGTGGTGCGGGCTTTGTTCCCCAAGGCGTCCGTATTGGCTGTCCATGGACCATCTCTGCCCCAACGCATTCCTCGGTGTCACCTGCATTAAAATCAAGGTGGCATCAGCACCTTTTTGGGCACTTTTAGCCGTATTTCCTCAGTTGTTCTGGCCAGTTTTGTGTTTCGTTCACACATTCCTGCTGCCTGGGGTTCACGGCACTCGTGGAAAATCGCCAGTTCCTGAAACAATTCTTCATTTATCTTATTGGTAACATTTTTACATTTAATTTAACATATGCATTAAAAAACTTAAATTTCTTATTTGAAAATAAGATAAAATTAATGCATAGTGATTTAAAAAGTAACCCCTCTCACAGCTGCCCAATAGAAAACAATAAAGAGAGGAAACATCTAGATAGCATTCATAAAAATTGAGCAAAACTCTCAAATAAAATCTTGCTTTTCTTGGTTTTAGGAGTCAGAAAGTTCGTGTTGGGTGATTACAACTTAATTCCTACAATTGGTAAATACACATCCCAAATCTTCAAAAGAGAAATTCAAATTTGTTCCGTGAATTCAATGTAATTATTTCAAGTGGGATACAACGGCCTATTTCAGTGTGGCTATCGACCCATTCCCAAATACGCATCGGACTTCCAAGTTACTGCCACACATTTTAACCCGAAAACAATTACAGCACAGAAACAGGTCATTTGGCCCTTCTTGTCTGCACTGAACGAAATACTCTCCTCTTGTACCACCTCTCTGCATTCTCCTCCCCTCCAATTTTCCCTGAAATGACAAAATGGACCCTGCCGCCACTACTTTTCCCGGAAGCTCACTCCACTCAGCCACCACTCTGAGTAAAGAAGTTCCCCCTCATGTTACTTCCAAACTTTTACCTCCTGTTTCAATCCCTGCTCCCCGCAATGAAAAAAGTCTATCCACATCAACTCGTTCTATCCTCCTAGTAATTTTAAAGACTTCGATCAAATCCCCTCTCAACCATCTACAATCCAAAGAATAAAGACTTCATTTGCTCAATCTTTCTTTGTAATCTAGTTGCTGATATCCAGGTAACATTGACGTAAATCTTCTCTGCACCCTCTCTACTTTATTGATAGCTTTCCTCTCATTTGGTGACCAGAACTGCACACAGTACTCACAAAAGAGCCTCACCAATATCTTGTCTAGTCTCAACCTCACTGCCCGACTCCTGTATTCTATGTGATGGTTGATCAACGCCAGCTATTTGAACAGATTCTTTTCGAGGTACTCTCTGATTACCCTCCAATAATTAACCTATCACTGTCAGGCTCACTTGGTTGGCTTTTGAAGCCGTTTTTCAACAAAGGAACATTAGATTACATCCATTCCTCTGGCACCTCACCCGTGGATAAACAGGTTTTAAATATTTCTGTCAGAGCCCTGGCAATTTCTACACTTCTTTCCCTCAAGGCCAAGGGAATATCATGTCAGACGTCCATCCACCATCAGACAAAAATTAGCCGACACAAGATGAAGGCAGGACAGTAGTCCCACCTCTCCAGCACGAGTCATGGATCAAGTGAGCACTGACTGCAAGAAGTTTCTACATCCTCTTGGTGTCTGTGTGGATTTCCTCCCACACTCCACAGCTCAAGGGGGCCGTAAGTTCATTGGCGAATTGGGAAGCTCAAGACCATGGGGTGGAAGTGCACATTCTGGACCTGGGGGCATCAATTCAATTCAACTGCACGGATGAACCTTTGGGCACGACCTGATCTTTTTCTGGTTTCAAACTCATTATTTTTGAAAATTGTATGTGCACCTCTAATGCAACACGACTGCTGCAAAACAGGCTTCTTGATACATATCCATGACAAGAACTCGGGAGAATCTGATTTAGTTACTAGACTTTTGAACAGAACAGTGTCTGGACATTTTATCCCTAAACTGAAACTTTATAGACATACAGAACAAAAAGAGGGCAAAACAAGCTTGTGTCTCACCAATACCACAATTCACGGACACTTTTTAAGTTCTCAAGGGTGGCAGAAAACACAAAGAACAGACAAACTCCTTCCACACTGTCACTTTGAGAGCTTTGGACTCACCATGCTATAAATATTGCCAAGCCATCACTCTCTCTCCAAATCAATGACCCAAAGTCCTGGCTGAGCGATAGATTTGAGACATTTTACCCGCTATGTAGCAATCGGGCACAAGGAAAATTGCTGCTTCCATTGTGAAGTATTTAGGAATCTCAGACCACAAACAACCTTCACCCCGAAAAACAAGCAATTCTCCACAATAAAACTAGGTTTCCTTCCTGTCTGCAAGCATCTGCTCTCTTGAGTCTGAATGGCACAACTGGGGAAACCGTTTCAAATCCATGACCTGAAACAGCATATTCTCTTCCCCTAATTGGAGCTGTCTTGCAATTGGCCACCACTGCCTGAGCAAGAATGAACTGGGAGATCTCACACTTGCTCCTTCACAGGTGAGACCTCCCTGTTCATTGGAGCTCCATATTATCCATCTTGCTCAATTTTGTTAACCTTAATCAAGTCTCCTCTCATTCTCCAACACTCCCATGAAAAATAAAAATCAGGTATCCTGTAGTTCGCGAGTCTGGACACCAGGTGGTGGTATTATACCTAGATCTCTCTCTCTCTCTCTCCCCCTCTCGCTTCATGCATGCAGTACTCGGTGTGAACAGGCGGTGGCAGCACTTTACAGCTCTTGCAATCTGCAGCTTGGACAGGAGATGTCGGAGTTACAGAGACATGGCTGCGGGAAGGGCAGGATTGGGAAATCAATGTTCCCGGGTACACGTCCTATAGAAAAGACAGAAAGTTGGGAAGAGGAGGTGGGGTAGCTCTGTTGGTAAGAAATAAAATTCAGGCATTTGAAAGGAAAGACATTGAAACAGGTGGGTAGAGTCTGTTTTGATAGAATTAAGAAATTGTAAAGGCATGAGGACCATAATGGGGGTCATTTACAGGCCTCCGAAAAGTAGCTCAGATATTAAAGTATAAATCAGGAATTAAGAGTGGCATGTCAAAGTGGTAGCAATACGGTAGTTATGGGGGACTTCAACATGAAAGTGGACTGGGATAATCAGACGGGGGCAGGAACACAAGAGAGTGAGTTTATTGAATGTCTACGAGATACTTTCATCCATTGATTTAATTATAAATTTGGTTACTTTGTTCTTTATGTTAATTTTTTTCCCCAGTTTTATCCATATTTGAATCCAAATTCAGGTTGAAATCCCCTCCTATTAATATGTTCCCTTGCGTATCTGCTACCTTCAAAAAGATATCTTGCATAAACTTTTGATCTTCTTCGTTAGGTGAATATACATTGAGTAGATTCCAAAACTCCGAATATATCTGACATTTTATCATTACATATCTCCCTGCTGGATCTATTATTTCCTCTTCTATTTTAAATGGCACATTTTTACTAATTAATATAGCTACTCCTCTTGCTTTTGAATTATACGATGCTGCTGTTACGTGTCCTACCCAATACGAGATACTTTCTTGGAGCAGCTAGTGGAGGAACCTACCAGGGGGAAGTCAATTCTGGACTTGGTGCTGTGCAGCGACGCAGAGTTAATAAGTGACCTCGATGTAGGGGAGCCATTAGGGAATAGTGACCATGGTATGGTTATTTTTGAGCGGCAATTAGAAAGGGAGAAAGAAAGGAAGTCGGAAGCATCTGTACTGCAGTTAAATAAAGGGGATTATGCAGCTATGATGGAGGAGCTAGCCAAAATAAAATGGAAAGATACACTAGCTGGGAGGACAACTCGGGAAAAATGGCAGGTGCTTTTGGACATTTTCCACAGGATTCAGGACAAATTTATTCCAAAGTGGCGGAAAGGCTCTAGGAGATGCAAATGGCAGTCGTGGCTAACTAATGAAATCAAGTGCAATATCAAATCCAAAGGGAGTAAGTATAAGATAGAGAAGTGGAAGACTAGTGGGCAAGATCAGGGAGCATGGAATTGGAGGTAAGGTGCTGACATGGATAGGAAATTGGTTAAGAAATAGGAAACAAAGGGTTGGAGTAAGCCGGTCCTTTTCAGGATGGCAGGATGTGACGAGTAGAGTGCCGCAGGGATCGGTATTGGGTCCTCAGTTGTTTGTAATTTCTGTAAATGATTTGGATGAGGGAATTAATAACATGAGCAAATTTGCAGATGACACTAAACTGCGTGGCGGTGTGGGGTGTGAGGGTGATATCAGGAAAATGCAGAGGGACTTGGACAGGTTGGGGGTGTGGGCTGCTGAATGGAAGATGACGTTCAATGTGAGCAAATGTGAGGTTATCCATTTTGGGGGCAATAATAGGAAAGCTGAGTATTCTCTAAATGGAGACAAGCTAGGGAGTGGGGAGGAGCAAATGGATCTGGGTGTACTTGTTCACCGGTCACTGAAGGCTAACATGCAGGTTCAGAAAGCTGTGAAGAAGGCAAATAGCATGTTGGCTTTCATAAAGAGGGGATTGGAGCATAGGAACAGAGACGCCCTTCTGCAGTTGTGCAGGGCCCTGGTGAGACCCCACCTGGAGTATTGCGTCCAGTACTGGTCTCCAATTTTGAGGAAGGACATACTAGCTATAGTGGGTGTGCAGCGCAGATTTACAAGGTTAGTTCCAGCGATGGCGGGGTTGACATATGCTGAAAGGCTAGAAAAACTGAACTTATATCCGATGGAGTTTAGAAGGATGAGGGGGGACATGATTGAGGTATACAAAATTATCAGGGGGATGGACAGGGTGAAGTCGGATTACTTGTTCCCAGTGATGGGGGAGACGAGGACTAGAGGGCATAGTTTAAGAATACAGGGTAGGCCCTTTAGGACGGAGATGAGAAAACATTTTTTTACCCAGAGAAGTGTGAATCTGTGGAATGCTCTGCCACAGAGGGTGGAAGAGGCAGATTCGCTGATTATGTTCAAAAGAGCGTTAGATAAGACTCTAGTGGGCAAAGGAGTAAAGGGTTATGGGGATAAGGCTGGAATGGGGTACTGATAGTAGTGATCAGCCATGATCTGTAAAATGGCGGTCACTGAAGGCTCGACAGGCCGAAGGGCCTACTCCTGCTCCTATTGTCTATTGAACCATTCCTCCAAGGTCCCTCTGTTCCTCAATGCCCTCCCCTTCACTGCATACGTCTTGGTTATTCTTACCAAAATAAAGTACCTCACACTTACCTACATTAAACTCCATCTGCCATCTTTCCAAACAGTCCAAATCCTTTTGTAGTCCATGAAAACCCTCCTCACTCTCCACAAATCTTGAAAATAAGCAAAATGTATTACGTTATGTTAAGCTTCTCTTTGAAAATTTTAATTTCACATGCATTAAATGCGTACATAAATTTCTCATTCAAAGATAATGAAAAATTAATACATAGTATTTTTTTTTAAATTCCCCCTGCCCAACAACCCAATAGAAAAGAAAGATAACATCTGGAAAGTATTTATAAAAAAATTACTAAAAAACTATCAAATAAAATCTAACAAATTTTCTTGATTTTAGGAGTCAGAAGGTTCAGGTTGGGCGATTACAACTTAATTCCTACAGTTTATAAATAGGATTCCCAAATCTTTCCAAAAATTTCAAATTTGTTACGTAAATTACATGTAATTATTTCAAGTGTCAAGGGACTTGGGGGGGTTCTCGTTCAGGAAAACATAGTGAGTTGGTAACCACCAGGTTGGATCGGCAGGAAAAGAAAGCAAATTCTATGTTGGCCTTTGTTTCAAGGGTAGGGAGGTGTTGATGGGGCATGGGAGAGACCTCATTTGGAGAACTGCGAAGTTTATCTTAAAAAGGATGTGCTGATGTTGGAGAGAGAGCAGAGATTTACCAGGATGATATATCTCCACTCTTCATTGGAGTATAGAAGAAGGAGAGGAGATCTCAGAAACCTTTCCAATGCTGAAAGGATTGGACAGTAGATGTGAATAATGTTTCCCTTGGATAAAAAGACATTGTCTTAGAATTAGAAGATACCTATTTAAAGCAGATGAGAAATTTATTTCACCAGAAGGTCATGGAATTTGTTGCTGGACTGTTGAGGGAGTTTAAGTGGGGGGGGGGGGGGGGGTGGCGGAATTAATAGATGTTTAATGAGTCAGGGTATCAAGGGATCAGGGGAAAAAGCCAGAACTTGGAATGAGAGGCGAGAACAGTTTAGATCAGGGGATAGCAGACACAGTGGGCTGAATGGCCAACTTCTGTTCCTTGTAATTTGACACCATTTTAACTAATGTACATTTGAGAATTTTAACATCCATCCATATATCCTCTGTGGAGGCCTGTGACGAGAGCTGTGCCTCAGGGATAGGTGCTGGAACAATAATGTGGTGAATTGGATTAGCAAGTTTGCAGGTGACACCAAGAACGGTGGAGTTGTGGACAGCCAGGAAAGCTTGCAGAAGGATCTGGACCAGCTGGAGAAAGGGCAGATGGAATTTAATGCAGATAAGTGTGAGGTGTCACATTTTGAAGGGCAAACCAAGAAAAGATAGACACGGTGAACGGTCGGGCACTGAGGAGTGAGGTTGAACAGAGGGACATGGTAAACGGGTGTCATTCCATGCAAGTGCTGTCACAGGTGGATTTGGGCGGGAATTGAAGATACCCAAGTTAACTAAAATTGAAAATTGTAAATGGGGCAAAAAAGGGATCTATTTCAGAAATGTTTGTGACAACAGAAAATGGCTAAACCAACTTTAGATTAAATGGGAGATTCTTCTTTAGAATTAACCCAAGAAGAACGGACTACTTACTATGTGTGAAGATGGTGGATTAAATTGATGAATGTGCGATATAATTGGGTGAATTATAATTTTTTTTACATCATTTGTATTTAACTTTAGTCATTCAGATTTATGTTTTCATTGTGGGATTCAAATTAATACCTTTTTTTGTCTGTCTGGTGGTGTGATAAAGTTAAGCCTTTGAGGATTTATTTGAAAGGTTAACACAATTCCATTACACCTCCTTCCCATGGAGAAATTTTTAGACTTCTGAAAGGTTAAAATTTTAAACTGCAATCTCTGATTTGTTCTTAATAGATTTCACAGCCATAATCAATAGAATAAAAACAAATGTAGCAGAAACCTCTAAATCCAACATCTAAATAAGCAATCCTCAATGACACTGGCCCTTAATATCATTATAGTGTCTTATACTTCAGTCCTATTCTTGCAAAATTAAACTCCAGTTGAATCATCATCTATTCTTATTTTTAATCTTACTCAAAAATTATGATCAATACTTAATCCCATAGCAGCACAAACACATTCTTCTACATGTTGCAGAGCTAATACAAGGGACAAAAATGATTTTCCAGCAGCAGAATAATTCTTTTGAGTGTTTATTCAATGTCTGAGAATCATAAGCCAGAGGATTTTTAACATCATCAGACATATTTATTTTTAATACAGCACCGGCTGCATCCATCAAATCCCGGGATGAAGCGGTTGTAAAAGTAGTCCATACCCGCAAACTCCTGCAGCTCCTTGAGGCTGTCCGGACATGGTAACTCCCTGAGAGCGGAGACCTTTGCAGCGGTGGGCGTGGCTCCTTCGGCCGTGATGGTATGGCCCAGGAACTGCATGGACTCTTTCCCAAACTAGCACTTGGCCAGGTTGATGGCAAGGCTGAAATCGGCCAGCCGGGAGAAAAGGGCACAAAGGTGGGCCTTGTGTTGCGCCTGGCCCTTGCTGGCGACGAGAATGTCGTCCTAATAAATAAAGCCAAAATCCAAGTCCCTGCCCACAGAGTCCATGAGGCGCTTGAAGGTCTGAGCGGGACCCTTGAGCCTGAATGGCATGCGCAGGAATTCGAACAAGCCAAAGGGGGAGATGATTGCTGTCTTTGGTATGTCCTCAGGGTTCACCGGGATCTGGTAATATCCACGCATCAGGTCAACCATGGAGAAAACCCTCGCACCATGCAGGTTGGCCGCAAAGTCTTGGATGTGAGGGATGGGATAACGGTCAGGAACTGTTACCTCATTGAGCCGTCGATAGTCTCCGCAGGGACGCCAGCCACCGGAGGCTTTCAGGACCAGGTGGAGCGGCGAGGCCCATGGGTTTTCAGACCGCCGAATGATCCCCAGGTCCAACAGGTGCCAAAACTCCTCCTTCGCCTCCTTGAGATTGTCAGGCAGGAGCCGGCGAGCCTTGGCGTGAACCAGTGGGCCCTGAGTGGGGATGTGGTGGAACTGCCCGTGGTGCGGTGAGGCAGCGGAGAACTATGGCTTGATGAGTGTCGTGAACTCTTCCGGGATTCACTGGAACGAGTCTCTGGGTGTGCTAATCGTGGCCATCTGTGGTTGCTCCGAGCAGGAGGCGTCGAGGCGAACGGCCTGGAAGGTACGGCGTCCACCAGGCGCCTACCCCGAATATCTACCAGAAGCCCATGTGCGAGGAGGAAGTCTGCACCCAGGATGGCAGTTGGAAAGGACAAGACGGTGAACCTCCATGTGAAATTTCATTGGCTGATCTGGAAGTGGACTGTCTTGTCTCCATACATCTGGATTGCTGTTGCATTGGCTGCACGGAGGGGACGACCACAAGGTCAGTTCCTGGACTCGACGGTCGTGGCCAGGATGACATTGATCTGGGCTCCAGATCAACGAGGAACTGCCAGCTGCTGACTGAGTCCCGCCGATAGAGGAGGCTGTGTTCTTCGCCAGCCCCCGCAGCCATTAACCCTGGCCGGCCTGGTCATTTCCCTGGAATGAGCCAGACTGATGACACTTCCGAGCCTTGGCTCCCCAGCGCTGGTGGTAGGAGCAGAGGCATGGAGCGGATGCTGTGGCCTTGGTTATGCTCTTGGGCACCCCTGCAGGAGCCAAATGCTCTACTGCAGCGCTCGGGGCAGGCTTGGCGTGGTCATGTCTGTGCCTCGAGACCTACTGGACCACTGAGCCCTCTGGGAATAGTGCGTGCCATAGCTCCTGGGCCTTCTTGGGGACCTTCCTCACGTCAGTGAAGCTCTCCTGGACCAGCAGCAGCTGGACATCTCCGGGCATATGGTCGAGGAAAATGCACTCGAAGAGTGGGGAGTTGGTGTGCTCACCCATGAGCGTGAGCATCTCGTCCATCAGCTCCATTGGGGACCTGTCCCTCAGGGCGCCGAGGTGTAGCATCTGAGCGGCATGCTGGTGTCTGTATAGTCCGAGGGATCCAGTAAGCACTTGCTTTACGGTCTCGTATTTGTCTTCGGCGGGTGGGTGCTGAGCAAGGTGCAGCACGTGTCTGCCGATGGCCAGGTCCAGGGCAGCGACCACATGATAGAATTTGGTTGTGTCGGACGAGGTCTGGCAGAGGTGAAACTGAGCCTCCGCGTGGCTGACGCAGGTCTCCAGCTCCTGAACCCAGAATTCATGGAGTTTCGCGGCTAAGGCGCTGATCACCCCAGGCTCACTCATGATGGGTTCAAAGACGTTTGATCCAATCAGGGTCACCAATTGTTGCATCAGCTACAGTGCTCCTGAAAGAACACACACAACCAGACAGTTTGAGCTCAGTGAGCAGACTAGTTTATTGCAGGCTGCTAAGCTGTACTTATACTCCCATCCTGGACCTGGCTGAAAACCATGCTGGAGGGCGCTGACGTCACCTGGGCATCACGTGGTCCCCCAGCTCGGGGCTTCTGAGCCCCGTGCTGGGAGGAAGGGAACACATCCAATGGCGCCATTTTGGCCGGCTGTCCCACCGCGTGGCTTACAAGCGGGGCTGGTTCGCCTGCCTGGTGGTGAGCCGCCACACATCACACATTCTGGGTGATTTGCAGACAATGCAATTTGGTTTTTTTAATACTTTATTTCTCAATTTTTCACCAAAATAATAATTGTATTACATTCAACTGTAAATTATTTTTAAAAATTAAACATGTGGTATTATCCTCCCATCCCCCTCAACCCACCCTCCCAACATCCCCCCCACTCCTAAAAAAATAAATAAACTGGAGAATGCCAAGAACATAAAGCATTCCTGGAGAAATATCTATTGGGATGTCTGGGAATGGACCAAGCGTTTGGCCTTCACGTCCAAAGGCAGGCTGTGTGCTCGTAGAAAGTCTGCGCCGAGAAGTGATGTGTCCACAGTGGCTCGAATGAAATTCCACTAGAAATTTTCTCTGCCGAGTTGTTTTTGGACATTGTGCGTGACAAAGGTCTTGATGGCAGTCTTTTTTGTCGCCCAGAGGGTGGGACCTTGTGGGTATATTCGTCTCTTCAGGGCGATTGGTGGGATGACACTGAGTTCAGCACCCGTGCCGGCCACTAGCCTTGTCAGTAATGTTCAAGAGGCTATTGGTGAGGTCAGCCACCTTGTCCATGAGCGGCGGCTGGCCTGGGCATTTTCTGAAAATGAGCAGGGCTGGCTGCATCTTCACGCTCGAGCCCATCGATGTTGCTGATAAAGACACCAGCTAACGTTCAGTGCCTCTGCTAATTTGGTGGGGGGCGGTTGTGCTCGGTTCGGGTGGGATCAGTTCTGCTGCCCCACATGAGGATGAGTCAATCGGTTCATGGCGGACTCATTTTCATGTTTCATGTGCACAGCGCATCAGCTCTGGCCGTGACCTTACGTGGGTCTGAGAAATCTTCGTCCGTCAACGGCAGTTGTATGTCATCTGGCATCTGTTCCAAGAAAGCCTACTCAGACATGAGGCATGACTTGTGGCCCTCTGCTCGTGCGACCATCTCATCCATCAGGGCACATGGTGTTCTGTCTCCTTAGCTGTGCAGGTGCATCAGCCTGGCAGCGCACTGTCGTCTGAACAGGCCGAAAGCCCTCAAGAGGAGTTTGTTGAGGGCTGGGTATTTCCTTCCTCCGGGGATCGTGTATCAGGTCGTCCACACTGGCCGCGGTCTCTTGGTCCAGGGAACTGACGACATGGTAGAACGTTGTCGAGTCAGACGTGATCTGCCGGAGGTGAAATCGTGCTTCCGCTTGCCTGAACCAAGTGCGTGGGCGAAGCGTCCAGAGGTTGGCAATTTCATAGCCACTGCGTTGACTGCTGCAGCATCCATGGTGTGGAGTCCAGAATCGTCTGGACTCGTCGGGGTCACCAATTGTAGCGGTAGCTACAAGGAGAAATGAAATAAGGAGATGACTTTGTTAGTCGCTTGCACTTCCAACAGTTTATATTGGAAAATTCCCATGCTGCACCTTATCAGGTGGCCCGTAAGTGCCGCCCACACAGGGGCGGTGATGTAACGACGCAGCCAAGTGCATCTGCATGGCCCGTTTGAGCTGGGGAGAAGATGCGCCCAGCAGTAACATCTTGACACGGCTACACTGCTGCTGCGGCCGTAACAGTGCAGAGCCGATTCGACTGCGTCTCGATGTGTGCCGCTACAGCTATACATTTCCGAGCAACTGCTGAAGCAATTGACACAAATTCAATGTGATAAATATTTCAATTTAATTTTGGCCTCATAACCTTAATCTTTCTTTGGCTTGGCTTCGCGGACGAAGATTTATGGAGGGGTAATGTCCACGTCAGCTGCAGGCTCGTTTGTGGCTGACAAGTCCGATGCAGGACAGGCAGACACGGTTGTAGCGGTCGCAAGGGAAAATTGGTGGGTTGGGGTTGGGTGTTGGGTTTTTCCTCCTTTGTCTTTTGTCAGTGAGGTGGGCTCTGCGGTCTTCTTCAAAGGAGGTTGCTGCCGGCCAAACTGAGAGGCGCCAAGATGCACGGTTTGAGGCGATATCGGCCCACTGGCGGTGGTCAATGTGGAAGGCACCAAGAGATTTCTTTAGGCAGTCCTTGTACCTCTTCTTTGGTGCACCTCTGTCTCGGTGGCCAGTGGAGAGCTCGCCATATAACACCATCTTGGGAAGGCGATGGTCCTCCATTCTGGAGACGTGACCTACCCAGCACAGTTGGATCTTCAGCAGCGTCGGCCTCTGCCATATCGAGTACTTCGATGTTGGAGATGAAGTCGCTCCAATGAATGTTGAGGATGGAGCAGAGACAACGCTGGTGGAAGCGTGATGCCGGTAGAGGACCCATGATTCGGAGCCAAACAGGAGTGTGGGTATGACAATGGCTCTGTATACGCTAATCTTTGTGAGGTTTTTCAGTTCGTTGATTTTCCAAACTCTTTTGTGTAGTCTTCCAAAGGCGCTATTTGCCTTGGCGAGTCTGTTGTCTATCTCGTTGTCGATCCTTGCATCCGATGAAATGGTGCAGCTGAGATAGGTAAACTGCTTGATCATTTTGAGTTTTGTGTGCCCGATGGAGAAGTGGGGGGGCTGGTAGTCATGGTGGGGAGCTGGCTGATGGAGGACCTCAGTTTTCTTCAGGCTGACTTCCAGGCCAAACATTTTGGCAGTTTCCGCAAAACAGGACGTCAAGCGCTGAAGAGCTGGCTCTGAATGGGCAACTAAAGCGGCATCGTCTGCAAAGAGTAGTTCACGGACAAGTTGCTCTTGTGTCTTGGTGTGAGCTTAATATTACTCGGTAAAAATAACATGAAGCCCTGGAAAATTACGTACCCCAATCCAAAATTGTCTAACTTTAGGACATTGCCAAGTTGAATGCAAAAATGTTCCAATCTCAGGTTCACATCGAAAACATTAATCCGATACGGCAGGATTTAATCTATTTGATTTTTGTGGAGTCAAATAGAACTGATGTAAAAAATGATATTGAACCAACCTATATCTTAGTCAGATTATTTACACAAATCCATCCAATCCTTTTCGCTTATTTGAGAATTTAAATCTATTTCCCGTCTTCATCTAGATTTATTCACTCCAGTTTTTGGGGCCTTAGATTGAAGCAAGTTATACATTACTGAAATAAATTTATTTCCAGCAGGATAACAAATCAGTAATTCTAATTCACTTTGATTAGGTAACATCAAAGTAAGACCTATTTTTAAAGATAAAAAAGCTTTAACTTGGTAATAACAAGATAATTCTTTCAAAGATTTCAATCTCACATCCTCAAAACTAATTTTCTTAATACCCTTCCATCTCCAAATCCTCCAGAATTGGTTGTCTATTGAAAAAGGAAAATGCCTATTTCAATATTAAACCTTTCATGCGAATTTCATTATCAACTCAATCAAATGTTTCAAAATAGATGATTCCCCACTTCCAAATAAAGCTTAGGATTCCATTTGTAAATAAAATCTTGGGGATCCGTATTCCCTATTGCATTAAATTCAACAGAAACCCAAGCTGGAATATCATCTAAATTATACAATATATTTATAAATCTTAATTGAGCTGCTTTTCAAAATTCTTAAAATGAGGAAGACACAAACCACACCCCCCCCCCCCCCCCCCCACCAACTCATATTTCCAAGTCAATTTTTCCAAAGAAACCCTGGGCATTTTATCTTTACATAATTTCCGAACCGCCATATTTAAATCCTGACAATGCAATTCTCCAAAACACCACAACCATTCCTTAATTGGGCAACACTTCTCCTAAATATTGGCAACATTTATGCTGGCATTGCTCGGACACCCTAATCAGAGTGACCCACAGTCGCCAGGAGTGGGTGCTGCCACGCGAGCCATCATTCAAGTAAATGGCTCGCGAGACTATCTTGTGACTTGAAGTCAAGCTGGTGTAAATACGATCAATAACTCTCTCTCTGTTTTGTGCAAAGAATCTTGCATATAAGAACGAAAGAGAGTTGGAGTGTGGTTTGGTGAAACTCTGTGTCCTTCATTAATTCTCTGAGTCACCTCAAAGTGGGAGTTCGATTCCTCATCCACGTGTGCAGCCCAGACAGTTTGGGCACAGTTACACCAGGTGTACACATTGCCCAAAGCCTTTGGGATCAGCATTGTGGTGCACACAATAATCACGTCAAATAGGATGGAGTGATTAAACACCTTCAATGACCAAAAACCTGAGCATTACTGATACACGACTGGGCCAGGTTCCATGAACAGAAGCAAGAGGGGGCTAGTCCGGGAAATCCAGGGTGGAGCTAAGGGAGAGGTTGGAGAAGGTCAGGAAGATATGGACTGGCCAGTCCATACATCTATATCAAAGCCTTTCACCACTTCTTTGAGATAAAACCCAACGAGGTGATGTGGCGACACAGAGCACATACTGTACTTTATGACATACATAGTTCATAGTGTCCATCACAAGTTCAGCCTGTCGGGTGGTCTTGTGATCCTCTGTGGCTTCCGAGGCACTGGGCCCTCCCAATTTTGTGCCAGCTCCCCTTCTCGCTTCAGTCTGTGTACGGACCTGAATCATTAACTGACCATCTCTCTCCATGGACACTGCCTAACCTGCTGAGTTCCTCCAGCTTCATTCTTTATTCCTCGTTCTGGTGGTCCTTCACCTAAAGGCAGAATAGGCTCACGGGGAGAAACAGCCTCCTGCTCCTACTTTGTTCTGTGTTGGGGAAAACCTATTCTAAATCCTCGTTCACTCCTTGAGGTGATCGGTCCTTGGCATCTGTTGGCCCTTGTACAGAACAAAGGCCACTCTTCTGCCTCTCACCCTGAAAGGACTCAGTTCAACCTTGTGCCATTTGGGGGATTAGCATTGGGGGAGTGGGTTTGTTGGGGGATCAGGGATAAGTTAAAGGTTATCTGCCCTCTCATTTCAACTGAATCCACACAGACCTGCATCATTCTGTGTCATATTAAGCCCTGACCACACAACTCCCCCCATTCACTTTCCAATTTGATGAAGGGTGCAGAATATTAGCTGGATCTTGTTCTGATAATTCTGATGAAGACATCATCACACAGATTTTGCCAGGAAGCTAGGAGAGAGAGTGACCAAGGACATTTCAGACAGGAATCAATTCTCAATTCCTCGACTGAGTCTCATATCCTAATGCCTGCCTCATCTCTAAAACAATAGTGCGAATTGACTACAGCTGGAGCCAGTTTCAGCTGCATTCTACGTCAAGAATCAGTCTGCAGAAGCAGAAACAGCCCTATGGAATGTTCTTTCAGATGGCAGCCTGAAAGGGACAGCTGCAGGAGAGGCGCCTCAGAGCGCACTCCAGTTCCTGTCAGCGCAGGACATCAGGGCAGGTGCGGCTGGCACAGGATGTTGGGGCAGGGGAGGCTGTCAGGCAGCAGTGATGGGTGGTGTCGGGCGCGGTGATGGGGGCTCTCGGGTGAGGTGAATGGGGCTGTCGGACGCAGGAAGGATGGGTTGTCGGGCACGAGGAGGGGGGCTGTGAGGCGCGGGGATTTGGGTCCCTGGCTGATTATCATCAGGCGGCTGCATTCAGGGTCCTCGGGGGAATTGCTCAGACACGGAGATCATACCTCCCGAAGGAAGATTGGTAAGTACTCCTCCGAGCCGCATCAGGCTCTTTCACATGGCCTCCTTACAGCCGCATTCAGATAGAATATGTGACTTTACATCGGGGGTATTCTGGCCACCTGAAGGAGGCTCATCAGGCCTGATCCAAAGGCTGCAATAAGCCTTCAGCACCACTCAGTCCCAGAATGGCAGTTTCTGCTTTGAACTGTTAGCCACCATTGTCAACTTCAAGAATTAAAAATTCCTATGAAATTAGACATTTACATGTGTAAATTGGAAACCAGAAATCAGACAGGCAAAGAATGATTACCAATGTGTACTGTGAGCAACCCTTCCAGATTTCTGTTGAAATTTTGTAGACCAGAAGGATGTTCTTAATTATAATGGGCACATGAGATTAAATTGCCAACAACAAATCCTTTCTATGTCTTGAGGAAGAGGATGTGCAAAATGTAAAGCAGAAGCTGTACTAATACCTTCCAAGAAATGTTATCCAATTTGTTGGCTGGAAAATGTCTTAAAAGCTCTACCATGTGAGTGTGTTCTTTAACTGCCGTTCAAACATTGATAGTGAGGTGAGTCTGTTCACCCACCACTGGTACCCCTCATTCCTGCTGGCATGACTCAATAAAGACTGTGTTTTAGAGTTTGTGGTTTGTTACTGTACCTTTTTGTACCTTGACAGGAAATCGACTTCAACAAGGGTGAGAAAAAAAAACACTCAAACCCCTTACATGGTGACAGATTTGAACCTGGGTCACTGTCACGAAGAACATTCTTCCAAACATGCCAAGATCAAAATTCAATTGATTGTCATGGTATAAAGTGCAATATTACACAAAATTCACTTCATTCAGTCATAAAGCAGACAGAGTCACATCAGCAGGAAGTTAGACATAGTGTTCCTTGCAGTTAAGAGGAAAAGAGAATTCCCTGAGTCCCCTACAGCCCCCAAACACAGCCCTTGCCCACAAACACCCAGCCCCCTGCCCCCAAAATCCAGCGCAAACCATCAAATGCAGTTGCCTTGTTTAGAAAAGGTAATGGGGAGAATCTTGGGAATTATAGACCAGTTAGGATCTATGAGCATTTGCAGAAGTACAGACTTCTCAAGGTCAGTCAGCATGGCTTTGTGATGGGAAGGTCATGCCTCATGAGTCTAAATGAGTTTTATTTGAGTGGGGTAACAAAGGAAATGAATGAGGGTCGTGTGGTAGATGTGGTCTACATGGATTTTATCAAGAATTTGACGAGACTCATTAGAAAGCAATTTGGCAAAGGATCAGGGTAACTTTGGCTGTGGATAAAAAATTGTCTTGTTGGAAGAAAGCAGAGAGGAGTGGAGTGCCACATGGATCTGTTCTGGGACCCCTGCTCTTGATGATTTTTATAAATGACCTGGATGAAGAGGCAGAAGATGGGTCAGTATGTCTGCAGATGATGTGAAGGTTGGAGGAGTTGTGGATGATGCTGAAGGTTGTCGAAGGATAAGGATTTCAATCCAGGTAAGTGTGAGGTGATGCATTTTGGAAGGACAAACCAGAAGGCTGGGTACAAGGTTACCAGTCGGTTACATGAGTGAGGATAAACAGAGGGACTTTGGGGTTCAAATCCAAACATCCCTCAAGGTTGCCGCTCAGGTTGATAAGATAGTTATGAAGGCCAATGGGATGATGAGCTTCATTAAACTTTTCTACGTTGTCGTGCGTGAAAGTGAGGCCATTTTGGCAAGAAAGCGCAGAAAAATTAACCACGATCACAGCAGTGACCTCCACGTGAGACCTGACAATCTCTTCATTGAAACAAGCGACAACTTGACCAAATATCTAATCTCATTTATAAAAATAGCACTGGCCTTCGCGAAGAGATGTATCACGATCAACTGGATGTCCGATAGCACGTTGGGCTGTGGAAACGAACTGCAGTTACCTACGGGAAAAAAAAATCACATAAACGTGACCCTTTGGTAAAGGTCTGTCAGCTGTACCTGGACCACATAGGGGCCCAGACACTAATACAAATGAACAATAAAAGGGGATGAAAGTAACCATTATATAGACCAAAACCAAGTTTCCCCAACTGGACTCATCGACTTGTAATCTCTGAAAATGTGGATATGAAAACAAACTGCAACAGAGAGAAAAAAATTCAAAGTGCAAAAGGGAGAGTCTTTAAATGAGTCCCTGAATGTGTGTTGAGTCTCGTGGTGAAGGGGTAGCAGCTGTTCCTGAACCTGGCTATACCTCTTCCCTGATGGGAGCAGTGAGAACAGAGCGGGTGATGTGGATCCTTGATTGCTGCTGCTCTCTGACAGCAGCGTTCCCTGCAAATGTTCTCAATGGTGGAGGGTTCTGGGCGGTGTCCGTACTTTTGCAGAGCTTTTTGCTCAGGGGTATTGGTGTCACAAGACAATAGCTCAAACCTTCTACAAACTGAACCGTTCTCCCCTCACACCCGTAACCCACTATTTTTCTTGCATCAATGTGCCTGTCTAAATGTTAAAGGTCCCTATTATTCCAGACTCCACTATCCTGCCCGGCCATGCGCTCCAGGCATCCGCAGCCTTGTGGGTCCCCGTCCCCACTCAGCCTTCGGGGTCCCCGTCTCCCCTCAGCATTCTGGGTCCCTGTCCCCGTCCCCCCTTAGCCTTCTTGGTCCCAGACCCGTCCCCCCTCAGCCTTTTGGGTCCCCGTCCCCCCTGAGCCTTCTGGGTCCCCGTCCCCACTCAGCCTTCTGGGTCCAAGTCCCCCCTGAGCCTTCTGGGTCCCCATCCCCCCTCAGCCTTCTTGGTCCCCGTCCCCCCTCAGCCTTCTGGGTCCCCGTCCCCGTCCCACCTCAGCCTTATGGGTCCCCGTCCCCCGTCAGCATTCTGGGACCCCGTCCCCGTCCTCCTCAGCCTTCTGGGTCCCCGCCCCCCTCAGCCTTCTGAGTCCCCGTCCCCCTCAGCCTTCTGAGTCGCCGTCCCCCCTCAGCCTTCTGGGTCCCCGTCCCACCTCAGCCTTCTGGGTCCCCGTCCCCCCTCAGCCTTCTGGGTCCCCGTCCCCCCTCAGCCTTCTGGGTCCCCGTCCCCCCTCAGCCTTCTGGGTCCCCATCCCCCCTCAGCCTTCTGGGTCCCCGACCCCCCTCAGCCTTGATGAGCTTCATTAAACTTTTCTACGTTGTCAAATAGAACTGATGTAAAAAATTATATTGAACCAACCTATATCTTAGTCATATTATTTACACAAATCCATCCAATCCTTTTCGCTTATTTGAGAATTTAAATCTATTTCCCATCTTCATCTAGATTTATTCACTCCAGTTTTGGAGGTCTTAGATTGAAGCAAGTTATACATTACTGAAATAAATTTATTTCCAGTAGGATAACAAATCAGTAATTCTAATTCACTTTGATTAGGTAACATCAAAGTAAGACCTATTTTTACAGATAAAAAAGCTTTAACTTGGTAATAACAAGATAATTCTTTCAAAGATTTCAATCTCACATCCTCAAAACTAATTTTCTTAATACCCTTCCATCTCCAAATCTTCCAGGATTGGTTGTCTATTGAAGAAGGAAAATGCCTATTTCAATATTAAACCTTTCATGCCAATTTCATTATCAACTCAATCAAATGTTTCAAAATAGATGATTCCCCACTTCCAAATAAAGCTTAGGATTCCATTTGTAAATAAAATCTTGGGGATTCGTATTCCCTATTGCATTAAATTCAACAGAAACCCAAGCTGGAATATCATCTAAATTATTCAATATATTTATAAATCTCAATTGAGCTGCTTTTCAAAATTCTTAAAATGAGGAAGACACAAACCACACCCACCCCCCCCCCCCCCCCCCCACCAACTCATATTTCCAAGTCAATTTTTCCAAAGAAACCCTGGGCATTTTATCTTTACATAATTTCCGAACCGCCATATTTAAATCCTGACAATGCAATTTGTTGAGCTCCTTGTTTATAAACTAACGGTTGAAATACATCTGACATAAAATTCTTTCCCTGATCTGATTTCATTTCTTGAGGCAAACCAAACCAATTGAAAAAATTTTTCTCGAGCCCCAGACACAGTGTTTGCTTTAATGATCCCAAGTGGTATGGCTTCTGTACACCTGGAAACATCCAAGCTAACTCATCAAGAATACAGGTACAATATTTTACCTCAGTAATTTAATTTACTAAGACATTTTTATATACGAGAAATATTAAATTAATATTAAAGGTTAACACAACTCCGTGACATATCTGAATAGTCAAGGTATTAAAGGTGAGTGGGAGAATGGATCAGTTCATGATGGAATGGACACAATGGGCCAAATGGCCTACTTCTGCTCCTGTATCTTACTGTATCATATTTTACAAAGCACAGATGTTTTTTTCAACCCCAATTTGAAAATCACAGTTTTGGCTTTTGAAATGAAAATTGCACACATTTTTGCACAGTAAAGATGTCGGTTTTGACCCAAAAACAGGACCTATTTTGAAAAATACAACTTTTGTCCCTTTTTAGCAAAGCACTCCATACTTTCCTTCAAAACACAACCTTCAGTTTTTGTTTATTAGAACCTCCACTTCTCCCAGAACAACCATTGTACACAAATTCTCCAAAACACCACAACCATTCCTTAACTGGGCAACACTTCTCCTAAATATTGGTAACATTTATGCTGGCATTGCTCGGACGCCCTAATCAGAGTGACCCACAGTCGCCAGGAGTGGGTGCTGCCACGCGAGCCATCATTCAAGTAAATGGCTCGCGAGACTATCTTGTGACTTGAAGTCAAGCTGGTGTAAATACGATCAATAACTCTCTCTCTGTTTTGTGCAAAGAATCTTGCATATAAGAACGAAGAGAGTTGGAGTGTGGTTTGGTGAAACTCTGTGTCCTTCATTAATTCTCTGAGTCACCTCAAAGTGGGAGTTCGATTCCTCATCCACGTGTGCAGCCCAGACAGTTTGGGCACAGTTACACCAGGTGTACACATTGCCCAAAGCCTTTGGGATCAGCATTGTGGTGCACACAATAATCACGTCAAATAGGATGGAGTGATTAAACACCTTCAATGACCAAAAACCTGAGCATTACTGATACACGACTGGGCCAGGTTCCATGAACAGAAGCAAGAGGGGGCAAGTCCGGGAAATCCAGGATGGAGCTAAGGGAGAGGTTGGAGAAGGTCAGGTAGATATGGACTGGCCAGTCCATACATCTATATCAAAGCCTTTCACCACTTCTTTGAGATAAAACCCAACGAGGTGATCTGGCGACACAGAGCACGTACTGTACTTTATGACATACATAGTTCATAGTGTCCATCACAAGTTCAGCCTGTCGGGTGGTCTTGTGATCCTCTGTGGCTTCCGAGGCACTGGGCCCTCCCAATTTTGTGCCAGCTCCCCTTCTCGCTTCAGTCTGTGTACGGACCTGAATCATTAACTGACCATCTCTCTCCATGGACACTGCCTAACCTGCTGAGTTCCTCCAGCTTCATTCTTTATTCCTCATTCTGGTGGTCCTTCACCTAAAGGCAGAATAGGCTCACGGGGAGAAACAGCCTCCTGCTCCTACTTTGTTCTGTGTTGGGGAAAACCTATTCTAAATCCTCGTTCACTCCTTGAGGTGATCGGTCCTTGGCATCTGTTGGCCCTTGTACAGAACAAAGGCCACTCTTCTGCCTCTCACCCTGAAAGGACTCAGTTCAACCTTGTGCCATTTGGGGGATTAGCATTGGGGGAGTGGGTTTGTTGGGGGATCAGGGATAAGTTAAAGGTTATCTGCCCTCTCATTTCAACTGAATCCACACAGACCTGCATCATTCTGTGTCATATTAAGCCCTGACCACACAACTCCCCCCATTCACTTTCCAATTTGATGAAGGGTGCAGAATATTAGCTGGATCTTGTTCTGATAATTCTGATGAAGACATCATCACACAGATTTTGCCAGGAAGCTAGGAGAGTGACCAAGGACATTTCAGACAGGAATCAATTCTCAACTCCACGACTGAGTCTCATATCCTAATGCCTGCCTCATCTCTAAAACAATAGTGCGAATTGACTACAGCTGGAGCCAGTTTCAGCTGCATTCTACGTCAAGAATCAGTCTGCAGAAGCAGAAACAGCCCTATGGAATGTTCTTTCAGATGGCAGCCTGAAAGGGAAAGCTTCAGGAGAGGCGCCTCAGAGCGCACTCCAGTTCCTGTCAGCGCAGGACATCAGCGCAGGTGCGGCTGGCACAGGATGTTGGGGCAGGGGAGGCATGGGTGGTGTCGGGAGCAGTGATGGGGGCTCTCGGGTGAGGTGAATGGGGCTGTCGGACGCGGGAAGGGTGGGTTGTCGGGCATGAGGAGAGGGGCTGTCAGGCGTGGGGATTTGGGTCCCTGGCTGATTATCATCAGGCGGCTGCATTCAGGTTCCTCGGGGGAATTGCTCAGACACGGAGATCATACCTCCCGAAGGAAGATTGGTAAGTACTCCTCCGAGCCGCATCTGCTCTTTCACATGGCCTCCTTACAGCCGCATTCGGGCAGAATATGTGACTTTACATCGGGGGTATTCTGGCCACCTGAAGGAGGCTCATCAGGCCTGATCCAAAGGCTGCAAGAAGCCTTCAGCACCACTCAGTCCCAGAATGGCTGTTTCTGCTTTGAACTGTTAGACACCATTGTCAACTTCAAGAATTAAAAATGACTATGAAATTAGACATTACATGTGTAAATTGGAAACCAGAAATCAGACAGGCAGAGAATGATTACCAATGTGTGCTGTGAGCAACCCTTCCAGATTTCTGTTGAAATTTTGTAGACCAGAAGGATGTTCTTAATTATAATGGGCACATGAGATTAAATTGCCAACAACATATCCTTTCTGTGTCTTGAGGAAGAGGATGTGCAAAATGTAAAGCAGAAGCTGTACTAATACCTTCCAAGAAATGTTATCCAATTTGTTGGCAGGAAAATGTCTTAAAAGCTCTACCATGTGAGTGTGTTCTTTAACTGCCGTTCAAACATTGATAGTGAGGTGAGTCTGTTCACCCACCACTGGTACCCCTCATTCCTGCTGGCATGACTCAATAAAGACTGTGTTTTAGAGTTTGTGGTTTGTTACTGTATCTTTTTGTACCTTGACAGGAAATCGACTTCAACAAGGGTGAGAAAAAAAAAACACTCAAACCCCTTACATGGTGACAGATTTGAATCTGGGTCACTGTCACTAAGAACATTCTTCCAAACATGCCAAGATCAAAATTCAATTGATTGTCATGGTATAAAGTGCAATATTACACAAAATTCACTTCATTCAGTCATAAAACAGACAGAGTCACATCAGCAGGAAGTTAGACATAGTGTTCCTTGCAGTTAAGAGGAGAAGAGAATTCCGAGTCACCTACAGCCCCCAAACCCAGCCCTTGCCCACAAACACCCAGCCCCCTGCCCCCAAAATCCAGCGCAAACCATCAAATGCAGTCGCCTTGTTTAGAAAAGGTAATGGGGAGAATCTTGGGAATTATAGACCAGTATAGGATCTATGAGCATTTGCAGAAGTACAGACTTCTCAAGGTCAGTCAGCATGGCTTTGTGATGGGAAGGTCATGCCTCATGAGTCTAAATGAGTTTTATTTGAGTGGGGTAACAAAGGAAATGAATGAGGGTCGTGTGGTAGATGTGGTCTACATGGATTTTAGCAAGAATTTGACGAGACTCATCAGAAAGCAATTTGGCAAAGGATCGGGGTAACTTTGGCTGTGGATAAAAAATTGTCTTGTTGGAAGAAAGCAGAGAGGAGTGGAGTGCCACAAGGATCTGTTCTGGGACCCCTGCTCTTGATGATTTTTACAAATGACCTGGATGAAGAGGCAGAAGATGGGTCAGTATGTCTGCAGATGATGTGAAGGTTGGAGGAGTTGTGGATGAAGCTGAAGGTTGTCGAAGGATAAGGAGTTCAATCCAGGTAAGTGTGAGGTGATGCATTTTGGGAGGACAAACCAGAAGGCTGGGTACAAGGTTACCAGTCGGTTACATGAGTGAGGCTAAACAGAGGGACTTTGGGGTCAAATCCAAACATCCCTCAAGGTTGCCACTCAGGTTGATAGGATAGTTATGAAGGCCAATGGGATGATGAGCTTCATTAAACTTTTCTACGTTGTCGTGCGTGAAAGTGAGGCCATTTTGGCAAGAAAGCGCAGAAAAATTAACCACGATCACAGCAGTGACCTCCACGTGAGACCTGGAGCAATCTCTTCATTGAAACAAGCGACAACTTGACCAAATATCTAATCTCATTGATAAAAATAGCACTGGCCTTCGCGAAGAGATGTATCATGGTCAACTGGATGTCCGATAGCACGCTGGGCTGTGGAAATGAACTGCAGTTACCTATGGAAAAAAAAAAAATCACATAAACGTGACCCTTTGGTAAAGGTCTGTCAGCTGTACCTGGACCACATAGGGGCCCAGACACTAATATAAATGAACAATAAAAGGAGTTAAAAGTAACCATGATATAGACCAAAACCAAGTTTCCCCAACTGGACTCATCTACTTGAAGTCTCTGAAAATGTGGAAATGAAAACAAACTGCAATAGAGAGAGAAAAAATTCAAAGTGCAAAAGGGAGAGTCTTTAAATGAGTCCCTGAATGTGTGTTGAGTCTCGTGGTGAAGGAGTAGCAGCTGTTCCTGAACCTGGCTATACCTCTTTCCTGATGGGAGCAGTGAGAACAGAGCGGGTGATGTGGATCCTTGATTGCTGCTGCTCTCTGACAGCAGCGTTCCCTGCAAATGTTCTCAATGGTGGAGGGTTTTTACCTGAGATGTCCAGGGCGGTGTCCAAGACAATAGCTCAAGCCTTCTACAAACTGAACCTTTCCCCCCTCACACCCGTAAAACACTATTTTTCTCGCATCAATGTGCCTGTCTAATTGTTAAAGGGCCCTATTATTCCAGACTCCACTATCCTGCCCGGCCATGCGCTCCAGGCATCCGCAGCCTTGTGGGTCCCTGTTCCCGTCCCCACTCAGCCTTCTGGGACCCAGACCCGTCCCACCTCAGCATACTGGGTCCCCTTCCCCCCCTTAGCCTTCAGGGTCCCAGACCCGTCCCCCCTCAGCCTTCTGGGTCCCCGTCCCCCCTGAGCCTTCTGGGTCCCCGTCCCCCCTGAGCCTTCTGGGTCCCCGTCCCCCCTGAGCCTTCTGGGTCCCCGTCCCCCCTGAGCCTTCTGGGTCCCCGTCCCCCCTGAGCCTTCTGGGTCCCCGTCCCCCCTCAGCCTTCTGGGTCCCGGTCCCCGTCCACCCTCAGCCTTCTGGGTCCCGGTCCCCGTTCCTCCTCAGCCTTGTGGGTCCCGGTCCCCGTCACCCCTCAGCGTTCTGGGTCCCCGTCCCCCATCAGCCTTCTGGGTCGCCGTCCCCCCTCAGCCTTCTGGGTCCCCGTCCCCCCTCAGCCGTCTGGTTCCCCGTCCCCCCTCAGCCTTCTGGGTCCCCGTCCCTGTCCCTGCTCAGCCTTCTGGGTCCCTGTCCCTGCTCAGCCTTCTGGGTCCCCGTCCCCCCTGAGCCTTCTGGGTCCCCGTCCCCCCTCAGCCTTCTGGGACCCGTCCCCCCTCAGCCTTCTGGGTCCCCGTCCCCGCTGAGCCTTCTGGATCCCCGTCCCCCCTCAGCCTTCTGGGTCCCCCACTCAGCCTTCTGGGTCCCCGTCCCCCAACAGCCTTCTGAGTCCATGTCCCCCCTCAGCCTTCTGGGTCCCCGTCCCCCCTCAGCCTTCTGGGTCCACGTCCCCCCTCAGCCTTCTGGGTTCCCGTCCCCCCTCAGGCTTCTGGGTCCCGGTCCCCGTCCCCCCTCAGCCTTCTGGGTCCCGGTCCCCGTCCCCCCTCAGCCTTCTGTGTCCCGGTCCCCGTCCCCCCTCAGCCTTGTGGGTCCCCGTCCCCCCTCAGCCTTGTGGGTCCCCGTCCCCCCTCAGCCTTGTGGGTCCCCGTCCCCCCTCAGCCTTGTGGGTCCCCGTCCCCCCTCAGCCTTGTGGGTCCCCGTCCCCCCTCAGCCTTGTGGGTCCCCGTCCCCCCTCAACCTTCTGGGTCCCGGTCCCCCCTCAGCCTTCTGGGTCCCCGTCCCCCCTCAGCCTTGTGGGTCCCCGTCCCCCCTCAACCTTCTGGGTCCCGGTCCCCCCTCAGCCTTCTGGGTCCCCGTCCCCCCTCAGCCTTGTGGGTCCCCGTCCCCCCTCAGCCTTGTGGGTCCCCGTCCCCCCTCAGCCTTCTGGGTCCCCGTCCCCCCTCAGCCTCGCGGGCCCCGCCCCCCCCACCTCAGGCTCGCAGCCCCCGACCCCCCTTCAGCCTCGCGGGCCCCGCCCCCCCCACCTCAGGCTCGCGGGCCCCGACCCCCTCTCAGGCTCGCGGGCCCCGATCCCCCCTTCAGCCTCGCGGCCCCCGCCCCCCCACCTCAGGCTCGCGGCCCCCGACCCCCTCAGCTTCGCGGGCCCCGACCCCCCTCAGCCTCACGGACCCCGACCCCGCGGGCCCCGACCCCCCCTTCAGCCTCTCGGGCCCCGACCCCCCCACCTCAGGCTCGCGGGCCCCGATCCCCCTCAGCCTCGCGGGCCCCGACCCCCCCCCCCCCCTTCAGCCTCGCGGGTCCCCGACTACCACACACCCTAACGCCACCCCGACCCAAACTCCCTCACGGTTCCCCGGCCCCACCTCACAACCATCTCCCCGCCCGTTCCCCTCCGAGCTCCGGCCGCCCCGGACCCAAAGGGCGACCCGTGGAAACTCCCTCCTCCCTGGTCTCGCTCCCAAAATGCCCCGATTCCCGCCCGTGAAGCACCGACACGAACCTCTCCCGCTCGCGACCAACTGCTCCAAAGGCGGGAAAGATCAACAACATGGCGGCCCCCAGGGGTCGCTCTCGCGAGAGCTTGGGCCACCCCTCCACGGGATCTCTTCGCCAGCCCAGTCCCACTGGGGAAGGGGCCGAGAGCTGCCTCGGGCCTCCAGTCCATCTCCCGTTCAGGCTGCACATTTCCACACCAGGACCTGCCCCACATTCCCCCCCAAGATTCCAGTCCATCCCACCTCCACCACCTTGGCCCAAAGCTCATTCCACGCTCCCACCCCCCTCTGAGGGAAGAAAATCCCCCTTCAATCTCAATCCATGTCCTCCTCTTTGAATCTCTCCCAATCTCCTTGGAAACAGCCTGTCCCCATGGACACGATCCGTCCCCCCTCACAATTTTCAAATCTTCCTCAATCTTCGACGCTCCAGGGAATAAAGTCCCAGCCTGTCCAACCTTCCCCTGGAACTCAAACCCCGAAAGCCAGACCACCTTCTTGTCCCTCTCCTCGACGCGCTGTCTCATTCCTATCCTTCCTCTCCTCCGGCCACCCAAACGGCACACAATGTTCCCAAGTTAGCCTCGCCCAGGCCTTGTCCAACTTCCTCGTGGCCTCCCACCTCCTGCACTCAATCCTCTCATTTCTGAAGGCCTAAATACCAGAAGCTTTCTTCACTCCCCCCCACCCCCCCAATCTCTACATGGGACTCCACTTTCAGGCAGTTCTGTACCACAGTTCCTCAATCCCTTTCTTTGACAACATTCCTCAATGGTCTGCCATTTAACATTCAAACTCTTACGTTTTAAGAATCAATTGCAGAGATCCATGGATGTGGGAAGTCAGGAGGGTTAGGGACTGGGTGCAGGTCGATGAGACTGGCAGAATGATATTTCACCATGGATGAGAAGGGCCGAAGGGTCCCTTTTCTTTGCTGTGGGGTTTCTAGGGTAGAGTTCACACCATTCTCAGGAAGGAGGATGAGCAGACAGATGTCATGGTCCACGGGTAGGAAAGGTGATGAGATCCTGCCAGGAGAGATGAGGGAGTTAAGTGCGAAGGTGAAGGGCACAACCAAGGGGTCTCTGTCTGTCTGTGTGCGTGTGTCACTACGTCTGTGTGTTTCTCTCTATGTCTCTGTGTGTCTCTCTGTGTCTGTGTGTGATTCTCTGTGTCTGTGTGTGATTCTCTGTGTCTGTGTGTGATTCTCTGTGTCTGTGTGTCTCTCTCTCTGTCTGTCTATCGGTCTGTGTGTGTATCTGTGACTGTGTGATTCTCTGTGTCTGTGTGTCTCTCTGTGTCTGTGTGTGTCTCTCTGTGTCTGTGTGTGTCTCTCTGTGTCTGTGTGTCTCTGTGTCTGAGTGTCTCTCTGTCTGTGTTTCTCTCTGTGTCTGTGTCTCTCTCTGTGTCTATCTCTCTCTCTGCGTCTCTCTGTGTGTATCTCACTCTGTGTGTGTGTCTCTGTGTCTGTTTGTGTGTCTCTGTCTGTGTGTGTCTCTCTCTCCCTGTGTCACAATGTGTGTCTCTCTGTGTCTGTATGTGTGTGTCTCTCTATCTCTGTCTGTGTCTCTTTCTGTGTCTCTGTATCTGTGTGTGTCCGTGTGTGTGTCTCTCTGTCTGTGTCTCTCTCTCTCTGTTTGTGTGTGTCTCTCTCTCTCTGTCGCTGTCTGTGTGTCTCTCTGTCTGTGTCTCTGTGTGTGTCTCTATATCTGTGTGTCTATGTCTCTGTGTGTGTCTCTCTCTATCTATGTCTGTGTGTATGTATCTGTGTGTGTGTGTCTGTCTCTCTGTGTCGTGTGTTTGTCTCTGTCTCTGGCTGTGTGTGTGTGTCTGTCTCTTTGTGTCGTGTGTGTGTCTCTCTCTGTCTCTATGTGTGCCTCTCTGTCTCTTTCTGTGTGCGTGTCTCTCTCTCTGTCTCTATGTGTGCCTCTCTGTCTCTTTCTGTGTGCGTGTCTCTCTCTCTGTCTGTGTGTGTGTCTCTCTATCTGTCTGTCTGTGTCTGTCTGTGTGTGTCTCTGTCTGTGTGTGTCTCTGTCTGTGTGTGTCTCTGTCTGTGTGTGTCTCTGTCTGTGTGTGTCTCTGTCTGTCTCTCTCTCGCTGTCAGTGTTTCTCTCTCTGTCTCAGTCTGTGTGTGTTTCTCTGTGTGTCTGTGTGTGTGTATCTGTCTCTCTGTGTCTGTGTGTGTGTGTCTGTCTGTCTGGGTATGTGTGTGTCGCTCTCTCTCGGTGTCTCTAATATATGCTTATTCATTACCCACCATTATCCATCCCTACTGGTGTTGCGGGCTTTGTTCCCCAAGGCGTCCGTATTGGCTGCCCGTAGACCATCTCCGCCCCAATGCATTCCTCGTTGTCACCTGCATTAAAATCAAGATGACATCAGCACCTTTTTGGACACTTTTAGCTGTGATTCCTCAGTTCTTCTGGCCAGTTTTGTGTTTCGTTCACACATTCCTGCTTCCTGGGGTTCACGGCACTCGTGGAAGATCGCCAGTTCCTGAAACAATTCTTCATTCATCTTATTTGAAACATTTTTACATTTAATTTAACATATGCATTAAAAAAACTTAAATTTCTTATTTGAAAATAAGATAAAATTAATGCATAGTGATTTAAAAAGTAACCCCTCCCACAGCTGCCCAATAGAAAACAATAAAGAGAGAAAACATCTAGATAGTATTTATAAAAATTGACCAAAACTCTCAAATAAAATCATGGTTTTCTTGGTTTTAGGAGTCAGAAAGTTCGTGTTGGGTGGTTAAAACTTAATTCCGACAATTGGTAAATACACATCCCAAATCTTCAAAAGAGAAATTCAAATTTGTTCCGTGAATTCGATGCAATTATTTCAAGTGGGAATCAACGGCCTATTTCAGTGTGGCCATCGACCCATTCCCAAATACGCATCGGACTTCCAAGTTACTGCCACACATTTTAACCCTATAACAATTACAGCACAGAAACAGGTCACTTGGCCCTTCTTGTCTGCACTGAACTAAATACTCTCCTCTCGTACCACCTCTCTGCATTCCCCTCCCCTCCAATTTTCCCTGAAATGACAAAATGGACCCTGCCGCCACTATTTCTCCCGGAAGCTCACTCCACTCAGCCACCACTCTGAGTAAAGAAGTTCCCCCTCATGTTACTTCCAAACTTTTACCTCCTGATTCAATCTCTGCTCCCGCAATGAAAAAAGTCTATCCACATCAATTTGTTCTATCCTCCTAGTAATTTTAAAGACCTCGATCAAATCCCCTCTCAACCATCTACAATCCATAGAATAAAGACTTCATTTGCTGAATCTTTCTTTGTAATCTAGTTGCTGATATCCAGGTAACATTGACTTAAATCTTCTCTGCACCCTCTCTACTTTGTTGATAGCTTTCCTCTCATTTGGTGACCAGAACTGCACACAGTACTCTCAACAGGGCCTCACCAATATCTTGTCTAGTCTCAACCTCACTGCCCGACTCCCGTATTCTAAGCTATGGTTGATCAAGGCCAGCTATTTGAACAGATTCTTTTCGAGGTACTCTCTGATTACCCACCAATAATTTACCTATTTTGTCCGGCTCACCTGGTTGGCTTTTGAAGCCGTTTTTAAACAAAGGAACATTAGATTACCTCCATTCCTCTGGCACCTCACCCGTGGATAAACAGGTTTTAAATATTTCTGTCAGAGCCCTTGCAATTTCTACTCTTCTTTCCCTCAAGGCCAAGGGAATATCATGTCAGACCTCCATCCACCATCAGACAAAAATCAGCCATCACAAGGTGAAGGCAGGACAGTAGTCCCACCTCTCCAGCACGAGTCACCCCAGGATCAAGTCAGCACTGACTGCAAGAAGTTTCTACATCCTCTTGGTGTCTGTGTGGATTTCCTCCCACACTCCACAGCTCAAGGGGGCCGTAAGTTCATTGGCGATTTGGGAAGCTCAAGACCATGGGGTGGAAGTGCACATTCTGGACCTGGGGGCATCAATTCAATTCAACAGCACGGATGAACCTTTGGGCACGACCTGATCTTTTTCTGGTTTCAAACTCATTATTTTTGAAAATTGTATGTGCACCTCTAATGCAACACGACTGCTGCAAAACAGGCTTCTTGATGCATATCCATGACAAGAACTCGGGAGAATCTGATTTGGTTACTAGACTTTTGAACAGAACAGTGTCTGGACATTTTATCCCTAAACTGAAACTTTATAGACATACAGAACAAAATGAGGGCAAAACAAGCTTGTGTCTCACCAATACCACAATTCACGGACACTTTTTAAGTTCTCAAGGGTGGCAGAAAACACAAAGAACAGACAAACTCCTTCCACACTGTCACTTTGAGAGCTTTGGACTCACCATGCTATAAATATTGCCAAGCCATCACTCTCTCTCCAAATCAATGACCAACAGTACTGGCTGAGTGATAGATTTGAGACATTTTACCCGCGATGTAGCAATCAGGCACAAGGAAAAGTGCTGCTTCCATTGTAAAGTATTTAGGAATCTCAGACCACAAACAACCTTCACCCCGAAAAACAAGCAATTCTCCACAATAAAACTAGGTTTCCTTCCTGTCTGCAAGCATCTGCTCTCTTGAGTCTGAATGGCACAACTGGGGAAACCGTTTCAAACCCATGACCTGAAACAGCATATTCTCTTCCCCTAATTGGAGCTGTCTTGAATTGGCCACCACTGCCCGAGCAAGAATGAACTGGGAGATCTCACACTTGCTCCTTCACAGGTGAGACCTCCCTGTTCATTGGAGCTCCATATTATCCATCTTGCTCTATTTTGTTAACCTTAATCAAGTCTCCTCTCATTCTCCAACACTCCCATGAAAAATAAAAATAATGTATCCTGTAGTTCGCGAGTCCGGACACCAGGTGGTGGTATTATACCTAGATCTCTCTCTCTCTCTCTCTCTCTCTCTCCCTCTCGCTTCATGCATGCAGTACTCGGTGTGAACAGGCGGTGGCAGCACTTTACAGCCCTTGCAATCTGCAGCTTGGACAGGAGATGGTTGCTTTGTACCTCGTGGGCTCTTGCACCAAGATTGAAGATTTGGAGATTTCCCATTGATTGGCAGAGAATATACACGACATCACATCCAACCCTTAGATTCCCTTTTTCCTGTGGACACGACCGAATTCCCACAAATGGTTTGGGAAATCAATGTTCCCGGGTACACGTCCTATAGAAAAGACAGAAACTTGGGAAGAGGGGGTGGGGTAGCTCTGTTGGTAAGAAATGAAATTCAGGCGTTTGAAAGGAAAGACATTGAAACAGGTGGGTAGAGTCTGTTTGGATAGAATTAAGAAATTGTAAAGGCGTGAGGAGCATAATGGGGGTCATTTACAGGCCTCCGAAAAGTAGCTCAGATATCGGTGGCAGTATAAATCAGGAATTAAGAGTGGCATGTCAAAGTGGTAGCAATACGGTAGTTATGGGGGACTTCAACATGAAGGTGGACTGGGATAATCAGACGGGGGCAGGAACACAAGACAGTGAGTTTATTGAATGTCTACGAGATACTTTCTTGGAGCAGCTAGTGGAGGAACCTACCAGGGGGAAGTCGATTCTGGACTTGGTGCTGTGCAGCGACGCAGAGTTAATAAGTGACCTCGATGTAGGGGAGCCATAGGGAATAGTGACCATGGTATGGTTACTTTTGAGCTGCAATTAGAAAGGGAAAAGGAAAGGAAGTCGGAAGCATCTGTACTGCAGTTAAATAAAGGGGATTATGCAGCTATGAGGGAGGAGCTAGCCAAAATAAAATGGAAAGTTACACTAGCTGGGAGGACAACTGGGGAAAATGGCAGGTATTTTTGGACATTTTTTACAGGATTCAAGACAAATTTATTCCAAAGTGGAGGAAAGGCTCTAGGAGATGCAAATGGCAGCCGTGGCTAACTAATGAAATCAAGTGCACTATCAAATCCAAAGGGAGTAAGTATAAGAGAGCGAAGCGGAGTGGGAAGCTAGAGGATTGGGAAACCTTCAAAGAGCATCAGAGGGTAACTAAGAAAGTCATAAGAGAGGGGAAAATGAAGTACGAGAGGAAATTAGCAAATAATATAATGGAGGATAGCAAAAGCTTTTTTAAATATGTGAAGAGGAAGAAATTGGTTCGGTTTAAAATTGGTCCATTAAGAATGGAAAAGGCTGGAATTATTACCGGAAACAAGGAGTTGGCTGAGGAATTTAACAAATACTTTGCATCTGTCTTCACCAAGGAGGATATAAGTCAAGAGACTTGGGGATCTTTACTGGGGTAGTAGGGGATCTAATGGATATCCGGATCTAGAAGCAGGAGGTTGTGAGTAAATTGTTGGGACTGAGGGCTGATAAATCCCCAGGGCCTGATGGGCTGCATCCCAGAAGTTGCTATGGAAATTGTGGAGGCACTGGTCGACATTTTCCAAAGTTCCATAGATTCGGGGGAGGTCCCTGAGGATTGGAGAGTGGCTGATGTGGTGCCGATTTTTAAGAAGGGAGGGAGGGAGAAAACGGGAAATTATAGACCGGTCAGCCTGATGTCAGTGGTGGGGAAGATACTGGAATCTATCATAAAAGGAGTAATAGCAGAACACTTAGGCAGAAATAATAGTATAAGGGCTAGTCAGCATGGATTCCTTAAGGGTAAGTCATGCTTGACTAACCTTCTGGAATTTTTCGAGGATGGGACAAAGAGGGTGGACTTGGGAGAGCCAGTGGATGTGGTGTATTTGGACTTCCAGAAGGCCTTTGATAAGGTACCGCACGGGAGACTAGTGGGCAAGATCAGGGAGCATGGAATTGGAGGTAAGGTGCTGACATGGATAGGAAATTGGTTAAGAAATAGGAAACAAAGGGTTGGAGTAAGCGGGTCTTTTTCAGGATGGCAGGATGTGATGAGTGGATTGCCGCAGGAATCGGTATTGGGTCCTCAGTTGTTTGTAATTTATGTAAATGATTTGGATGAGGGGATTATTAATAACATGAGCAAATTTGCAGATGACACTAAACGGGGTGGCGGTGTGGGGTGTGAGGAGGATGTCAGGAAAATGCAGAGGGACTTGGACAGGTTGGGGGTGTGGGCTGCTGAATGGAAGATGACGTTCAATGTGAGCAAATGTGAGGTTATCCATTTCGGGGGCAATAATAGGAAAGCTGAGTATTATTTAAATGGAGACAAGCTAGGGAGTGGGGAGGAGCAAATGGATCTGGGTGTACTTGTTCACCGGTCACTGAAGGCTAACATGCACGTTCAGAAAGCTGTGAAATGGGCAAATGGCATGTTGGCTTTCATAAAGAGGGGATTGGAGTATAGGAACAGAGACGCCCTTCTGCAGTTGTACAGGGCCCTGGTGAGACCCCACCTGGAGTATTGCACCCAGTACTGGTCTCCAATTTTGAGGAAGGACATACTAGCAATAGAGGATGTGCAGCGCAGATTTACAAGGTTAGTTCCAGCGATGGCGGGGTTGACATATGCTGAAAGGCTAGAAAAACTAGACTTGTATCCGATGGAGTTTAGAAGAATGAGGGGGGACATGATTGAGGTATACAAAATTATCAGGGGGACGGACAGGGTGAAGTCGGATTACATGTTCCCAGTGATGGGGAAGACGAGGACTAGAGGGCATAGTTTAAGAATACAGGGTAGGCCCTTTAGGACGGAGATGAGAAAACATTGTTTTACTCAGAGAAGTGTGAATCTGTGGAATGCTCTGCCATAGAGGGTAGTAGAGGCAGATTCGCTGATTATGTTCAAAAGAGAGTTAGATAAGACTCTTGTGGGCAAAGGAGTTCAGGGTTATGGGGATAAGGCTGGAAAGGGGTACTGATAGTAGTGATCAGCCATGATCTGTGAAATGGCGGTCACTGAAGGCTCGACGGGCAGAAGGGCCTACTCCTGCTCCTATTGTCTATTGAACCATTCTTCCAAGATCCCTCTGTTCCTCAATGCCCTCCCCTTCACTGCATACGTCTTGGTTATTCTTACCAAAGTAAAGCCCCTCACACTTACCTATATTAAACTCCATCTGCCATCTTTCCAAACAGTCCAAATCCTTTTGTACTCCATGAAAACCCTCCTCACTCTCCACAACTCTTGAAAATAAGCCAAATGTATTACGTTATGTTAAGCTTCTCTTTGAAAATTTTAATTTCACATGCATTAAATGCGTACGTAAATTTCTCATTCAAAGATAATGAAAAATTAATACATAGTATTTTTTTTAATTCCCCCTGCCCAACAACCCAATAGAAAAGATAGATAACGTCTGGAAAGTATTTATAAAAAAATTACTAAAAAACTATCAAATAAAATCTAACAAATTTTCTTGATTTTAGGAGTCAGAAGGTTCAGGTTGGGCGATTACAACTTAATTCCTACAGTTTATAAATAGGATTCCCAAATCTTTCCAAAAATTTCAAATTTGTTACAGAAATTACATGTAATTATTTCAAGTGTCAAGGGACTTGGGGGGTTCTCGTTCAGGAAAACATAGTGAGTGGGTAACCACCAGGTTGGATCGGCAGGAAAAGAAAGCAAATTCTATGTTGGCCTTTGTTTCTAGGGTAGGGAGGTGTTGATAGGGCATGGGAGAGACCTCATTTGGAGAACTGCGAAGTTTATCTTAAAAAGGATGTGCTGTTGTTGGAGAGAGAGCAGAGATTTACCAGGATGATATATCTCCACTCTTCATTGGAGTATAGAAGAAGGAGAGGAGATTTCAGAAACCTTTCCAATGCTGAAAGGATTGGACAGTAGATGTGAATAATGTTTCCCTTGGATAAAAAGACATTGTCTTAGAATTGGAAGGTACCTATTTAAAGCAGATGAGAAATTTATTTCACCAGAAGGTCATGGAATTTGTTGCTGGATTGTTAAGAGAGTTTAAGTGGTGGGGGGGGGGGGGGGGGGGCGGAATTAATAAATGGTTAATGAGTCAGGGTATCAAGGGATCAGGGGAAAAAGCCATAACTTGGAATGAGAGGCGAGAACTGTTTAGATCAGGGGATAGCAGACACAGTGGCATGAATGGCCAACTTCTGTTCCTTGTGATTTGACACCATTTTAACTAATGTACCTTTTAGAATTTTAACATCCATCCATATGTCCTCTGTATTTTGGATGTGAAACAACGGCTGTGCAGGAGAAGCCAGTGAGTTGGTGAGACCAATTGCTCTTCAGACTGGAGGCCTGTGATGAGAGATGTGCCTCAGGGATAGGTGCTGGAACAATAATGTGGTGAATTGGATTAGCAAGTTGGCAGATGACACCAAGAACGGAGGAGTTGTGGACAGCCAGGAAATCTTGCAGAAGGATCTGGACCAGCTGGAGAAAGGGCAGATGGAATTTAATGCAGACAAGTGTGAGGTGTCACATTTTGAAGGGCAAACCAAGAAAAGATAGACACGGTGAACGGTCGGGCACTGAGGAGTGAGGTTGAACAGAGGGACATGGTAAACGGGTGTCATTCCATGCAAGTGCTGTCACAGGTGGATTTGGGCGGGAATTGAAGATACCCAAGTTAACTAAAATTGAAAATTGTAAATGGGGCAAAAAAAGGGATCTATTTCAGAAATGTTTGTGACAACAGAAAATGGCTAAACCAACTTTAGATTCTTCTTTAGAATTAACCCAAGAAGAACGGACTACTTACTATGTGTGAAGATGGTGGATTAAATTGATGAATGTGTGATATAATTGGGTGAATTATAATTTTTTTTTACATCAGTTGTATTTAACTCCAGGAAAAAAAGATAAGGATTTAGTAATTCAGACTAATGTTTTCATTGTGGGATTCAAATTAATACTTTTTTTTGTCTGTCTGGTTGTGTGATAAAGTTAAGCCTTTGAGGATTTATTTGAAACTACTTTAAAGAAACTCTTTTTATGTTCGATCCACTGCTTTTTCTAATGCGGTATATTACAACTTGATCAACGGGATTAAGAATGGATAAACCTCAAATTGAGGTTATTCAGTTAGTATTAGCAGTGGCCAGTAAATGCATTGCGATGACGTGGAAAATTAGGTTTGGTGTTTTCATTCTGCCGCAACGAATTGATATGATTTTTCTCTCCCTCAGTCGAGGGAGTTTGGGGGGGGTAATTATGGGGAGGGGGGATGGAATATAGTTTTTTTTGGGAGGTTGGTTTATTTTGTTTACTATGTATTTTATATGTTCATAAATAAAGTTTAAAAAAAGATACACAACCAGTGTTTCAGGCTTGTGCCTTTTAACAGGGCTACGAGTATCTGTACTCTATAAAGGTTCACTGCTTGATCAGATGAGCTTCTCCAGCATTTGTGTCCTTACAGAATTTGGTTGAGTTACTATATGTGGACATCAGGTCATTTTTTCACCCTTAAACTGTCCATCCAAACAGACAGGAACTTCTTTTTCCCACAACTAGCCTCATTTGGTGAAGTGTGTGGAATATTAGCTGTAGAATATCTTCTTCTGGGAATTATGATGAAGAAACCATCACACAGACTTTGCCAGAAAGCTGGGAAAGAGAGTTAAAAAGCACATTCCAGACAGGGATCAATTCTCACCTCCTCTACTGAGCCATACATATCCAAATGCCTGCCTGATCTTCAAAACAATGGTGCAAATTGTTAGACCTGATCCAAAGGCTGCAATAAGCCCCCAGCACCACTCAGACCCTGAATGGTATTGTTTCTGCTTTGAAGTGAAGAATTTAAGACTGCTATGAAATTAAGACATTTGGGTAAATTGGAAACCAGAAATCAGGCAGGGAGAGAATGATTACTAACGTGAACTGTGAGCAACTCTCCCAGACTCCTGTTGATTTTTTTGTGTTCCCTCACCCTAACTGGTACATGAGATTAGATGACCAACAAGAAGTCCTTTCCTTGTCTTTAGGAAGAGGATATGCAAAATGTAAAATACAGTGGCAGATAGAACAGTAACAGGACATAACAAGCCCTGACCATCTGAAACAGGTCATGGGAATATCAATTTATTCAGTAATGTAGAAATGACTGCAAAAGCTGAGAAATTAGGAATTCATAAACTGAGGCAAAGATGGGATGGAGATTTGAACATAGAAAATGGACTGATCGTTATAAATGAGATAGACTGGTTCAATACAATTTTATTCACCAGACACCTCAAAAGAAAATACATGGAATCGGATTTGTTTCAAATGTTACCAAGTCATTTGTACTTTTCTGCATTTGACTTGGCAATGTCCTAAAGTTGGGCAGCTTGGTTGAAATAAGTATTTTTTTAAAAATTCCCACAGGATCCATGAGAAAGAGATGTTAAGGAATTAAATTTAAATTAGAACTGAATATTTACCAGGTTTAAATTGCTGCAAATTGTACAGCTAGAAAGTGCGTGGCCATATCTTGCAAACTGGCTGAGGTTCGGAACTGTTCACCACAAGAAAATAATGTATCGTTCACGAGATGAACATTCTATCTTTGGAGCCCACATTTCCTAAAGGTGGGTTGAAGTGAGGTTTTGAAATATTCACAATATTATGGTTAAATAAAACATCTGTTGAAGATCTCTGGTCCCTCATATGGGATGTGGAGAGGGTGGGTCTGGGTAGATCTCAATTTGTATTAATCAACCACATGTATCGGGATTTGAATTATATTCTTGTAAAATTAACAAGAATATAACTAACTCTTAAAAATTAATTAAAAAAAAAACCCTGACCCACACAAATGCCTCTGTTCACCTTGCCATTTTGTAAAAGGTGATGGGGGGAAAATCCTGACACAAGGGACAGATTTGAACCTGGGTCACTGTCATTTTCTGTTAAACATGCCAAGATCAAAATTCGACTGACTGTCCTGTAACATAGTGCAATATTACACACACGTAAGGTAAGATGGTTACATCAGTAAAAATTAAATGAAATGCTTCTTACAGTCAAGAGCAAAAGAATTCCCTGCAGCCTCCAAACCAGCCCTTGCCCACAAATAACACCCCCGCCCCCCTCCCCACCCCAATTCTGGGATCAAACCATCAGCAGCCTACACTTTGTTGGAATCTAGGGGTTCAAACATTATGAAAGAAATGATTAATTAATAAGTTGATATGTACTGCATGGTTCAGGGAAAAAGAGGAATGTGATTAAGTGGCAATCACAGCATGGAGCGAAGTTGGCTGAGCAAAATTGTCTGCTCCCAAATACAGGGAGAGGAAATTCATAAAATGATTTAGGAGGAAAGCTCCAACTGAAGGAGGTGGTGAGTAGCACAGGAGACACAGGCCAGACCAGAACAAAGAATGGCCTGCAAGAAACCAAGGGAATGGAAAATCAGTCTAGGAGGAAGATTAAGGCATGAGGAGGTGTTAAAGAGAACAGCAGAAATTGGCCAGACAGGAACAGAATGGTGATTAGAAATATCTGGTGATGAATTAATTTCTGATCAAAACAACAGGATAGTCTGGCCTGGAGGATTAAGATGGGAGCGCTACACCCCAGATATCTGCAAAACAGGAGATGACTTGTGATAACCCTTATGCAAAAAGATCTAGCAAAGGAAGCCAACTTTTGTTCTGTATGATAAGGTTGATCTATATAAACTGAGCCAACTGGACAATAGGGGTCAGTCTTGGGGAATAGCTCACTGTGCAGGTGACCTATGAACTAACGACTGACCCAGAGCTCTGTTAAGTTTTATTCTTGTGCTGGGTAATAAATTGACTGTTGAACCGAATACCTTCTCCTATCACTTCATTCAAAGAACACGCTGGACTCAGACCACATACAGACTAAATTAAGAGTAAGGGAAAGCCAGAGTCCGACAACTTCAGAGCCAAACCTCAGGCACAAACATCCCAAAACCATCATCCCAAGACAAGAGCTAAAGTTGCAGGCACCGTAAACCACACACATTAAAACAACACATTTCTCTGGCTCAATACCCACGAACCACATGGAACACCAGTTTGCAAACGACCCACAAACACCGGATTCCTTTCACCCCAACAACTCAAAGAACCACCCCAGAAAAAGCAGCCACAGTAAAACCAGGCTTCCTACCTTCCTCTGATGGCAGCATCACCTCATCTCTGCCTGAAACCTGCAAGTGACTAGAGTGGGGCTGTTTTAAACCCTGAGCTGGAATCAGGAGGACAATTAATTCAGGTGTGAAATATCTCAGTAAATTGTGGCTGGCCCTTTAAACAAGGCCCATCTCCGCCCTTCAAGAGAGCTGCAATTAAGGGAATAGCACCTTTTTAATTTGGAGTGGGAGTTAAAACAGTTTTCTCACCTGTGGCATTGAGATGTTTGAGGAGATGATACCTCTAGATAGGGGAGTGTTAGAGCTTTATGAGAGATTTGTTTGTTTGTGGGGCTTGTCTTTTGAATTTTGGTTTGGAAGCCTTTTGTGGTCTATGACAGCTGAAAACTAAGCAAACTAGGGTTTTCTTTGATCCTGATGGTTGTGCAGCAGTTCAAACTTCTCAAATGCAGAATTTGAGCTGTTTGCTCTCCCAGTGCCCTAGAGCATTGGTTTGGGAATATTTATGCCACAGGTGGTGTTATGGTCCTGTTAAGTCAATGACTCTGGATCAAATCTGGCCCCGTCTGCAAGGGGTTTGTGTGTTCACCCACTCTTCAGTGGAGGTGGCAGGTTAACAGGGGTTTGTGGGGGGGAAAATCGCAGGTGAATGAGGGGGAATGCACAGAGCTGGTGGGGTGAATAGGAGTGTGAGGCAGTTGTTGGCGAAGGAGAGTGTGTTGAAGGGATGTGTAGCTAAGGACTCACCATCCAATCTCAGACCAGAGTGAAACAGGATTCTTATCGTGCTCACAAATTCCTTCGTCACTCCTCAAACGATGATCAGTATTCTGACTCAAGCGTTTTCTGGCCTTGTGACGACAAGCGGGCCTAACGTTCCAATGGCAAATGAGGCAGGGAGGATGTTTCCTGTAATAGAGGTAGTAAAAGTTCCATTAGAGAGGAATACGTTGCCTTTAACTGATAACATGCGGTGGGGTCTCGGTACATTTGGTGATGTCTGGGATCTCTCTATCAATATAAAAAATGAAAATCAAGGCTGGGTCTCTCTGTGGGGGGGGGGGGGGTATCTAATATTTGCTTGTCATAATCTAATTCATCCCAACTGGCAGTGCGGGCTTTGTTCCCCAAGGCATCCGTATTGGCTGTCCATGGACCATCTCTGTCCCAATGCAGTCCTCAGTGTCTCTTGCATTTAAATCAATGATGGCATCAGCACCTTTTGGCCAATTTTAGCTGTGTTTACTCAGACAATCTGGCCAGTTTAGTTTTTCATTCAGTACTGGTGTCTGGGGTTAATGGGAGTAGTGGATGATTGATAATTCCTGAAATAATTCTTCATTCATCTTATTTTTTTTTTAAATTATTTAATTTCACATATGCATTAAAAACTAATTTTTTATTTGAAATAACATCAAATGAATGCATAGTGATTAAAAAAATTAACCCCTTGTCTTGGGATGATGGTTTTGGGATGTTTGTGCCTGAGGTTTGTCTCTGAAGTGGACGCTGCTGATGGGTTGATCCCAGAATGGGGGGGGGGGGGTGTTTGTGGGCAAGGGCTGGATTGGAGGAATTCTCTTGCTCTTGACTGCAAGAACCATTTCATTTAATTTTTCCTGATGTAAAGAAAAAAAGAAAAAACATCTGGATAGTATTTATAAAAATTTACCAAACCTTTCAAATAAAATCTAACATCTTAAATTTCTTGATTTTAGGAGTCGGAAGGTTCATGTTGAGCTTCCAAGTTACTGCCACACATTTTACCCCTAGAACAATTACAGCACAGAAACAGGTCATTTGGCCTTTCTCGTCTGCTCTGAACTAAATACTCTCCTCCAGTACCACCTCTCTGCATTCCCCACCCCTCCAATTTTCTCTTAAATGACAAAATGGACCCTGCTGCCACTATTTCTCCCGGAAGCTCACTCCACTCAGCCACCATTGAGTCAAGAAGTTCCCCCTCACGTTACTTCAAAACTTTTGCCTCTTAACTCAAGACCTCTTGTTTCAATCTCTCCCACTTGCAATGGAATTGCCTATCCGCATCAACTCTATCCATCCTTCTTGTAATTTTAAATACTCTACCAAATCCCCTCTCGGCTTTCGAGTTGACAGGAATGCACTCATGGATGGTTGGATGAATTCTCTTGGGGAACAGTTCATAGTGGCTCAAAAGTGCTTGATTAGATGCAAGGAGAGCTGCCACTGAATGCTGCATTTATTTGGTTCTGGGTTTCGAAGGTACCTCAGCTCTCTCTCTTTTGTACTCGATCCAAAAGACATTGCTGATCTTATTTGGAATTAGACCAGTTTCAATGAAGCAATGCTGAAGATTTTTGCTGGGGGGGGGGAAACAAGCATTGCATTAAATTAAGCTGCGGCTGGTCATCCTTAAGTGTTGATCTGCAGTCCAAGTCTGGTGAGCTTTCTGGGATGGGCTAACGTTCCAGGCAACTCCTTCTTCACACAACAGGATTCAACATTTAATAGGACGGGGGGTGGGGGAATAATCTTGGGTTAAGTTCCATTTGTGTTTTAGTTCATAAAGCCCATTGGATTTTGACTTCTATCGGGAGCACAGTGGGATATGAACAACATTTCTTGTTGTTTTCAGAGTATATCTTTCCCCTGGTTTATAATTCTTTGTGTGAATCATTTTTTTACTCCTGTCCAAGTTAGTAACAGGAAACACTGTGGGAGTGGGACGCTGTTTCATCGCTGGTAAAGTCCAACAACTGGTGAAACATTGACATGATTGAAGCTCTCTGGAAGGCAGGTTTCCAATTACTGCAGGTAACTTTCAGTTCAAGATATTTCACCCCATCTTCCTCACTCGTGCACAGTGTCATGGCCGTCAATGACGGAGGGAGGAAAGTTGGTTTAAAAATGAGCAAATTGTTTACGTCAGAGCCAAGTCTGAAACCACCTTTTATTGAACCAAGCGAGATGCAGGACTAGTCACGGTGGCTGCTGGGAAGCACATGCAGATAGCCTTGCCCACAAGGAATCTTTTGAGTCCTCATTCTCAACATAGGGTGGCAGTGTCCTAGGGTCTCCTTCTTTCGCCTCGTCTTCCTTAATCATCTGAAGCCTGATTTCTTTCCCCTCTCATTCAGCCTGCATTATTTTCTGCATCCTCTCCCTGTTACTCCCTTGCTTTATGTTCCCTTCATTTTCTCCCTCATCATTAATTTTAGCAAAGATGACTGGCTTGGTTTAGTCTGTAACATGTTTGAGTTTCAAGTGGAACATTTAACGTGGGATCAGTGCTGTTTTGAAATATTAGCAGAATAGAGGGCGACACCAGTCACTAATGGATAGAAGAGAAAAAGATCCCCCTCTCTCTGGTAAGGTCGTGGGCAAGAGACCTAAGAGAGGAACAAGTCTGAATAAACATCTTTCCTGATTAACTGTGTCCGGTGCATTGATTGAGTGGTGCTGTTGCAGCAGACCCCACTCTTATCCATAATTGATTGGAAACTAATCTATGGTCACTGGACCCAAAATGTTCACATACACGTTTTACCTCTCTAACTATTACAGCATCGAAATAGGCCAACTTGGCCCTTCGAGTCCACGCCGAACACTTTGTCCTACCTCATCCCATTGACCTACACTCACCCCTTGACCCTCCATTCTTTTCCTGTCCAAATACATATCCCACTTCTCCTTAAGTGCTAATATTGAGCCTGCCTCCTCCACTTCATCTGCAAGTCCATTCCACACACCCACCACTCTGAGTGAAAGTCCCCCCTCACATTTCCTCTAAACTTCTGCCCCTTTCTCTCAACCCACCTCAAATCTATACCCCAATAATTTTAAATACCTCAACCCAATCCAACCTCAACCTTTTATGCTCCGCAGAATAAAAATCTTGCTTAACCTTTCCCTATAACTTAGACCTGTGGTTTTCAAAATGCTCCCAAACTCAAATTCCACTTGAAGCAATCCCTACACCAGAAGTGCTCTGTGATTAGTCAGGGATTGATTCAGGTGCAATGAAAGGAACCACCTACATCCTACAGTACAGGATGGAGCGCCAGAATAGCGTACATAGTTGAAGAAATTAAATTCCAAGACTTTGCTCTGCAAAGTGTTTCAACTTCAAAAGTACAGCCCCTCATGCCCAATCCCGGGAATTTACTGGGACAGGGTCCAGTGGAAAAGGGACACTGTCCAAATGCCAGTGTCAAATGATGTCATTTCACGCCACCTCTAACCCTACTCATATCCTCGGCGTTTGCCGATGTCGGCCTGGTGGTAAAACCAGTGGAACAGAGACAGCAGAGAATCACCTGTTTCCAGTCGAAGGCAGAACACTCCGCTCCCCGGGGATGAGTTGTGTTCAGTGGAAAAGCAATCTTGTGTCCCAGTGGAAATGGCACCAAGGGCTTCCTAACCTGAGACACTGCATGGCCAATGAACTGGGATTCCCGTGGAAAAAGGGTTTCAGACAGCTTTGTAAAATCTGCATGCAGTGCTTCAACCGAAATGAAGGCCAATGGGATGATGAGCTTCATTAAACTTTTCTACGTGGTCGTGCGTGAAAGTGAGGCCATTTTGGCAAGAAAGCGCAGAAAAATTAACCACGATCACAGGAGTGGCCTCCACGTGATACCTGGAGCAATATCTTCATGGAAACAAGCGACAACTTGACCAAATATCTAATCTCATTTATAAAAATAGCACTGGCCTTCGCGAAAAGATGTATCACGATCAACTGGATGTCCGATAGCACGCTGGGCTGTGGAAATGAACTGCTGTTACCTACGGGAAAAAAAAATCACATAAACGTGACCCTTTGGTAAAGGTCTGTCAACTGTACTTGGACCACATAGGGGCCCAGACACTAATATAAATGAACAATAAAAGGGGATGAATGTAACCATTATATAGACCAAAACCAAGTTTCCCCAACTGGACTCATCTACTTGTAATCTCTGAAAATGTGGATATGAAAACAAACTGCAATAGAGAGAGAAAAAATTCAAAGTGCAAAAGGAAGAGTCTTTAAATGGGTCCCTGAATGTGTGTTGAGTCTGGTGGTGAAGGGGAAGCAGCTGTTCCTGAACCCGGCTATACCTCTTTCCTGATGGGAGCAGTGAGAACAGAGCGGGTGATGTGGATCCTTGATTGCTGCTGCTCTCTGACAGCAGCGTTCCCTGCAAATGTTCTCAATGGTGGAGGGTTTTTACCTAAGATATCCTGGGTGGTGTCTTAACTTTTGCAGAGCTTTTTGCTCAGGGGTATTGGTGTCACAAGACAACTGATCAAACCTACTACAAACTGAACCTTTCACCCCTCACACCCGTAAACCCACTATTTTTCTTGCATCAATGTGCCTGTCTAAATGTTAAAGGTCCCTATTATTCCAGACTACACCATCCTGCCCGGCCATGCACTCCAGGCACCCGCAGCCTTCTGCACGTTCTCTTTCTACAAGTCCTTCAGCAGCCTTGTGTTTCCTCAGCACTGCCTGCTCCTCCACCAAGCTCTGCCTCAAATCCATTCACTCTATGAGCTTCCTGCATCACTCCAGAGAAAAGCCCAAGGTTTCTCTCTGGATATTGCATTTACTTCATTCTGATGGGCTGAATTCCTGCAGCTTCCCAATCAAACATCTGCAATCGCCTTTAAATTGTGCCCCTCTGCACAGATTTGTGCCACCTGCTTTTAAGCAGGTTAAATCCTATGGGCATTCTGACAGTATCCTTCCACTCTCTCTCTCTCTCTCTCTCTCTACCAGTGGATCTAAATCCTTCTGCCCAAATTGTTGCTTGGTCTGGGCTTCTGTCCTTTTGCCTGGATTCTCATCCTCTGCTATTTCAGTCTGAACCTTGCCGTCAGCCCGAGGAATAAAACCGAGGGGATATGGATTGGAATTCTTTCTGGCTAGAGCATCTCAAACACTGCTCTCATCCTCGTGTGTGCACAGCTAGAGACAAGAACAAATCTTGTCCTTAGTCACTGTGAAATCCATCTCCAGGATGCTGGCACTTTATTCCTGTGTGTTTTTTTTTGAACCTTGCTTAGTGCTAGTTTTTCCTTTTGATTTGAACATAACAATATATGTGAACGCACTTTCCAAATGGTTTTACAATGTAAACAATATTTTAAAGAAAAATCTGAAGACTTCACCATCTGAGATGCAGATTCTAATCTGTGGCTTCGGCGGGTCCGCGCCAAGGGGTATTTGGATTATTTTAAAGAGGACCGTCTTCCAATGTCTGCAGTGGAACTGGGAGAAAGAGGGTTGGGCTGTCGGTGTCATAGTTAATGACGTCTCATTACAGAACTGAAAGCTTACAGTCTGTGGTGAACTGATATTCTCGTCCCACTGACCAGCACCCCTTCCTGCTCATTCCCATCCATGGGGCCGGGACTCCCTCACCCTCACGGGTCCCCCTCACACTCGCAGTTCTCCGATCCCCTCAACCACACGGATCCCCTAAACCACGCGGGTTCCCACCCCCACCTTCAGCCTCGCAGGTGCCCTCAGCCTTCTGGGTCCACGTCCCGGTCCCCCCCTCCGCCCTCTGGGTCCCCGTACCTCCTCAACCTTCTGGGTCCCCGTCCCCTTCCCCCCTCAGCCTTCTGGGTCCCCACTTCCCCCTCAGCCTTCTGGGTCCCCGTCAGCCATCTGGGTCCCTGTCCTCTCTCAGCTTTTTGGGTCCCCGTCCCCCCTAACCTTTCTGGGTCCTGATCACCCTCACCCTTCTGGGTCCTGATCACCCTCACCCTTCTGGGTCCTGATCACCCTCACCCTTCTGGGTCCTGATCACCCTCACCCTTCTGGGTCCAGATCACCCTCACCCTTCTGGGTCCTGATCACCCTCACCCTTCTGGGTCCTGATCACCCTCACCCTTCTGGGTCCTGATCACCCTCACCCTTCTGTGTCCTGATCACCATTACCCTTCTGGGTCCTCATTCCCCTCACCCTTCTGGTTCCACGAGTACCTCAGCCTTGCGTGTCCCTCAACCTTCTGGATACCCGTCCCCCTCAGCCTCGCAGGATCCCCGCCCCCCACAGCCTTGCATGTCCCTCACTCCTCTTGCAGAAATCCCACACCCCTCTGGCGGGCCCCCCTCACCCTTCTGGGTCCTCTACCCCCCTCACCCTTCTGGGTCCCCGAACCCCTCACCCTTCTGGGTCCCCGACCCCCTCACCCTTCTGGGTCCCCGACCCCCTCACCCTCCTGGGTCCCCGACCCCCTCACCCTTCTGGGTCCCCGTCCCTCTCCCCCCTCTGCCTCGCGGGCCCCGAGCCCCCTCAGCCTCGCGGATCCCCCTCCCCCCCACAGCCTCACGGACCCCGACCCCCCCCCCTTAAGCCTCGCGGGTCCCCGACTACCACACACCCTAACGCCACCCCGACCCAAACTTCCTCACGGTACCCCGGCCCCACCTCACAACCATCCCCCTGCCCGTTCCCCTCCGAGCTCCGGCCGCTCCAGACCCAAAGGGCGACCCGTGGAAACTCCGTCCTCCCTGGTCTCGCTCCCAAAATGCCCCGATTCCCGCCCGTGAGGAACCGACACGAACCTCTCTCCCCCTCCCGCTCGCGACCAACTCCTCCAAAGGCGGGAAAGATCAACAACATGGCAGCCACCAGGGGTCGCTCTCGCGAGAGCTTGATCCACCCCTCCTCGGGATCTCCTCTCCACCACCCCGAGCCCCTGGATGGAGCCCCAGGGCTCGAGGTCCAGCCCTTTGGAGCCCCCTCTCTCCTGAGAACCTCGTCCCACTGGGGAAGGGTCCGAGAGCTGGCTCGGGCCTCCAGTCCATCTCCCCTTCAGGCTGCACATTTCCACACCAGGATCTGCCCCACATTCCCCCCCAAGATTCCAGTCCATCCCACCTCCACCACCTTGGCCCAAAGCTCATTCCACGTTCCCACCCCCCTCTGAGGGAAGAAAATCCCCCTTCAATCTCAATCCATGTCCTCCTCTTTGAATCTCTCCCACTCTCCTTGGAAACAGCCTGTCCCCATGGACACGATCCGTCCCCCCTCACAATTTTCAAATCTTCCTCAATCTTCTACGCTCCAGGGAATAAAGTCCCAGCCTGTCCAACCTTCCCCTGGAACTCAAACCCCGAAAGCCAGACCACCTTCTTGTCACTCTCCTCGACGCGCTGTCTCATTCCTATCCTTCCTCTCCTCCGGCCACCCAAACGGCACACAATGTTCCCAAGTTGGCCTCACCCATGCCTCGTCCAACTTCCTCGTGGCCTCCCACCTCCTGCACTCAATCCTCTCACTTCTGAAGGCCAAAATACCAGAAGCTTTCTTCACTCCCCCCCACCCCCCCCCATCTCTACAAGGGACTCCACTTTTGGGCAGTTCTGTACCACAGTTCCTCAATCCCTTTGTTTGACAACACTCCTCAATGGTCTGCCATTTAACATTCAAACTCTTACGTTTTAAGAATCAATTGCAGAGATCCATGGATGTGGGAAGTCAGGAGGGTTAGGGACTGGGTGCAGGTCGATGAAACTGGCAGAATGATATTTCACCATGGACGAGAAGGGCCGAAGGGTCCCTTTTCTTTGCTGTGGGGTTTCTAGGGTAGAGTTCACACCATTCTCAGGAAGGAGGATGAGCAGACAGATGTCATGGTCCACGGGTAGGAAAGGTGATGAGATCCTGCCAGGAGAGATGAGGGAGTTAAGTGCACAACCAAGGGGTCTCTCTCTGTCAGTCTGTGTGTGTCTCTATCTCTCTGTGTCTCTCTCTCTCTCTGTCTGTGTCTCTCTGTCTGTGTCTCTGTCTGTCTGTGTCTCTGT